>NC_133418.1:121756666-122063000 GCF_049350105.2 Macaca mulatta
TAACCCCACCGCGTCCTTGGGGGTTTTGGAGGCCAGTTGCCCCTGGCTGGCAGTGGCTTTTTACCCTGTACTGAAGGCGCTGCCCCTGCTCTGCACCGCCCCTGCTGGACACTCACGCGTCCATCACTCCCCCGCGCTCCAGGCGGGGAGCAGGCTCCACTGGGCGGAGAACTGGCCAGTGAATGAATGGCCCCCCACAGCAACCTAAAAAGGAAAGGTAGATGTCTGGGTTGGAGTCTTCCGGGTCACCTCTCCTCCCACCATTTGCTGGGGCCGGCCCCACTGTCTCTTTCTCCATCCTCTGTCTGCAAAGAGCTCCTCCAGGGATCTCAGAAATGCTTCTTCATTCTCCAGGTCCTTTCAGCCCAGTCTCTGTCTGCCTTAGGTTCTCTGGACCCTGCCAAAGGTGAATAAGCCAATTCCCCTTTCAAGCCCAGGAGGGCCAATTCTCAGGGAGGAAGTTGCTCTAAAACAAATACACACACAATTTCTTCCAGGCTGTGAGCCCCTGAGAGCAGTTCAGTGTTTCTCTTTACACATCAGCTTCTGCCTCAGTCTGGGAGGCTGGTGAATGTGTGTGGAATTGAGCCAGGTCAGGAGGGCTGTCTCCCCTGGGGGTTGGGGGAGGGCGGGGACCCTTGCCTGGGTCTGCACTTCCCTCCACTGGGGCTGGGGGTCATCCGAGAAGTTGGCCCCCAGGGAGAGGGCAGAGGTGAGGGTTGGGCCCTGTGGTCTCCTGGGGGAGGGTGGGGAAAATCCACAAAACAGGGCTGGAGAAGCTGCGTTCTAAAGTGGAAAGGCCACGTCCCCCTTCTTAGGGACTTCTGGCTTGCCCACCCAAGTTATCTCTTGAGAAAGTTCACCATTTGTTATAGAGTCTACCATAGGAATGAAATTACTTACGGTGAAAAGTGATGATTATTAACCACGAAGGTTAAGAAAACAGTCCTCAAAAAGGAATGAGATTTTGCCAGATTTTCTTAATGAACAGGATTATGCTTATAAAATTGCGCATTTTGCATACACATTTTAAAAAAGGAATGAGGACTTTTCAGAGTGAAATGAAGTTCTTTAATTAGAAAGCATTTGCAAAAGCAAAATAGGAAATAGCACCCACACTTGTAGCTTTGCCCGCATTTCCTTGCAGGGCCTAGAACATGCATCTAGACCGCGGTTTCTGTGGAAAAGACTCGTTTCACGGCAGCCTTGGGGCATGCGGCTGTGAGAGAAGGAAGCAGGCAACATGGTCAAGGCCAGGACAAAGCCCCAGTGTTGCTGTGCGCCGGGGCATGCGGGAGCTGGTGTGGGAACAGGTCCCTGGGGTGGGACCCTGTGATTGGAGGCAGGTGGCCCTCAGTCGCTCTCAGGGATGAAGATGATGAGACTTTGGCAGCTTGAGGGGAGAGGGATGATTGTCAAAGCATGATGGGACTGTAGCCTTGTGCAGTGGGGAGCAGGGGGATGTGAGACCACTTAGAATAACTAGACCCAACTGGAAAAAAGACCCCAATATATGCAATGGTTCCTTGCATCAGTGGTTCTCAACTGGGGGTGATTTTACCCCATAGGGGACATTGGTGGTGTCTGTAGGCATCTGTGATGATCATGGCTTCAGGGACGCTACTGGTGCCTGATGGCTGGAGGCCAGGGATGCTGTGAAACGTCCCTCAGTGCACTTTTTTTTTTTTTTTTGAGATGGAGTTTTACTCTGTCACCCAGGCTGGAGTGCAGTGTACAGGTCCTGTGCACCGAGGGACGTTTCACAGCACGACCCCCACGACAAAGAATTATTGTGTCTAAAATGTCACCGTGCAATTGTTGAGGATTCTGGTCTAAAACGCAGAACTCCTGATTTCCAGCACACTGTCCTTGCTAGAAGTTTCTGCTTGATTCTGAAGGTACATGTACATTGTCTATGACTTACCTGGAAAACTGTGAGTGTGAGTCGTGTACTTCCAGGTGTACTGCTGGTACAGGAAACCATGGCAGAATCACGCGCAAAGAGAGAAGCAGATTCTCTCAAAGCCAAACAGCATCCCGGTCCTGAGAGGCAAACTGCCCCGCCCCAGCCCAGGGCAGACATCACCAATCAATCGTGGCATGCTTTGTTGTCATGGGCACCAGATCCTCACTACATTACTACATACGGCCCACACAGACTTGGCAAGGGACAGGTACTTCCCACTCCTAGTGCACCTGATGTGAATTTGTGTGTGGTCACCACAATGATGACCTCGCCCCCCACATCTCTGCATCAAGCAGTCATCAATGCCTCTATCTTCCCTTCCATAACTCTTTTTTTTTTTTTTTTTTTTTTTTTTTTTGAGATGGAGTTTTGCTCTGTCACCCAGGTTGGAGTGCAGTGGTGCAATCTTGGCTCACTGGAGCCTCTGCCTCCAAGGTTCAAGCGATTCTCCTGCCTTAGTCTCCTGAGTATCTGGGACTATAGGTTCATGCCACCATGCCAGGCTAAGTTTTGTATTTTTAGTAGAGACGGGGTTTCACCACGTTGACTAGGCTGGTCTCCAACTCCTGATGACCTCAAGCGATCAGCCCTCCTCAGCCTCCCAAAGTGCTGGGATCACAGGTGTGAGCCACTGTGCCTGGCCCTCATTCTTGTTTTAAAGGCTATAAATATAAAAACACCCCTGGAAAGGTTCAAATTAACCTTTTATCCCACAATGTGAATAAAGCTATTGATTCCAGGCCCTACTGATCATTTTCTGAAACCATAGAAAGTTTCCATACCAATCAGTCACTGGAAGGTTCTGTAGATGAAGAGAAAACTCATGTTGAGTGTGGGCCTTGGCAGACAGGTGAGCAGGGAGAGCCTGGAGGGCTGGGGAGGTGTGGCCCCCAGGACTCAGGGCGGGTAGGACTGACAGCAGCCCACAGGACAAGCTCAGCCACATCCCCTCAAGATCAGACTTGTCTGGGGGCCCAAGGGCAGAAGCAGGCCTACAGTGTAAGCCTTGTGGTGTTGGAACGGAGTTTCCTGTTGCCAGGGGCTTGCTGAGGCTGGAGCTGCCATCACAGCCCGCCCACCCATGATGCGGGGGGAGCAGCAAGCCTTAGCAGGTCCAGACCAGAAGCTTCTCTGGGTCCATTTTCCCCTGGAAGGCAGTCATTCTAGAAAATAGAGAATTCTAGAAAGAAGTCGAGGATTCAGGGACTCTGCCGATAGGTTTTGTCCGAGCTGCCTTGCAAAGTTGCCCCAAATCCCACCACTCTGCACGAGACCCTCTACCGGCTCCCTAGTTCAAGCCATCACTGTCCCTCATCTGGACAGAGCTGGGTCCCCAGATGGTCTGTGACGGCTGCCCTTGCACTGCCTCTCCCAGTGTGTCCTCTACAGAGCAGGGCAACCTTTCGGGTCCTGTTTCAGGGCACATTATCGTGTACAGAGCAGGGCAAGCTCTCAGGTCCTGTTTCAGAACACGTCACCATGCTGCCTGGTTCCCCCATAGGACTGGAAATTGGGCCCCAGCTTGCTGGCCCCGGCGGGGCACCTGCCTGCTCTCCGTCTGTCCGTCCTGGTTGTGGGATGCTTCTTCATGCTCCTGGATGGCACCCAGCCTGTCCGTGCCGTAGGGTCCTTCTCTTGCTGTGGCCTCTGTCTCAAAGGTCTTCTCTCTGCCTTCAGCTTGTTTCTTCCGCCGCTTGAACTGACTCAGTGCTGGCTGCTCCGTCTGGAACCCAGGTCATTCCCCTTTTTTTTCATTCCCAGGACTTATCACTACCTGCAATTGCATTGTTTGTGTGTTGATTAACAGTGACTGAGGTCTACCTGCCCTCTCCTTCTGTTCCACCTCTCTAGGATTGCTCTTACCTCTTAAAACCAAATAGTCCTGCAGATCCCTGCCCACCTAGGCATCTCAACAATTATTTTATGTTCCCAAACGTACTGATAAAATCTTATCATTTTGGTTTATTAAGCTTATTAATTAAATTTTATTGTTTAAGTTGATTTATTTAGGCATTTCTGTGATTCACATAGGAAATGCTTATTTACTGCTACTTATTTACTGCCAAGCACAGCCCTAGTCACCAGGACTATGAGGAAAAAAAGAATTTCTGCCAACCCAGGGCCTTTGATTTAGTGGGGAACTTAGGTAACAAAATAAAATCTGCACGTCTCCCCGGCCTCTGGCTGCCACCAGTCTTCTTCCTGTCTTTATAAATTTACCTATTCTAAATATTTCATTTAAGTGGAATCACACGAAATGTGACCTTTTATGTCTGGCTTCTCACACTTAGCACAATGTTTATGAGGTTCTTCCACATGGGAGCATGTATCAGTACTTCATTCCTTTTTATGGCTGGTTAATGTTCCGTCATATGTATAGACCCACAATTTGTTTATCCATTCATCTACTGATGGACATTTGGGTTGTTTTCACCCATTGACTGTCATAAATAGTGCTGCTATGAAATTCTTTTACAAGTGTTTGTTTGGATACCTTTAAAAATTCTTTTTGTAAATATATGTAAGAATGAAATTGCTTGGTCACATGGTCATTCTATGTCTAACTTTTTGAGGAGCCACCAAATTATCTTCTACAGTGGCTGAAACATTTACATCCATACCATCAATGTATAAGGGTTTCAATTTATCCACATCCTTGCCAAGGATTATTATTTTCCATTATGAGTTAATTACTTTATACATGGTGTGAGGCAGGAGTCCAACTTCACTGTTTGCATGTGGATATCTAGTTCTGACACTATCTGTTGAAGAGACTATACTTCCCCATTGGTGGTCTTGACACCCTTGTCAAAAAATCATTTGGTCATAGATAGATGGACTTATTTCTGTACTCTTAGTTTGATTCCATTCCATTAGTCTATAGGCCTGTGTTTATTGAATACCAACTGCTTTGTTTCCTATAGTTTTGTAGTAAGATTGAAATAAAGAGTGTTTATGTTCCCACTTTGTACTTCTTTTTGAGTTTGCTACGGCTACTCAAGAACCCTTGCAATTCTACATCAATTTTAGAGGCAGATTTTCCATTTCTGCTAAAAAAAAGGTTACTGGAATTTTGATAGAGGTTGTGTTGAATCTGCAGATCACTTTGGGAAGTATTGCCGTCTTTACAACGTTGAATCTTGCAGTCCATGAATATGAGCTATCTTTCTGCTTACTTAGGCCTTCTTTAATTTCTTTCAGAATTGTTTTATAGTTTCCAGTGTACAAGCCCTACAGCTTCTTGGTTAAATTTATCCTTAAATATTTTATTTTTTATACCATTATAAATGGAATTGTTTTCTTTAGTTCATTTTTGGACACTTACTGTTAGTGTATAGAAATACAACTGAATTTTGGTATTTATCTTGTGTCCTGCAAATTTGCTGTGTTTAAAATTGACTTTAATAATTGTTTGTGGAAAATATTTTTATGGAAAATCTTTAAGGTTGTTTACATTTATGATTATGTTATCTGTGAATATAGTTTTACTTCTTCCTCTCCAGTTTGTACACCTTTTATTTTCCTTTTGCCTAATTGCTCCGGCTAGAACTTCTGCTAAAATGTTGAATAGAAGTGGCTAAAGTGAGCGTCCTTGTTTTGTTCCTGATACCAGGGGGCAGTTTCCAGTCTTTCACCAGTATGAGATTGTCTGTGCATTTTTCACATGTGGTTTTTATCATGTTGAGGCAGTCTACTTCTATTCTCAACTTTTTGAGTGCTTTTATCATGAAAGAGTGTTGGATTTTGTAAAATGCCTCTTTTTCTGTATAAATTGAGATGGTCTTATGTTTTTTCCTTTGTTCTATTAACCCAGTGGATTAAATTGACTGCTTTTCATATGTTGAACAACCCTTGTAGTCAAAGGATAAATCCCACTTGGTTATGGGGTATACTCCTTTTAATATGCTGTTGGATTCAGCTGTTAGTATTTTGTTGAGTATTTTTGTATCTACTGGTTTTCCTTGACTTATGAGGGTTTACATCCTGATAAACTCCTTAAAAGATGAAAATATTGTTGCAAAATGCATTTAATATACCTAACCTATTGAACATCATAGCTTAGCCTAGCCTGCCATACCTATTCTCAAAACATATTAGCCTTCAGTTGGGCAAAATCATTGAACACAAAGCTTATTGTATAGTAAAGTGTTGAATATCTCATGGAATTTATTGAATATTATAAGTTGGGGACCATCTGTATATTCATAAGGGATATTGGCCTGTAGTATTATTTTCTCATCATGTTTTGGCTTTGCTAGTAGGGTAATACTGACTTTTGTTTTTTGGAGGGCTTGGGGCTCAGAGTGAGGGTAGAGATTTTTGAATACTGATTAAATCACTTTACTTCTAGATTGGTTTAGATTTTCTATTTTTTCTTTAGTATGTTTTTGTAGTTTGGATTTTTCTAGTAATTTTCCAATTTTGTCTAAATTATATAATTTGTTGGTATACAATTGTTCATAGTATTATCTTAGAATGCTTTTTATTTCTGTAATGTTGGTAGTACAGTAGTCCTCCCTTATCCATGGTTTTACTTTCTGCAATTTTAGTTACCTGTGGTACAGTATAATAAGATAGTTTGAGAGAGAGAGAGAGAGAGAGAGAGTACACATTTGCATAACTTTTGTTACAGTATTTTGTTATAATTGTTCTATTTTTTATTAGTCATTGCTGTTCATCTCTAGTTATTGTCATTAATCTCTTACTGGGTATGAGTTATAAATAAAACATCATCACAGATATGTATGTATAAGAAAAAAACACAGTATACATAGAGTTTGGTAGTGTATGTGTTTCAGGCATCCATGGGAGTTCTTGGAATGGATCCTCCAAAGGTAAGGGGGAACTACTTTCATTTCTGATTTTAGTGTTTTGAGTCTTCTTTCTTTTCTGTTGGTCATTCTAGGTAAAGAATTGTTAATTTTGTTAACCTTTTCAAACAATCCACTCTTGGGTTCATGAATTCTTTCTGTTGTTTTTCCATTCTCTATTTCATTTATCTCTGTTCTGAGCCTAATTATTTTTCTCTTTCTGCTAGTCTTTTGTTTAGTTGGCTCTTCATTTTCTTGTTCTTTAAGATATAAAGTTAGGTGATTGATATGAGATCATTTTTTTCTTTCAAATGTAAGCATTTATAGCTAAAACTTTCCCTCTGAGCACTGCCTTCGTGGCATCTCATAAGTTCTTGTATGCTGTGTTTTTGTTTTATCACAATGTATTTTCTAATTTCCAATGTGATTTCTTCCATGACCTATTGATGTTTAAGAGCATGCTGTTTGATTTCCACATTTTATATATTTTCCAGTTTTTCTTCTGTTACTGTTATTGTTTCATTCTATTGTAGTCTTAGAAGATACTTTGAATAATTTAAATTTTCTTAAATTTATTGAGGTTTATTTTGTGGCCTAACATATGATCTACCTTGGAGAATGTTGCATGCACACTAGAGAAGAATATGTGTTCTGCTCATACTAAAATGTTCTAAAAATATTTGTTAGATCTAATTCTTTTATCATGTTGATCAATCCCTAAATTTCCTTACTGATCATCTGTTTAGTTCCAGCCATTATTGAGAGTGAGGTATTGAAATCTCAAACTATTCTTGTTGAACTTTTTCTCACTTCAATTCTTTCAGATTTTGATTCCTGTTTTGGAGTTCTATTGTTAGGTGTGTATATGTTTATAATCATTATTCTTTCTTGATGGATTAACATGTTTATCAATATTTAATGTCCTTTTTGCTTCTTGAAACAATTTATCCTTAAAGTTAATTTTGTCTGATACTATTATAGATACCGTAGCTTTCTTTTGATTAATATCTGCATGAAATATCATGTTCCATCCTTTTACTTCCAATCTGTTTGGGTCTTTGGATCTAAAATGGGTCAGTCTCTTGTAGGAAGCATTCAGATTATGTCATTTTTTTTTGTTTTTTGAGATGGAGTTTCACTCTGTTGCCCAGGCAGGAGTACAGTGGCATGATCTTGGCTCACTTTAACCTCCAGCTCCTGGGTTCAAACAATGCTCCTGCCTCAGCCTCCCAAGTAGCTGGGACTACAGGCGTGCGCCACCACACCCACCTAATTTTTGTTTCACCATGTTGGCCAGGATGGTCTTGATCTTCCGATCCTGCGATCTGCCCACCTTGGCCTCCCAAAGTGCTGGGATTACAGGCATGAGCCACCGCACTCAGCCTGGATCATGTATTTTTATGTAATCTGCCAATCTCTGCCTTTTAATTAGAGAGCTTAATCCATTTCAATTAACATAATTATCGATAAACAAGGGATTATGGCCATTTTGCTATTTTTCTATACTCTAATGTCTTTTCAGTTTCTCAGCTCCTCCTCTATTGGTGCTTTCTTTGGTATTTAACTGATGTTTTTCTAGTATACTCATTTGATTTCCTTTTTATGTCCTTTTCTAGGGATTATAATTCAAATATTAAATTTACAGTAATCTACTTTTAATTAATTCTAATCTAGCTTCCAATCTAGGTGGATCTTTTATAGCTCTGTCCCCACCCCTATGTTGTCACTGTCACAAATTACATCATTTTATCTTGTGTGCCCATTAACATAAATTTGTTTTGTTTATTCATTTGTTTTGAAATGTATAGGGAAAATAAGAGAGTTACTAACCCAAAATATTATATTTTATATTAACTTATGCAGTTACCTTTAGTAGTGTTCTTTATTTCCTTGTATGGCTTGCAGTTACTACCTAGTGTTCTTTTATTTCAGCCGTAGAGACTCTCTTTAGCATTTCCCGTATGACAGGTCTACTAATTATGAACTCTTTCAGCTTTGCTTTATCTAGAAATGTTTTAATTTCTTTTTCATTTTTAAGTAGTTTTGCTGGATATAGAATTCTTGGTTGACAATTTTTTTCTTAAGCACTTTAAATCTGTCATCCCACTGCCTTCTAGATTTCATAATTTTCATTGAGAAATTGTCTTTTAATTTTATTGAGATCCCTTGTATGGATTGTTTCTTCTTCTTGCTGCTTTCAAGATATTCTTTGTCTTTTTTCTGATACAGTTTGATTATAATTTGTCTCAGTGTAGATTTCTGATTTTACCTTAGTTGATGTAGATTCATGTTTTATTAAATTTAGGAAGATTTTTGACCATTATTTATTCAAAAATGCTTTCCTCCCCTTTCTCTGTATCTCTCCTGAGATTGCCATTATATATATGTTGGTATGCTTGTTGGTGTCATAAATGTCTCCTGGACTCTGTTTTTCTTCATTTTTTTTTGCTTTCTGTTACAAAGACTGGATCATATTAAATAACCTATCTTCAAGTTTGCTAATTATTTCTTCTGCCTGTTCATATGTATGTTTCAGTTATTATATGTTTCACATTGATAATTTCTACTAGATTCCTTTTTACACTGTCAATTTCTTTATTGATATTCTTTATTGATATTGATATTCCTCATTTGACATAATTTTCCTGGTTTTCTTTAATTTTTTGTTCATGGTTTCCTTTTGCTCTTTCAACTAATTTGAGATGGTCTTTGATTTACAGTTTTTATCTAGCAACTGTTTTGCAGAGATTTTTCAATTAATTTCTTATTTTCTTATGAATAGGATAGACTTTCTTACTTTTTTTTTTTTTTTTTTTTTCTTTTTGAGACGAAGTCTCACTCTGTCACCCAGGCTGGAGTGCAGTGGCCGGATCTCAGCTCACTGCAAGCTCCGCCTCCCGGGTTCACGCCATTCTCCTGCCTCAGCCTCCCGAGTAGCTGGGACTACAGGCGCCCGCCACCTCACCCGGCTAGTTTTTTGTATTTTTTTTTTAGTAGAGACGGGGTTTCACCGTGTTAGCCAGGATGGTCTCCATCTCCTGTCCTCGTGATCCGCCCGTCTCGGCCTCCCAAAGTGCTGGGATTATAGGCTTGAGCCACCGCGCCCGGCCAACTTTCTTACTTTTTTGAATGGAAAACATTTTTACTTTTGTTGAAAACTGGACTGGACATTTTGTACATTATAATGTGGTAACTCTAGAAATCACATTTCTCCCCCCTCAGGGTTTGTTGTGCTGCTTGCTATGGATTATTTGTTTGATTTAGTGACTTTTCTAAGGTTTTTTTTTTTGTAAAGACTGTATTATTTGTTGTGGTTTACCACTGAAATCTCTGTTCCACTCTTTTAGTGATCTGTGAGTGATTTGGCAGAGATCCCCTTAAATGCCTGGAGCCACAAACAAGCAAACAAATGAACAAACAAACAAACAACAAACAAACACATAAGACCGCTCCTGGTCTTTGCAGGTTGGCTCTGTGTTGGAGTACTCTGTTTACAACTCTGTTTTCCCTTCATCTCCTGTTTACACAGAGCCTAAGCATCAGGCAGAGGTGTAAGCTTAGGATCTCCTCAAGTTCTTATGAGCACGTGTTCACCTTTGTGCCTGTGGCTGTCTTGGTTCCCATTTCATCGTGTATCTTCTTTTCCTAGCATCTTTTCTATTTTACTTTTTGGTGTGTCTATTACTTTCTCGGACGCCTATCCATTTCCTCGTGTGGGTGTGGCTAGTACATTTACCTTTAAATACTTTAGACAAATATCACCCAGGAAACCAGTTCAGCCCTGGAAAAGCTTTGAGGCAATTGAGGCAAACCCTTGAGTTGATCCTTTAGGGAGCCACCAGAAAGGTGACATATAACCACAATTCCTTGGGAGAAGTCCATGTTGGACCATCTGGTGCCAGAAAGATGCACCTGGCATGTGGGCCACCACCTTCAGAGCTGCCACTGAGCCCCGGGGAGGGGATAGTGAGTAGGTAACTAAAATCACAGGACTCTCTTACTGAACTCCAGGAGCCCCTTGCCTCATTAATAAAGAAGTTCCTTCAGGTTGTTTTTTATTAGATTCCAGAGTTACAAAAAAGTCAATTCTGACTGTTTTTGCCAGTTCAATCACTGCTGTGTTGGGGGGATGGAGTCTTAGATTTACCTAGTCTGCAGTTTTGGTGGGAGATGATTTTTGACAAAGGTGCAAAAGCATTTCGATGCAAGAAAGATAAGCTTTTCCATAAATGGTACTGGAGAAACTGGACATATGTTAAAAAAGAATCTGACCAAAGACTCATATGTTACACAAAAATTAACTCAAAATGGATCAAAGTCTTAAATGTAAAATGTAGAACTATAATTTTTTTAGACAAAATCAGAAAATTTCAGGACCTAAGGCTAAGTGAAGATTTTTTAGACACCAAAAGCACAAACCATAAAGCAAAATAAGGATAAGTTGGACTTCATGAAAATTTAAAACTTTTCTCTGTTAAGAGCATAGAAAACAAGCAAAAGACTAGAAGGAAATATTTGCAACCACATATCTGAGAAAGGATGTATCTAAAATATATAAAGATCAGTAGAAAACAAAGCAACATGAAAAACAACCATTCCGATTACAGAATAAGCAAAAGACACGAGCAGACACCTCACTAAAGAGGTTAAACAGATGGCAAACAAGTTCATAAGAAGATGTTCAACATATTAGCCATGAGAGGAATGCAAATTAGACCACAACGAGACACCACTGCACTCCTATCAGAATGTGTAAAATAAAAAGCTGACTGTACCAAGGGCTGGTGAGGATGCAGAGACACTAGATCACTCGTACATTGCTGGTGAGAATGTAAAATGGTTCAGCCACCCTGGAAAAGAGTTTGATGGTTTCTTAAAAAACAAAACATGCAATTAACTACTGTGTGACATAGCAATGGCATTCACGAGGATTTATCCCAGAGAGATGAAAACCTATGTTCATGCCGAAATCTGTGCATGCATGTTCATAGCAGCTTTATTTGTAATAGACTGGGAAAAATCCTAATGTCCTTCAGGGATGCATGGTTAAACTAAGTGGTACATGCAGACCACAGAATACTACTCAGCAATAAGGAATGAATTATCGATCCATACAACAAGTTGGGTGGATCTCAAGGAGCTACGCTGAGTGGAAAAAGCGAACCTCAAAAGTTTACATACTCTTTGGTTTGGTTTATATAACATTCTTGACACGACAAATCATAGACATGGAAAACAGGTAAGTTCTTGCCAGAGACCGGGGTATGGGGAGGAGGGAGCCTGTGACAGTGGCACTGTTCTATATTGTGGTTGTGGATACACAGAGCTCCATGTGACACACACACACACATACACATGCACGAGTGTATGTAAAAAAAAAAAATGCATTCTCTGGTCTGGGTCTTTTGCATGGGTAAGATTTTGGCCAGAGTCATATGTCACCTGGTTGTTCCCTGAACCTGCCACATGTATTTCCCCTCACTGCCCTTCCCTTAGGCAGAAGTGGAAATAGAGCAGCTTCCATGGGAACCCGAGAGAGCAGAAGAGGTGGAGGTGGAGGCTGTGTGGTTCTGCATCCATGCTGCTTCTGCAGCTCCTCTGCCTCTGAGCCACAGGAGGTGGTTGTGCAATGTCCAGAGAGGCACTGGGCATCCCAGGATATTAGAGTTAGAGGTCGGCCTCCTTCAGCATCCACCAGGATAAACTCAGGGCCTGTGCGAGGAACCCAGCATTGACTTCAGTGGGGTGGTGAGGCAGAGAGCTACCCTGAGGAGGGGGTGCCCAGACATGCCATAAGACACAGGGTTGCTGGCTATTTGGCAGGAGTGGAGGGTGTCCTGCGTCGATCTGACGTGTGTCACACACCCCAGTGAGGCCAACTGGGGGCACTTGAGCAGGCCGAGGGAATTGCCAAGGCCTGGGGTTAGAAAAGGGGACAGTGGCCTGGATGGTGGTTCAACACCATGTGCCTGACTGATGCTCTTCCAGGCTGGGGCTGACCAACTGCCAACCCGGTGAGACCAAGAGGGTCCTGAGGGCCACATGGGCCCAAACCCATCTCCACCCTCAATACCGTGGAGCTCCCCAGAGACTGAGATGCCACACTGGGGAGAAACACGAAACAGAATTTTCCTCAAAGAGACTAAGTTAGTCTCCTGGAAGAGAAGGTGAGGCCTCAGAGTCACACGTCCTCCCTCTCTCCACCCCCAAACTCATCAGGATGGAACCGTAAGGAGCAGGCTAAGTTTTGGGGGTATTGCATCTGAGTCACATAATGTGCCATTTTTCTTCCCAATATATTGATATAAAGGTAGAATATTCAACTATTGGGGGTGACCCAAAATAAAAAGTAAAAGCCCCCTTTCCCCAAGTTCTCTCGCCAAAGGTACTTACCGTCAGCAGTTTCTGCAATTCTTCCCCAAATATTTAACTTTTAAAAAGTATTTAAACCAAAAAGATAATCTATAGCACTCTCAGTGCCTCTCTTGCCTCTTTTTCTACGTAAATTGTCCTGAGAATCTTTCCACAGTGACCCCGCCCCTTTTACTCCTAATGACTGTAGCGTTTCTCCATCATCGGTTTCCACACTGACCCCACCCCATTTACTTCTAATGACTCTAGTGTTTCACCATCATCAGTTTCCACACTGACCCCCCCCCTTTTACTTCTAATGACTGTAGTGTTTCACCATCATCGGTTTCCACACTGACCCCACCTCATTTACTTCTAATGACTGTAGTGTTTCACCATCGTCAGTTTCCACACTGACCCCTGCCCTTTTACTTCTAATAACTGTAGTGTTTCACCATCATCGGTTTTCACACTGACCCCTCATTTACTTCTAATGACTGTAGTGTTTCACTATCATTAGTTTCCACACTGACTCCACCCCTTTTACTTCTAATGACTGTAGTGTTTCACCATCATTAGTTTCCACACTGACCCCCTCCTTTTACTTCTAATGACTGTAGTGTTTCACCATCATCAGTTTCCACACTGACCCCACCCTGTTTACTTCTAATGACTCTAGTGTTTCACCATCATCAGTTTCCACACTGACCCCCCCCCTTTTACTTCTAATGACTGTAGTGTTTCACCATCGTCAGTTTCCACACTGACCCCTGCCCTTTTACTTCTAATAACTGTAGTGTTTCACCATCATCGGTTTTCACACTGACCCCACCTCATTTACTTCTAATGACTGTAGTGTTTCACTATTAGTTTCCGCACTGACTCCACCCCTTTTACTTCTAATGACTGTAGTGTTTCACCATCATTAGTTTCCACACTGACCCCCTCCTTTTACTTCTAATGACCATAGCATTTCACCATGATTGGTTTCCACACTGACCCTCCCCTTTTACTTCTAATGACTGTAGCGTTTCACCATCATTGGTTTCCACACTGACCCCACCCCTTTTACTTCTAATGACTGTGGTGTTTCATTAACATTGGTTTCCACACTGACCCCCCACCCTATCTACTTCTAATGACTGTAGCATTTCACCATCATTAGTTTCCACACCGACCCCCCCCTTTTACTTCTAATGACTGTGGTGTTTCACTAACATTGGTTTCCACACTGACCCCCCAGCCCATTTACTTCTAATGACTGTAGTGTTTCACCATCATCAGTTTCCACACTGACCTGCCACCCCTTTCACTTCTAATGACTGTTGCGTTTCACCATCATCAGTTTCTACACTGACTCCCGACCCCTTTCACTTCTAATGACTGTAGCGTTTCACCATCACTGGTTTCCACACTGACCCCACCTTCTACTTCTAATGACTGTAGCGTTTCACCATCACTGGTTTCCACACTGACCCCACCTTCTACTTCTAATGACTGTGGTGTTTCACTAACATTGGTTTCCACACTGACCCCCCAGCCCATTTACTTCTAATGACTGTAGCGTTTCACCATCACTGGTTTCCACACTGACCCCACCTCATTTATTTCTAATGACTGTAGCGTTTCACCATCACTGGTTTCCACACTGACCCCACCTTCTACTTCTAATGACTGTAGCGTTTCACCATCACTGGTTTCCACACTGACCCCACCTCATTTACTTCTAATGACTGTAGCGTTTCACCATCACTGGTTTCCACACTGACCCCACCTTCTACTTCTAATGACTGTAGCGTTTCACCATCACTGGTTTCCACACTGACCCCACCTCATTTACTTCTAATGACTGTAGCGTTTCACCATCACTGGTTTCCACACTGACCCCACCTTCTACTTCTCATGACTGTAGCGTTTCACCATCACTGGTTTCCACACTGACCCCACCTCATTTACTTCTAATGACTGTAGCGTTTCACCATCACTGGTTTCCACACTGACCCCACCTTCTACTTCTCATGACTGTAGCGTTTCACCATCACTGGTTTCCACACTGACCCCACCTTCTACTTCTAATGACTGTGGTGTTTCACCATCACTGGTTTCCACACTGACCCCACCTTCTACTTCTAATGACTGTGGCGTTTCACCATCACTGGTTTCCACACTGACCCCACCTTCTACTTCTCATGACTGTAGCGTTTCACCATCACTGGTTTCCACACTGACCCCACCTCATTTACTTCTCATGACTGTAGCGTTTCACCATCACTGGTTTCCACACTGACCCCACCTTCTACTTCTAATGACTGTGGCGTTTCACCATCACTGGTTTCCACACTGACCCCACCTTCTACTTCTAATGACTGTGGCGTTTCACCATCACTGGTTTCCACACTGACCCCACCTTCTACTTCTCATGACTGTAGCGTTTCACCATCACTGGTTTCCACACTGACCCCACCTTCTACTTCTAATGACTGCAGAGCTTCACTGTCATTGGCTTCCACACTGACTCCACCCCTTTTTACTCCTAGTGAAGTAGAATTTCATCATCTTTGGGGACCTGATTTATTTCCCCTGTCCTCTTTGCATGAACACTTTGCTTGTTTCGGTTTTTGCTATTTCAAAAAATGTTGCAATACACATCTTTCTTTTTTGTGTATATTTTGGGGGAACACATCTGAGCACCTACACAGGACAACAACTAACAATGTATGTTTGGATTCTGGGGCATAGGAATGTATTTATTTTTAATAAAAAGTAAAACATGCTCAAAGTTAAAAAAATTAATCTGATATTTGAAGAGTAAAAAGTATAGCTCCTTTTATTCAAGCCCCCATCCCCTATTCTCGGGGGGTCATCATTTCTATTTCTTTTTCTACATCTCACCTGTAATTCCCTATGCCAAGGGTTAAAACTTGGTCCCCTGTGGAACACACTGTATTTGATGAATAATTGTCATTGATTAGATATGTAGATTTTATGAATGGAAAGGATGAGAGCGAGATAAATACCTACGAGGAGAGCGTTTGTCCCAAATCCGGACTAAGCAGAAATGTCCAGGGACATCCGATGGAGGTGAGATGAAATATTCAGACTTCGCTTTTTGCTTCCCCGAGTGCCCTGCCTCCCAGGTATAATTGTAGTTCCAGTGAGTCCTTGGAGACCTACAAGCCAAATGAGATATAGATTGAGTCGTTCCTCTTGAATTTCACAGTCCAGAGTGCTGAGAGCCATCTGATGTTATGGCTCTGGTTAAAGAATTCTGGCCATCTAGCGGCCTGTAAAGGAGACTTGAGCACACACTAAGGCCTTGTTAGTGGGATTGGCGTGGTAGGAGGTCCAAGTGCAATACAGAAAGCTACAAAAAGAACGCACTGGTTCCAAAGCAGGGATGTTTATGGAAGGAAGAAGGAATTTCAGACACCCCGACATAGAGGCACCATTTGGAAGAACTACCAAAACCACATCAGTCTGATAACATTTAACCTGGAGGAGAAGAGCCCACAGCCTTATTTGCAGCTTCTCCCTCCCCAGGTGTGGGAGGTGGTGTCTAGGGCGCAGAAAGGCCTGGAGGAGGAGATGGGGACCCGGAGTTTGTTTAGCACAGGCAGACACACGTGGTGACTTAACGTGCACCCTCTCGCCGTTTAGTTTCTGATGGTAAAAGGTGGGATCACGGCCGGGCGCGGTGGCTCAAGCCTGTAATCCCAGCACTTTGGGAGGCCGAGGCGGGCGGATCACAAGGTCAGGAGATCGAGACCACAGTGAAACCCCGTCTCTACTAAAAATACAAAAAATTAGCCGGGCGCGGTGGCGGTCGCCTGTAGTCCCAGCTACTCAGGAGGCTGAGGCAGGAGAATGGCGGGAACCCGGGAGGCGGAGCTTGCAGTGAGCCGAGATCGCGCCACTGCACTCCAGCCTGGGCAACAGCGTGAGACTCCGTCTCAAAAAAAAAAAAAAAAAAAAAAAAAAAAAAAAAAAAAAAAAAAAAAAAGGTGGGATCACTTTCTCCATTCACAAGTGAGAAAAACCAGGCCCCCAAAGAGAGGGAATCAGGCCAGACTCCACTCATAGTGATCACTGGAAACAGCTGGAGAGGACGAGGCTGCATTTCCACTCCGTTTAAGAAGGCAGAGAACACGTATCTAATACAAAAACGTTTCCAGAAATGTGGTTCTATAGAAAGGTTTTGGTCCTGAAAGGACTACGTTTCTATTATCTCAAAACTGCCTGCTGTGAAAAGTGAAAAGTCGCTATTTTCTTGGTGTTCAGTGCAAAGAATTGCAAACACTGAGCCCTGGGCGCCCTTCCACTGCCCTCGGAAAGGTCTGGTTCTCCCCAAACGATCAAACTCAGGGCTCCCTTACAATGACTTTGGAGGGAGGGGCTTATTCTAATTTGGGGGATCCAATGAAGGAGGTTTCGGGGTGTGACTACAGCCCGCAGAAGGTGGGGATTTGTTCTGATGGTGACCAGGTAACAAGGGATTCGTGGGCAGGCCTGAGGCTGTGGCCATACTCTCCCTCTCCAGACATGGGATTCCCAGATACAGGAGGGGGTTCAGTCCTGCCTGGGCGAGTCTTCCCTCAGTCCCCATTGGAGACAGCGGCTTGTGCCCCGAGCTGAAACAATCTCTTATTTGAAAATAAGTCCATGGTGATTTTACAGAAAACAAAACATGAAGAAAACACTCCAGGCTGGGGGTTGCTCGCCCCAGAGAGCAGTAAAAGCAGGTGGAGGGGACACTTCCTGGCTGGTTTTCCTCTTCCTCTTGCCTCATGGCTCTGGGCGAGTGCGTCGCTGCGAGGCGCTCAGGGAGCCTGGCCTGCCATTGCCAGTGAGGGCAGGCGCCTGTGTGCAGGGACCTGGGGGGCCCATGCCTGAGTAGACAGCAGGGGGGTCACGGGGATGGTGGGGACAGCCAGCCCTGCTCCCTGGTGACCACGTGCACACAGCCTGCTTCCTCCCTCCGAGAGGCCTCTCTCGTCGTGAAAAACAACGGATATTCATTCTACAGGGTTTGGGAACTAGCCTTTGTTCCTCCTGGCCCTGGAAAAGTGGCCTTAATCCAAAGTGATTACTCTGCAGCTCCCTCAGATTTATTCTTCAGTGATAGCCTCTCCTCTGCCGCTGAATCTTGAGCTCCAGTTGCCCGCGGCCTGTCACAGAAGGGCCATGTGTCTTTCTGTTCCTGTGTAGAGAGTGACATTGAAGTCTCTTTGTCCGCTCTGAAGCTTTTGTGTGTGCGCGTGTGGCGTTGACCTCCGTGGCTCATTCCACCCGCAGTGAAAAGGAGCCATAAAAAGCACAGGGGTTTGAAAAGTAGCCCAGGCAGAAGGAAGGAGCTCCCGCCTGGATGCTCGCGGGGTCCCTGCGTCTGTCTCCTTTGGCCGTTGGCAGCACTCGGACCCCGGTGCTGGCAGCTGGAGGCGCGCCTGGGTATTGTCTGGGCAAGGGTGTGCGGGTCAGCCTCCTTCCTTGCTGTCCCTGCCATCTATTGTCTTTCTGGGCAGGCTGAGAAGCACATCTAATAGGGCTTATGTTCTTTGTTGCTGGGTCATTGAAGCTGCAGGAAGGAGGATTCCTTCTTCCCTCGAGGGTCTCAGTTCCTGGCAGAGCAGACTGGCCGATTGTCTTGATACCAGGATTTGGGGAAAGCCCCTTTCTCCATTCTGGTGTTGCCTTTTTGCCTGCAGGGGACCGTGCTGTCTGCCTTTAACCTGATGCTTTAAGTCTTGCAGAGCCCTCCAGAGGGGCATGGGAGCACATTGCCTGCCTCTCCTCCACTGTCCCTCCACCATTTGGCAGGAGACAGGACATGCAACAACTTCATTTCCTGGTTGCCAAGTATTGATTGAAAGGTGTGTGTAGCCACACCCACTTTTCTGCCTGTTCAGAGTAACGTGTATAATTTCTTTGGTCGTTGTGTCTTGTCTCTGCTCAATGTGTTTTGCATTATATGAAAAAATAAATTTTCAAATTAACTGCAGTTTAGCTGTGACTCAGTTTTTAATTGCTTGGAATTAGCACTTGATTTGCATAGTACTTGATTTGTCAATTATCTGTGACTTTGTGATTATCTGCGCTAAAATGGGGGACCCTCCTGATTATGCTCCGTAATGGAAAGGGGCAGGACAGTGGGGGATCCCATGATGGGAAAATCTAAAACCCACCGTGGTTTAATGCTGCCAGGCATGTGTCTTCCTGGTTCAGGAGGAACGTGCTGCTCGTTCTTGAAATTCACTTTTCCGGAAGAAACGGCAACTATGAACACTGGGTCAGAGGCGGGGAAGCTGCCTGGCTTCCACTGGGCCCCGCCCATTCCACCCATCGTGGCCTCCCCATTCTCTCTGTCCAAGGGCGGTGACAAGCTTTGCCCTGACCTGAGCCCACGTATCTAGGTTTGCACCTTCTCTGGAGTGAAAGAGGAGATGAGTTATTTTAATCTTGAAGATCCCAGGTCAGAACATCGGGTTTCTAGTCCAGGTTCTGCCTCACTGTCCTCATTTATCAGATGAGAGAGGGGATGCACTGTTCCCCAAATCTGAGACCCAGGGTATACACGACTGGAGCCAAGTCTCGCAGCTGGGGAGGAGCGGCTCTGGCACTTGAGTTCAGTTTGGCTCCAAATCTGTAGTGAGTGGGGGTCTCCCTTAGGTAAGTAGGTTAAGATCCTTTTGTGGTTCATAAGCGTGATGATTGGGTTTTCATGCTCGTGTGTGAGATGTGCCTCTCTCAAGCCTTGTTACGAATCACATTACCTGTCTGATGTTAAAAAAAAGAGAAGAAAAGAATAACAAGAACAATCATAAAAAGCCCCTCGTCATCTCTCTGGGGCGTGCCGTGGGGCCGTTTCTGCTGGGGTGGGCCTCGGAGCCCTCTGGCTGATTCTGCTGCAGCACAGAGCCCCACCGTGCCGATGTTCCGTGCGCTGGTCTGGGATGGTTCCGGCGCCCACGGCCTGGTGTGGTCAGCAGCAGGGTTTCATTCAGGTCGCTCCTTCCTGACCGCACTGTGAGACCTGCAGGCAGAGGCTGACCTGAGTCACCTTTAGGGTTCCCCAGGTGAGCTCTTGAATGTGTCCCCAGACCACCCCATCTCTCTGCTCCCACTCCAGGTCCTAACAGGGTCCTCCAACTCCACAGTTCTTACAGGGGAAGTCTGCTCACTTAGGAGATGGCCCTGTCCCTGAGTGCCCTCCATGCCCTCCAGAACGGAGAAGACACACAATTCTTCATTTGGGTTGTGTGAAGCGTTGGCCCCTCACTGTGATATGGACAGGAAACTGGGAGGTGCTGGGTAGAAGACTGAGGTTCCCTGGCAAAGGCCCTACCCTCAAGCCTGAAGACCTGAGGACCTAAATGAGGACAGGCGTTTCTGTTTTTCACTAAAAAGTTGCCTTTTGGCCCACTATGCCCCCATCCTGTCCCCATATAAACCCGAGGGCACACATGCAAGTGGCTGAACGTCAGGACCAGCAGAACCGGCAGACCAGTGACGGCAGAACAACGAGGCAGAGAAAGAGAGAAGCGGAGGGCCATCTGGAGGCCGAGGGGAGTTCAGCCAGGGGTGGCTAGAGAAAAGGCCAGCAATGGACGGCCCGATTCCAGGTGAAGAGCACCTTGCCCCTCCATCCCCTCCTTCGGGCTCCCCATGCATCTCGCTGAGAGCCACCTCCTCCACTCAGTACAACCTTGCACTCACTCTTTACGCCCACATGGGATCTGAATCTTCTGGTACACTGGGCAAGAACTCGGGATACAGAATGCTGTCATACTAGCTCCCTGCCCTTGCAATAAGGCAGAGGGTCCATTGTGCGCATTAACACACAAGCCATCTGCAGATGGCAAATCTAAAAGAGTCTGGTAACACACACGCATTTGGGCTTTGGGGGTTGCAGACATCCACCTCTAGATGCTGCTGTGGAGCCAGAGCCCAAAAGCGCTTGTCCCAGCCTCAGCACCTGCCCGTCTGCCTGCTCCCCTGAGGGTTTGAGCTGTGGGGTGACCAAGCAGGTGACGACCCTGTTGCACATCCTGTGAGGGGAACTCTCTGGTTTCAACTGCATGGGGATCGCCTCACCTTTGCAACCCGGCTCCTGTTACTTGAACACAGAGCACCTGCCCTCAACGTGGGATGTGTCTCACCTCCAAGCTCCTGTGTCCTGGGCATCCCTTCCCACTGCTCATGTCATGAAGCCTACTTGGCCTTCAAGGCCTAGATCCAACGCCACCTCCTTCAAGGAGGACACCTGGATGTCACCAGGTAGGGCATTAGTAATATGGCAGCAATGTGGCCTAGATCCAATGCCACCTCCTTCAGGAGGACATCTGGATATTGCCAGGTAGGACAGTAGTAACAAAATAGCAACGTGGCCTAGATCCAATGCCACCTCCTTCAGGAGGACATCTGGATATTGCCAGGTAGGACATTAGTAACACAACAGCAACGTGGCCTAGATCCAACACCACCTCCTTCAGGAGGATACCTGGATCTCAGCAGGTAGGACAGTAGTAACATGACAGCAGTGGGCACTTATTCGCATTTGCTGTGCCCGGGGATGTGCTAACACACTTTATGGATGTGGCAGCATTCCGCCTCAGGGTTCTGTATAGTTTAGACTCTTGTTTTTCTCTCCCTGTGGGTGAAGGACCTGAAGCTTGGGGATGTCGTGCTTTACAGGAGGCAGAACCGTGTTCCTGATCCGCCGCATCCGGGTGCTGGACCGTGGGATGTGCCTTCCAGTGTAGACCAATCCCACAGCGTTTTTTCTGCTCCTCCTCGTGTCCTTTTGAATTTCTAAATTTCTTGGCATTTCTGAATTTCTTGTCCTACTCAACATCTCACATGTATTATTTATACTTGCCTTATTGCTTTGAATGTGTGGCCATAAACTCTTTGAAGTGGGGGAGCTGTTTTTCCCAGGACACTAGCACTGTGTCTTGTACAGGACGGGTTATATGAAATTTTGTTAAGCGAAAGGGTTGATGACATAGTTGAAGTATGGGTTTGTTTTACTGGCTGGTGGTGTTGAGCACCCCCTGAGGCTATCCAGGCTGTGTTCTGAGTGTCTGCACAGACGGCCGTGTGGGTGGCTCCCTGACGTTTCTCTCTGCCTGCGGTGGGTCGCTGCTGCCTGGGGACTGTCGCGGTTGACAGGTGCAGCAGGAGCTGCTGACGCCGGGCCACTGCGTTCTGGAAGGCTAACCGCGTGTCCCGTGAGGAGGGTTTCTTCTCCCTAGTAGCTGGCATTCCTCGGTACTTTGGATGAAAGATTGCCTTTTCCTCTGTTTGTGGTGTGGGTAAAATCCATGATGTTGAACGAGAAGACATTAAAGGGATGGAGTTCTTTGTTTTGCTGAGGTTTTGCTTTTCTGCCTTTGCAAAATCAATGATGTCTGTGTGGTCCAGAAAGGAGTTAATCCTGTGTGGTGTAAATGGCTGCGGCTTGACAATATCCAAACCTGAAGTGTTCCGCCCGCCTCTGCCCAGTGCTCTAATGCGGGTGTCGACGGTCAGGCAGAGGGGCCTTTCCCAGGCTGCTCCCTATAGAATTGTCGGGTTATTTGTGTTGATTAGATTTTGTCTTTTCTTTGAGAAAATGTTTATAGTAATCTGGTTGCCTCTCTGAGTTAAACAATAATTAAAAACACATAATAAAACAAGCTCCCTCCGGCGTCTCTTCGGCTCCCGGGGTTGGGGATCGATTCTGCGGCGATCTGGCTTTGCTGTGGATTGCAGAATGTCTGTGAGTTCATCAAAAGGTCTTCAGTCAATACCCTTCTTTTCAGCTTGCACCCCACGGAGCAATGCCTAAGCCAGCAAGGAAAAAGCAGGCAGGCCACGGGTTCCTCCAGCCCGGACCCTTCCCTGAAGGATTGAAATTGTATTACACGCGAACTGTGGTTACCTTTGTCAAAGAATAACACCTTCCATCAACTTTTGTGTTTTGGTGTTTCAAAACCTTCTGTTTCAAGAGGTCATAGCATTTCTTAGTAGAGAAAGACTTCAGGACATATTTAAGTGTTTACCAATGATATCTTAAAAGCCATAACTTTAGAGAAAGAACAAAAACCATGAGGAATCCATATCCTCTTTTCCTGCCTCTCTCTCCCTCTTTCTTCCTGTCTTTCTCTCTCTCTCTCTGCCCCTCTCCCACCCGCCTTCCTCTGACCTGAAGCTCACATGTGCTCAGTGTGTCCTCTGGGCCTGGCGTTGTTCTAAGTGTTCTCTTGTGGATCAGCTAATTAGTTCTCCTCTCAGCTCTGAGAGGTGGGTTCTGATGCTCCCATTTTGCAGATGAACAAGCGGAATCACAGTTCTGGGGCTTTCTCAAGGTTACATGGCTGGTAAGTGGCAGCATCCAGACCCAGGCAGGCGGCTCCATAGCCCACACCGCGTTCTGCGGCCTCCCTCTTTTCATGCATGTAATTCATCATCTGTGTGCTGCAGTCTCTGAGCCCCTTTCTGCCTTGTCATCCAGTCATTCGGTTTGAATAAATATTTCTTCCATGCCTTCTTGATGCCAAACCACAACCTGGGAGACACAGCAACAAATAAGATGCTGCCTGCACCCTCCAAGGGGCCGCAAGCAGCCCGGGGAGGAGAGGAACTAGAAGGCACCTGCGGGTGACAGAGGAAGGGGGAACTGGGGGCGGCTGGGCTTATGCTTTGAAGGTCCCTCCCAAGCAGTGTGGATCAGGGTTTGGAAAGGGAGGAGGTGGCCGCAGTGGTTCAAACTGCCTCTTAGTTCTGGCAGCATGATGTCATGGTTCCGGGTGCGGATTCCACAGCCACATTCCCTGGGTTCTACCCCCACCCCAGGACGGGCTGGAATAGAAAAATGGCAGATTTTTCCAAAGTATGGCTGCGAAAGATCAAATCTGTGAGATCTAGAAAAAAACAGTGCTTCATTATCATTTGGAGGACAGGTGGGCCCAGCAGACCAAAGAGGAGGCCAGGTCAGAACATGGAGGTGGGTGCCTCATGCTCCAGGTAACAGGAAGCTGGAGCTAAACCGGCTTGAGCTTGTTCAACACTAAAGACACGTGTTAGGTGTGGAAGGGGAAGTCCAGAGGCGGGGTGCGCTTTGGGCTCCTAGAGAGCCCTGATTCTTTCTTTGTCTCCACTGTGATGCCAGCAGGATGGCACAGTCTTCAGTGGGACCTCCCTAGGGTGGCAGGACACAGCCCACAGCAAGCAACAGCACCTCTTATCTGTCTCCAGCAATGAGAGCCTGCTGCCCCAGGCTGTGCTGGACCACCTCCCGTGCTACTGGCCCCCTCCTGGACTAACACCAGGCAAGGGGAGGGGGGCTACTTTCGTCGGCTTTGACCTGTTGGGAGTCCGGAGTGGAGTCAGTGTCTGCTGAGCCCATGGCATGGTGCAGGTGGACACACAGACATCATTAGAAGGGGAAATTGTGCTTCTGAAAAGGCGGCTGAAAGTACCCATTCGTTGAATCGAGACGTGAAATTCCTCTAATTTACTGAAGACCAAGGCTGCCCTTTCCCCTGACAGCATTGCTGGAACAGAGCACTCCAGGAATAGGTGCTTTGGTCTCAGTCTGGATTTCTATCCCCAGTGCCATGGCGACTTCGAATCCACAAAGAGGTCCCCGGAATAGATGGACCCTGACCGGGATGATGTGGGCCCAGGAGCCACGGGACTCAAGGCCCTCCTGCCTGGAGGCCGTGGTTACTATTTGTTGATGCGTGTTCCAGGCACGCACAACCTGTGGCGGCTGGGAAGCAGCGAGAGCTTGGAAGTGAAATGAATCTGGGCTCCTGTGAAGCGGCTTAGGCTGTGGCTACTTGAACTCCTTGTGTTCTTCTAACATTCAGAGGAGGAATAAGTAAATGCAGTTTTCCTGGAGAGCAGGAGAGGACATCGTATTTCATCCATCAGCCAGTGTCACGTCCTGATTGTGTTAGGAATCTTGGGAAGTCCACCTTTGTGAGTTAGAGGACGCCAGCAAATATCTGGAATAACAATTCATCATGGGATTTATTATAACTATCAGGCATTTCATGGTCTCCCCCTTTTTCTTAAAGCATTTATGGCTCTTTGTGTCAACTGAGAGCAAAATAAGGACCTGTTTGGTTGGAAGAATCTGAGATGATTTTGTAGCTCATGAAGCAGATGCAGTTTAGTGGTTCTCAAAATCTAGGGTGCTTCAGAATCTGTGGGAAATCTTGTTGAAATTGAGATTTCTGGGTTCCACTCCTAAAGATTCTGATTTAATAGGTCAACCATCATGCTTGAGAATTGACATTTCTTTTTAAATTCCTCTCTCTCGCTCTGTTTTTTTTTTTTATATATTTAGGGGGTAAAATGTGGTGTTTTGAGCTATGTAAACCATGTGAATGATTGAATCAAGCTATCTAACATATCATCACCTCGCTCATTTTTTTGTGGTGAGACATTTGACATTTACTTGCTTAGTTATTTTGAAGTACACAATACATTATTATTGATCATAGTCACCAGCCTCTGGTAACTATCATTCTACTCCCTATATCCACGAGTTTGACTTTTTAAGGCTTCCACCAAAGTGGGAATGTGCATTTCTGAGGGTCCCCACGTGATGCCCATGTCTGGCCAGGCCTCACACTTGCAGAACCAGCAACTCAGTTCATTTCATGGGAATTGGCTGAAGTTCTGGGACCAAAATAAAACGAACCCGAGCAGAGACATTTTCAAAAAGATCTAAACAAAAATGTTAAAATAGCCTACGGATTCCTCTGCCATTTCCTCTTCTTTCTGTTGTCTTGAAAACCCAGAGATCGTAGGCTCCTGAGCAGAGGTTTTCTTTTCTCTTTCTTGCATTTTGTTTTAAATTTTGCTTGTCCAAGGGCTTTGTCTTGCACTTTGATACTCAAACTTTACAAAATTGCCCCTAAATTAAGCACCGAGCTTTGGAGATCCGTGGTTACCTAAGCACATCACTGGTGTTTCTGCTCAAAGCTTTACAGGAAATAGTGAAGGAATTTTAAGGGAGGGATATGGGCGTGGGGGAGACACAGGGAAGTTCCGTGGGGAGAATGCCGCTTCAGATCCCATCCCGTGGGGCACCCAAGGACGGGGAAGGGCAGCAAAGCAGCTTTCTACTCTTGAGATGTCACTTCCCATTCTGCTTTCTATTTTATTTTTAATTTTGGTAAGATACAACATAAACCGTATCATCGTAATCATTTTTAAACATAGAGTTTGGTGGTGCAAAGAATATTCACTTTGTTATGCAACCATCATCATTGTCCATCTCCAGAACTCTTTTTCTCTTACAAAACAAAATTGAACTATAACTCTCCACCCTCTGCTTCCCCCAGCCTCCTGGCAACCCCCATTCTACTCACTGGGTCTATGGATTTGACTACTCTAGGGACCTCAGATAGGTGAAATCATATAGCATTTGTCTTTTTGTGACTGGATTATTTCACTTAACATAATGTCCTCAAGGATGATCCATATTGCAGCATGTGTCAGAATTTTACTCTTTTTCTTTTAAGGCTGAATAATATTTCAATGTATGTATATAGCACATTTTGTTTGTTCATCTGTCATTAGACATTTGAGTTGCTTCCACCTTTGGGCTACTTGTGAATAATGCTCCTATGAACATGGGTGCACAAATATCTCTGTGAGCCCCTGCTTTCAATTCTTTTGAGCATATACCTCATAATGCAATTGCTGGATCATATGGTAATTCTATTTTTATTTTGTTAAGGTACTGCCATACTGTTTTCATGGCAGCTACACCATTGTACGTTCATTCGCAGCAATAGAGCAGAGGGTTCTCATTTCTCCACATTCCCTGCAACTCTCCCTCTCCCTCCCCCTCCCCCCTCTCTCTCCCTCTCCTTCTCCCTCTCAATACCTCTCCCTCTCCCTCTCAATACCTCTCCCTCTCCCTCTCACTCCCTTTCCCTTCCTCTCCCTCTCCCTCTCGCTCTTTCTCCCTCTCCCTCCCTCCCCCTCTCCCTCCCTCCCCCTCTCCCTCTCCCTCCCTCTTTCCTTCTTTCTTTTCTTTTCTTTTTTTTCTTTCTTTTCTTTTCTTTTTTTTCTTTTCTTTCCTTCCTTCCCCTCTCTCTTTCTTTCCTTTTATTGTTTTTTTGGAAATAGCCATCCTAGTGGGTATGATGTGGTATCTCATTGTAGTTTTGCTTTGCACTTCCCTGATGATTAGGGAGGTTGAGCATCTTTACATGTTCTTATGGACATTTGTATATCTTCTTTGGAGAAATGTGTGTTCAAGTCCTTTGCCCATTAAAAAAAATGGATTGTTGTTGTTGAGTTGCAGGAGTTCTTTATATATTCTGGACCAACCCTATTTTGATTAAGAACATTCCAGACTGGAGAAGCTGCTTTCTGGTCTTAGCTCTATCCTTAAGTAGCTGTGTTATGTTAATCCAGTGGTTCTTAACGGAGGGGGAGATTTTGCCATCACCTGTGGTCAGAGGTCAGGGATGCTGTTAAGCCTCCCACAATGTACAGGAAAGTCTCCCCAAAACAAAGAGTGACCTGGCCCAGAAGCCAAACGTGCCAAGGCTGAGCAACCTGCGTAGAGCAAACCACACCCCTCCTGGGGATGAGAGTCCTCACCTGCATGGCGGAGGTTGGACTATGTGGTCATGGAGGCACCATCCTATTTTAATCTCCTGTGTGCTCACTCCCTTTCTATCAGTTAAAAAGCATGGTTACTGGTCCTCTTGAGTCTACAATGGGTGTTTACAAAGTCTCAATTGTTGCTCAATCCACATCAGTTCTGAATTTGTTGAGCTTCTGGTCCACTTTGGCAAAGCCGGCCAGGAATGAGAGGGAGCAGTGCCCTGGCCACTCCTCCCCTGCACGGCTGAAGGGGCCGCACATGTTGTGGTGGGAAGGCTGGAGCTTGCGGGTACAGACCTGGATTCAAACCCTTGCTAGCGACTTGAGGACAAGTGTGCTATTTACTCATCGTGTATTTTTCAGTTCACATTCATTCAGATTTGTGGGAACAGGGATGTCCGTAAGTCTAGCACTGCTCCCTTGAGGGACTCAAACAATCTCGACCCCATCTGATCCTCGGTGCCTCGGTGCCCCCAGCTATGAGATGGAGACAGTAATAGCTGGCTCAGAGGCTGACGGAGGGTAAACAAGGAAGCCTGAAGAGCATCACCCCAGCAGCGCTGCCTGGCACACGGTATGTGCTCATGAGTGCTCACTGACGACTGAGTGGAAAGCCTGCTCCGAGAGTCTTCTTGGGCATAAAAAATCCAGTTATTCTACAGTTCCTGGGACTCTCAGTAATAGTGATCATGATCTGCAGAAATTCTATCATCCTCATTCTAATCTACACCTGTGTATGGAAAACAGCCCCTAAAAGTTGCAAATTCTTTCTCACAGCATTCAGCCTAGAAATCCTAAACCATGGATGTGCTATCATCACAGACACTGAAAAGATGGGGTTGTTTTCTCTCTGTTCAGCGGGGCAGTGATTGCTCGAAGGGAAAGAAGCGTCCCTTAGCGCGGGGAGTAAGTTTGGCCTAAATTGAATCATATCCTGGTGCCAACCCTCTGCACTTGCTTATTAGTGGCCCCATCAGGGGCCGTCAACACTCAGAGATATGTGGCCGGGAAAATGCGCCTTTTCATTTAGAGCAAATTCCTTGAAGACTTTTCTTAAATTATTTCTTTCCCAAGAGTGGCTGGAAAGTGGTTATTCATTTAAATATTTACCATGGGGAAAATCTCTCACCGATGGCAGGCTCTCCTTGACTGAGGGACCTGAGACCTGAGGCTGTGGGAGTGTTTCTGCAGTTTCCTTTACAATTCGGAATTGCCTTTCGAAGCACTCCCAAAATACAGAGCCGAGGAAGCATTGGTCTCACACACAATGGGAGAACAAAGCCAGGTGTTTTGTAAGGCAGCCATGGCTGACGTGTAGTTGGTGAGGATTGAATGGTTTTTCATAAGGGCACTGAGCTATGAGCTCTCCTGTATTATCTCATTGCATCCAACAACCCTATGAGGTCTGAGTCATTTGACAGAGGTGGAAACTGAGGGTAGAGGGATTCAGTCAGTTGTCTGCAGTCCAATATATCTGGTCAGTGGGGAGCCCAGGTCTTCCTGATTCCAAAACGTATGCTTTTAACCACTCTGTTATAGTGCAGCAAATGACCCTACACGAGGGGAATGTTCAACTTTTATTATTTATGTTCTTTTTTAGTGTAGGTAGCACTCAGAGAGGTTTTTTTGGAAGAAATGGGAAGAAAATGTCTATTCATTTCAAGGATGAATCCCAGACTTTCAAATATTAAAAATTAGGCTTATTGACTGAAGCTTTCAAGTCCCACAGTGGCGGTGCTGTGGTTAAATCAGCAAGGCTGTGTCATGCATATTTGCCTTTGCAGCTAGAGGTGAGGACACCGTAGAGAGGCAGCGGAAAGTCTGAGGACGCAGCTTCCCTGGTGATGTTGTCCCTGGATGGTGTTTATAGGGAGGGTTCCGAGTGAGAATGAATGGCTATTTTCTGATCAGCCAGCCTGCCATTCTGAAGCTCAGCTTGGCCAAATGCAGAGAAATCTTGAGAGCCTGGAGAAAATAAATGCTTTGGTCCTGCACTGTTCCTTTCCCCTCATTCTTTCCACCTTCCTTAAAGCTAAAAACTTAGTAGAATGAGCTCTTTTAAAATTGATTTAATTGCAAAAGTAATACACACCTTTACAGAATATATAGAAAATATAGGCAAGGAAACAGAAGAAAACAGAAATAAACCATAATTCAACTGCCTAGCAATTAGCAGTCCCCACTGGGAAGATTTTGGGGTTGGCATTTCCAGCCTTTTTGTTATGCATTCATGCATGTGCACATCTCCCCGACTCCAGACACACAGATAAAAACACTTGAAATAAGCACAATAGAAAAAAAATATGTATTGTATACTCACAGTATTTTTTCTTTCTTCAACTTTTAAGTTCTGGGTGCATGTGCAGGATGTGCAGGTTTGTTCCATAGGTAAATGTGTGCCATGGTGGTTTGCTGCACAGGTCATCCCATCTCCTAGGTATTAAGCCCAGCACCCATTAGCTATTCTTCATCACTGATGCTCTCCTTCCCCCCAGGCCTTACCAACAGGCCCTGGTGTATGTTGTTCTCCCCCGTGTGTCCATGTGTTCTCATTGTTCTGCTTGCTCCCACTTATAAGTGAGAATATTCGGTGTTTGATTTTCTGTTCCTGTGTTAGTCTGCTGAGGATAATGGCTTCCAGTGCCATCCATGTCCCTGCAAAGAACACGATCTTGTCCCTCTTTATGGCTGCATAGTATTCCATGGTGCATATGTACCACGTTTTCATTATCCAGTCTACCATTGACAGGCATTGGGTTGATTCCATGTCTTCGTTATTGTCTCACAGTATTTTCAAAACTATTTTCTTAGTATAAAATAATCAGCCTTCTGTTTAATTTTCTGTTTCAGGCTCATCTCACTGTTGTACTATGTAGCCTGGTTGGCATATAGGTTGTCAGGCATTCTCGGCTGAACTGAGCACACATACTTGTGCTTTCTCTGATCTGTTCAATACCTCCTTGGTATTTATGGGGCAACTGTCAAGGGCAAGGTGTATGCAGCCTACAGGGTGTTTTAGAGGACTCGAACCCAAAGACTCACACCCAAGGAGGTGACATGCGTGTGAGCACCCAGGAGTTTGAAGCTAGTGAAGACACCTCGAGACAGGTCACTAGGAGTTCACCAGCCTCACTTCGTGAAGGTAGGGGCATTTGTCAGGGTCTTCGTGGATGGGTGATCTATTCTGGGGGAGGGGGTGATGAGTGGAGGTGTGTCTTTCTAGACGACGGGGGCACCTGGGGCAGGGAGCCTGGGGCGTGGTAGGGGTCATGGCTGGACCAGGCTGGCTAGCTGGAGGGATGAAAGGAGTTGCCTGGTGAGTTCAGCCTAAGAGCCAGGCCAGGCCCAAAGTAGGAAACACCTTGCAGTCTGGACCAAAGTCTTGGAAATTTCTGGTTCTCACATCAAGCAGCACTGTGATCTTGAGCAACTGAACCAAACTCTCGGTCTCTTGCCATCCCATTCCATAAAATGGGAATAATTTATTTGGAACTACATGTATTCATCGGCCAGGATACTTGAGTTTATAATAAAACTTTACCATCATAACGTGCCTGATAAACAACTCCCTCTGGTTTTCCGCATGGCGGGTTACACCACTGCACAGCTCCCGGGGATGCCCGGCGTGGCGAGCGGTGCTGGGACAGAGCTCAGGGCAGGTCGGGTCACGCCACTGCACAGCTCCCGGGGATGCCCGGCGTGGCGAGCGGTGCTGGAACAGAGCTCAGGGCAGGGCGGGTTACACCACTGCACAGCTCCCGGGGATGCCCGGCGTGGCGAGCGGTGCTGGGACAGAGCTCAGGGCAGGTCAGCGTCTTCCCTGAAGCCACCACCTGCGACTGTGGGAATGAAGTCCACACTGCACACTCATCATCTCGCTGGCACGCTGAGTCCGTTCAGCTTTATGACATCTGGGGAATCCTGTGGTCAGAAAAGCCCCCTCACCTATGAAGCCCAGTTTCTGCTCCTGATTGATGGGGCTGGTGCCTCATCAGGTTTTTTTTAAATTTTTTTGAGACGGAGTCTCACTCTGTTGCCCAGGCTGGAGTGCAGTGGTGCAGTCTCTGCTCACTGCAAGCTCCGCCTCCCAGGTTAACGCCATTCTCCTGCCTCAGCCTCCTGAGTAGCTGGGACTACAGGCGCCACCACCGCGCCCGGCTAATTTATTGTGTTCTTAGTAGAGACGGGGTTTCACCGTGTTAGCCAGTTTGGTCTCGATCTCCTGACCTCATGATCCGCCTGCCTCAGCCTCCCAAAGTGCTGGGATCACAGGCTTGAGCCACTGCGCCTGGCCACCAGGATGTTTTTATAGGGAGATGCCTACAATTTGCTGTGGGCGCCTACAGTTCTTTGGAAAATTTTAGGAATCTCTAATTAAAAAGTGGTATCCCAGGAAGTAGGTTAAATTCAAGCACTCAACCCTATTGGCGAGTAGTTTAGTGGGGACTAACTTGAATGGGAGGCAGACTTTGGTATGCGTTCAAGCCTTGGCTCACTTTACCCACTGGCTGTGACCACAGGCAAGTCACCTAACTGAGTCTTAGCCTCCTTGTCTTTAAAATGGGAGCAGTGGCCAGGCATGGTGGTTCACACCTGTAATGCTAGCACTTTGGGAGGCTGAGGCAGGCAGATCACTTGAGGTCAAGAGTTCAAGTCCAGCCTGGCCAACATCGTGAAACCCTGTCTCTACCAAAAAAATACAAAAATATAGGCATGGTGGTACATGCCTGTAGTCCTAGCTACTTGGGAGGCTGAGATGGGAGAATTGCTTGAACCCAGAAGGTGGAGGTTGCAGTGAGCCGAGATGGCACCACTGCACTCCAGCCCGGGCAACAGAGTGAGATCCTGCCTCAAAAAAAAAAAAAAAAAAAAAAAAGGAGGGCCAGTGATGCTTACACCTGGGGAAGATGCAGGATTCCAACGTCTCGCATGTGACAAGTGTTGTCCAGGGTCTCACCCCTCTCAGAGGCTCAACAGAGCCCGTTCCCTGCTTGACTGCCCTATGTCTGTTGGCTGATAGTCTGTATTGCTCGATTTTTCAGATTTTGGTGCCTGCCCAATCTCTCGCTGTCCCCTCCTCAGCTCTCAGTAGCTGCCTGTCAGCCTCAGGGGTGGTGTCCTGGCTGAGCCAGCCTCTGGCCCCACCTGGCCCACTCCTTGAGGTCTGCGTGGCCTTCTCAGGACCCTCGATTTTGGGGACCCAAGGCCCCAGTGTGCATGTTAACCCTTGTTAATGGGCCCCATGGATGGGTCAGCTGTGAGAGGAGCTGTCTAGGACTTAGGGCCAGAGGCTGGTAGAGAGGCTTGGGATTTGCAGTGCCATCTCCAGCTGTCTTTCTGAAGCACACAGGGGCTGTCCTGGGACTCAGATCACCTCACATTCCCTGTAAGTTGACTTCGATGCCTACATGATTGGTTGCATCTGCCTTTAATCTCCCCATTCTCGGAGGTTCAGGTGCAGTGAGGGCCTGACAATGAGGATGCCTCCCGCTGTGGTGGTGCTGGGAGAATGCTCCCCTGCGTGTGCTGCAGTGAGGTCATTTCTGGATTTCACAGGCAGCTGTGATCTCAACTTTCAAAGGGGTGCAGGTGATGGAAGTACAAGTAGTGATTGCTCCTACCCGTCTCCGGCCTGAGTGCACAGAACCAGAGGCTCTTCCAAACCAGAAGATTCCGCACGTCCTCTAACCCCATTCACGTGGGAGATGCCGAGCCTGGGGCTCAGGATCTTAAACGCCATCCTGGGGGTGCTTTCAGCTGGTGGAGACAGAGCCGGGGCAAACCCAGCTGCTCTCTGTGCAACCCGGGGCATTTCTCCACACCACAGAGAGACTGGAAAATGTGGCTCTCCCGAGGAAGGTGGAGACCTCGCTTGTCAAATGCCTGCTGTGCATTGGGAATTTCACCTGTAGTGTCGCGTGGGATACTACAGAGTATTTTGCAGGAAGGCAGAGGACTGAAGACATTTACTCAAAGCCACATAATTGAATTCAAGACTGAGCCCAAAATATTTCTCAGTAGTAACGTCAGCTACCACCTTACACACCATCTCAGCTTACCCTCCCAGTGACCCTACAGGATAGACTTTTATTACTCCTGCTTCACCGAGAAGGAAACGGAGGCTCAGAGGGATTAAGACGCTTGCCCAAGTTTGTGGCAATAACACGCCTTAGTCAGGTATGGGGCAAGGGCCGCTCGACTCCTCAGTCTGTTCCCTCCTCACTGTTCTCTGAGTCTGTTCTCTCTGCGCTGAGTAGGCCCTCACAAATGTATCTGATGTATTTTGTCCCCCTTGCCAGTGATTTATGTTTATGAAAGTAATTGGCCATCATGCATAAATGATGTAAGCTAATGTTCTGTGTTGTGAAACACTGTGTGGTTTACATGACAGCTCTGTAGTTTTTCACTTGGCTCTCCCAGCAAGGCTGTCCATAGTTTTTGTAGATTTGGGATCTAGACCTAGAGAAATTCAGCTAACTTGCCCAAGGTCACATGCCTGACCTTGACCTTGACCTTTGTCAGTGGTGGAGCTTGGTTCAACCTTTCTACCTTTTCAGCAGTTTGGTTATAGGAACCAATACAATTCTTCTTCATTTGCTTACAGCAGTTCAAGTTGCGTTTCTTCGTTTACAATGGAGGGTCCTGATGAACGTCTGTGACGTATGCTGGACTTGTGGGTGGGGAAGGCCTGGGAAGTCCCGCCGGCCTCGGTCGGGTGGCCGTCCTGAAGGAGGCTTCCTCTGCTGTCCTCAGGCGGGTCTGTGGCCCTTATGCTGTCTGGCCAGTGTCAACAGGACGGGGCCTGGTCAATGCGTCCATTTCTAGTCTCTTCTCAAGGGCAGAGGTTTCCTGACCACAACAGGAGAAGTGGAAACATTTCTAAACCAGAAACAGGACAGGGCCTGATCAATGCGTCCATTTCTAGTCTCTTCTCAAGGGCGGAGGTTTCCTGACCACAACAGGAGAAGTGGAAACATTTCTAAACCAGAAATGTAGACAAACTGGTATGTTTTTGTGGACTCAGTACTTTAAGGTAGAGAGGAAATAGAGACTTTTTTAAAAAGTCTAATTTCTGACCTGACAATTCCCCTTTAAATACTTTATTACTTTTTAAAATTGCTTTCCATGTCCCCAAGAAAAATTATCCCTACAGTGACAAATGGCTTGTTTGTCATGGGATCCAATTGTGCTTATAGTTAACTAATATAAGAGTGTGGGCTAATATAAAAAAGGTTGAAAAAAAGGTGCCTTTCTCTAAACCAATTATTCTTTCCTTTCCCATATTGCATTACCGGGAGTCACCATCGTGGGACCTCGTATATTCCTTTTTCATGAGCCACATTTTATTTCTTTATCCTCCTCTTTTCTGGGATTCCACATTGCAGGCCCCATTGCCTACGGAGAGTAGACAGGAGCCCGGGCGAGGCAGGCCGGGGAGTGCCCAGGAGCACTGAGGCCATTTTAAGTGAAGATTATCTCTCTGGAGCAGTTCTTTGGGAAAAGATGAAAGCCAATTCTCAATTGATTCTCATCCTTCTTGAGATTGATTTAACCCTGAATCCAGTTCGCCCTCCTTCTCCCACAGGGGCCTGGAAATGGGCTGTGCCGCCTTCTGAGCTGAGTGCCAGCTCTCGCCGTTCCCTCAGTCACCCCCTCCCCTCCTCTCTCTCCTTACTGCATTTTTAATACTTTCTTTTCTTTCCTGGAAAAAAAAAAAACCATGAGAGAGAAAGAATCTTTTCTCCAACTGGTGTTAAGAAAGCACGCAGGAGATCAAAGCCACAGATCCAAGGATGCCTTCCCGCTACTCATCCATCTCTTTGGCCCATTTAAATATTTTAGCAAATAAATGTCAAGTCAATAAAGCTACCGGATCAGAGGATGCCTGTAAATTATTCGTAGAAAATCATTCAACTCTCTTGATATGCACTGTTATTTCCCCCACGAAACACACCCACACAGCCAGAAAACGTCCGGCAACACCCCACCGTCTCAAGGTGAGGAAGATAAATAGCAGCTGAACACAGGCCTGGCTGGTTCACGCAGGGAGAGACGTGATTGATGGCGCTGGTTTGAGTAACCTGCGCTGCATTCTCACGCACCCTCCTACCGATGACAGCCCAGGAGCCGATGGGGAGAACTTGAGCATCGCCTGACCCACAGCCAAATCCTCATGCCCGGGCTGTGGACTCCTCGAGGCTGCAAAGTCTCCGGTCACTTTTCATGCTTCCACCACCATGCCTAGTGTTTGGCACATAGCAGAAACTCTAAATTTTGAGAATTCCTCATTTATGAATGGGCAGAACCTTCTCCCTTTCCCCCTGGGGTCTGCTGTGTAGCTCCTCACTCCATGTGGTGCCGGGGAGACTGACCAATGGATCGCATCATTCTGGCCCCTTGGCCTCCGTAGAGGGTGCCGGGTGCCGAGCAGGAGGAGATGGGGTGGGCATGTGTGGTCCCAGCTCCTTGCAGCCAACCTGCCCCACAGAGCGGGAGGGCCATGGCCTTCTCCCTGCTCACGGCCTCTCCCCTTGCCCTGTAAGCCTGGACCGCTGCTGCCGGCCCCGGGGCCTCGTGGTCCTGCTTTGTTCCTTGCACTTTGTCCACGCCATTGTGAACAGTGTCTCTGACGCAGCCCCTTCACCAGCACGGTGGAAGGTGCCATGAATTTTCCGCTGACATCCTGACTGGCACGATTAACAGTGTTCTAGGCAGTGGTGTTCTCGTCTGTTTGTTTTTGGGACAAGCTTATTTTTACTCCTTTGAGAAGATAGATTTGAGAAGATAGGTTTAGGAGGTTAGTGAGGGAACAGTGTTCTTTTTCTGGGACTAGATTTGCCAGATAATTTTTCCATTTCCCTCCGGGTCTTTGAGCCGCACTCTGTTCTGTGTTGAGGGAGCACCGGGTACTGTAGGGGGTATGAAGTCAGGCAGGATTCCTGGCTCAAAAGTGCTGCTTGCAGGGTGCAGGAGCCTGCACACACGCTTCCACGGAAGGTTCCACACCCACGTGGCCCCCGTGTGCTGCTGTCGCCTGGGCGGCCTGCTTTCCTCTCTAGAGTGGGACTTTCCTGAAGGCAGAGCTGGGCATTTCTCATCTGGGCCCTCCCAGGAAAGACTGAAGTCTGGCTCCTGAATCCGCACCCAGGAAAGACTGAAGTCTGATTCCTGAATCCGCAGCCACGAAAGGTTTATTGAATGAATGCTCAGGGTTCAGGAGATGCCAATACCAAATTTTGCTGCTTTTCAGAGCCAGGATAGGTCCCACGATGAAGCATTTAGATGCTTCTGCACCCAGTGTGATCAACACTGCTAGAATTGCAGGTTTTAATAGACGATGAGTGGTCTGGCTGATTCAGATATGATACTATGCAGTTTTCTTCTCTGAAACAAGTTTTCTGGTATAAACTTTGTTACTGTATAGAAGTAACAAAGTAAGCCAGGTGCAGTGGTTCACACCTGTAATCCCAGCACTTTGGGAGGCCAAGGCCGGTGGATCACCTGAGGTCAGGCGTTCGAGACCATCCTGACCAATATGATGAAACCCTATCTTTACTAAAAATACAACAATGAGCCGGGTGTGGTGGCGGGCATCCCAACTACTTGGGAGACTGAGGCAGGAGAATCGCTTGAACCTGGGAGGTGGAGGTTGCAGTGAGCCAAGATCATGTCATTGCACTCCAGCCTGGGCAACAAGAGCGAAACTCCGTTTAAAAAAATAAAAATAAATAAAAAGAAGTAACAAAGTAAAATACTAGTTACTGGCTTTAAATATTCCATAGAAACTACATCATTAACAATAGAAAGTTGTCAGAAATGTGAATTTCTTCCAAGTGTGTGTCATATTTGTCAAGCCCCGAGTTGAGATAGGAGAACCCTGCCTGTTATCTTACATTAAAAGGAAGGCAACTGTGTAAAATGCTCATAAAAGTTCTCCTGTTGTTTGTGATCATGGTAATACGATTTATATTTTCCATTTTAGAGGCTTCAAATCTATATATGATTATCACTAACAATAATTCACCATGTTCAAAATCAGAAAGCCTGTCATTTTATATCTTTCAAGCCCCATCTCTTTAATTTGAGATTGCTGGGTGAGCCTCTCTGCTGAGATGATATGCTTTAACTTTTAATATCTTTTTCATTGGATGAAATAATGAGTATTTTTGAATGCTTTGCCCATTAATTAGTGGTGTTGCACTCCTGCTGAGAATAGAAAGGTGTGCATATACATTCTTTTTAGAAAACTCATTGCAACATTCTAAAAATTGGAGTTACTATAAACAATTTTCAAAAGTAGAAGTGAGGGGTAAGGAAATTAGGGTGGGAAGAATGACATGATAACGTCAATACCATCACCACCACCACCACCACCATCATCATCATCGCCATCACCATCACCACCATTGTCATAATCCTTGTCTTCATCATCATTATCACCATAACCACCACCATCACCATCACCACCACCACCACCACCATCATCTTTGCCATCACCACCATCATCTTTGCCATCACCATCACCACCATCATCATAATCATTGTCTTCATCATCATTATCACCACCACCATTATCTTTGCTGTCACCATCACCACCATCATCATAATCCTTGTCTTCATCACCATCACCACCACCATCATCATCATCATCATCATCATCACCACCATCATCAGCATCATCACCATCTTCTTCATCAGGACTAGTAATAATACTGACACTTATTGACCCCTTACTCTGTGGCAGGTGCTGTGATAAGCATGTTTCATGTAATCTTTCACCTTTGCTATAACCTTTGAGGTAGGTAGAGTCTTACTGCCATTTTACAGATGAGGAATATGAAGTACAGGGAAGTTTAAATAAATTGGCCAAAGTGTCTAAGCCAGCAGCTGGTGGAGCTGAAATTTAAACCTAGCACTCTGACCCTAGAGTGTGTTTTCTTAACAATTAAGCTAATCAACTGGTATAGCTGTGAACACATTGGCATTTCATTTGTATAATAACACCTTATCATTAAAAGGCAGGTCAGGCGTACATAACCTCTTTGCTACAGCTAGTGAAACAACGTCCCAGACGTGGAGGAAACAGTTGTGTCTTCTCTGTGCAACTTCCCTCCTTTGCGTGATCCCTGTGCTTCCTCCTCTTCAGAGGTGTCCGTTCCCCTCAGATCTTTCCCCCTTGGAATTCTGAGCACTTGACAGCTCAGTGGGAAAGGCACACAGGACGCATCTTCATGACTTCTGACTCCATGATGCAGAAGGATGCTCCCCATTTCCCAAGCCATCCTGCAACTCTGCCCTCAGGAAACTTTGTCCTACTCTGACACTGGGTGTGGCCACAGGACTTGCTTTGCTGATGGGACAGAGATAATCTTGATGTCCACCGAGGATGGAAAAGTTGCTTGTGGATTTCTGCCTCTTCCTCTGGACCCCTGCTTGCTGAGGGAATTGAGGGACAAGGGGAGGAGAGCTGAGTCCTCCATCTAGACCCAGGATGGTAATCTCGGGTGCATGGGCAAATCCAGCCAAGAGCAGTGCACCTGTCCTGCAGGCACTAGACCTGTGAACAAGAACAAATGATTGTTGTTTATTTTTATTTTTATTTTTTCTATGGCTTTGGGATTTCTTTTTTTTTTTTTTTCTGCTTCTGTTGCCTTTTAAAAAACTTTTAAGTTCAGGGATAGAAGTGCAGGTTTGTTCCACAGGTAAACTTGTGTCTGGGGGTTTGTTGTACAGACCATTTCATCACCCAGGTTCTAAGCCTAGTAACCATTAGTTATTTTTCCCAGTCCTCTCCTTCCTCCCACCATCTGACAGGCCGCAGTATGTATTGTTCCCCACCATGTGTCCATGTATTCTCATCATTTAGCTCCCACTTATAAGTGAGAAGATGTAGCACTTAGTTTTCTGTTCCTGAGTTAGTTTGCTAAGGATAATGGCTCCAGTTCCATCCATGTCCCTGCAAAGGACATGATCTTATTCCCTTTTTATGACTGCATAGTATTTCATCATGTGTATGTACCACATTTTCTTTTCTTTTCTTTTTCTCTCTCTTTTTTTTTTTTTTTTTTTTTTTTGAGACGGAGTCTCGCTCTGTCACCCAGGCTGGAGCTCAGTGGCCGGATCTCAGCTCACTGCAAGCTCCACCTTCTGGGTTCACACTATTCTCCTGCCTCAGCCCCCCCGAGTAGCTGCGACTACAGGTGCCCCCCACCACACCTGGCTAATTTTTTGTATTTTTAGTAGAGACAGGATTTCACTGTGTTAGCCAGGATGGTCTCAATCTCCTGACCTCATGATCCACCTGCCTCAGCCTCCCAAAGTGCTGGGATTACAGGTGTGAGCCACCGCATCCAGCCATATGTACCACATTTTCTTTATCTAATCCACCATTCATGGGCGCCTAGGGTGATTCTATGTCTCTGCTATTGTGAATAGTGCTGCGATGAACATACGCATGCATGTGTCTTTATGACAGAATGATTTATATTCCTTTGCGTATACACCCAGTAATTGGATTGCTGGGTTGAATGGCATTTCTGTCTTTAGATCTTTGAGGAATCATTACACTGTCTTCCACAAAGGCTGAACTAATTTACACTCTCACTGACAGTGTATACTTGTTCTCTTTTCCCCACAATAGTTGTTATTTGAAACCACTAAGTTTGGGGTGGCTTACTATGCAGCACTATCACGGCAATTGGTAGCTGATGCAGCATCTAGATAATTTCCAAGTTACGATTGTTCAACTTAATGATTTTTTGACTTACAATGAATTCGTGGGGGTATTAAGTTCATTTTTTACTTATGATATGTTTGATTTACAATGGATTTATTGGGACGTAACCCCATCTTAAGTTGAGGAACCTCTGTATAATTGGAATCAAAGCCTTACAGCAAAGGAACAGAGCAAGACACAGACGGGCTGTCAGGCACGGGGCTTTGGTAGGGACTGAGGATGTGCACACATGAGGTCCTCCTGAGCCTCTGGCCGCCTCCTGAGGTCCAGCTGTCCCTGGGCCCTGGGCTGCCCTCCCCACGCTGGAAAAGGCTGTCGTTGTCTTTCTCCCCATTGCACTGACTCTTCAATCTGATGCCCTACTTTTATTTTCTGTCCAGACAATTGTTAAACTTTAGAGAAGGACACAAATGCCCTGTGCACAGAGATTGTGCAAACAGATAGTGTGTGGGGTAAAGTGGCTGCCCACGGACTGGCTCTGTCTCCATTATTCCTTGAACAGGGGCTGATGTGAGCTGGAATTAGCAACTCCTTGAGACGAGGTAGCTGCTTGTGTCTAGCTGAACAGTCACCGAGAGTGAGGCCGCCCGGTAACCCTCCACTCAGGGTGCAGAAATGAAGGCCAAGGAGCCCTGGGATTCAGGTGTTTGTGCAGCCCTTGGAGCTGGGGGAGCTGGGTTCTGTTTTCAGCCTTGATTCTGTTTCATGGTGGCACCTGGGACAAGTGACCCGTCCTCTCGGCACAGACACCTGACCACCTGTATTGCTGCCATTCTTCTTCCCTGTCCCCCGCTGCATTTTTCCCAGTGTTTGCTGACATGCATCTGATGCTGCTGGCATCCTGCTGCTCCTCTGCCTCGGGCAGCTGGGCATTCACTTGTGGGAACAGAGGCCTGGACAGCAGATCCCTGCTACCCCCAGGCTGGGATGGTGCCTGGAGTGCTCACTGTGGAGTGAGCACAGCGCCCCACCTAGGAACAGCAGAGATTGGGGTCACTGTTCCTGAGGTTCCAGTGGGGAGACCCCCCACCCCCCCACCACCGCCCGCCGTTGGCTGGCTAAGTGGCCTCAGCAGCGACCGTGCTGCTTTCCGGTTCTCTTCTGTGGAGGAGCAGAGCTCCATCAGTGGTGCCTACTCTTCTCAACCCAAGAAACACCTTTTATTATTATTGTTTTTAACCCTTCTCTCTCTCTCTTCCTCTAATTTCAGGAGCAGAAGAAATTTATTAACTAGATGATAATGTTTATTAGGAAATAATCTGTTCTCTTTTCATCAACCAAATTTACACGCCTCATCAGAGCCCATGAGCAGCAGGGTTCCTGGTGTTACCTTCCCACAGCGACAGTTTCCCCACTTGGGAAGAGCAGGTGGTTCCACGAGCTCCGGCAGAGCCGGAGAAGGTGTGTGCTCTTGCTCTGGGCTGGAGGCTGTGGTGTTGCTGCTGCCTTCGTTGCTGAGGGACCTGGGGCCAGGCTGAGTGAGACTCACTCCTGTTTCCTTCAGCTCACGTGTACTGTTTTTTCATGAATACAAATTTTAGGTGTTCCTTTCCATTTCCTAAATACCCCAATCTGTCGGCCCAGTGCAAATGGAAATACAGGACTTTTTGGAAAAAAAAAATTAAGAATTTCAAAATGCGACAGCAGATTCTTAAACTAAGTGTGGAGGCTCCTGAACACAGAGGCCCTGTTCTGGGCCTGTTCTGTTCCAGTTTTTCTCGGTGTTTCTAACGAGGCGTAATTTATCAAGTGGATGTTCTAAGTAATACTGGATAGATAATGTTTCCAAAGTGCATGACAAATCAGGGTGCCAAATACTATATAGGAAAATAGGAATTGCTTAAGGAAAATTTTCCTAATTCATTTTCTGAAGGTGGTTTTTTTCTCTTTCTACAATCAGATGATGTAAGTATTTACCATGCATACTGATATTGGTACTAGTAACACTGGCATTAGTAAAATCATTAATTTCATTGGAAATATATTTTTATTTACATAAATATCAATGCCATTAGCATGTGGAACTATTACAGACTTAGGTTCTTCCTCCCTACCTCTCTTTCTTCCTCCCTCCCTCCTTCCTACTTTTCTTCCTCCTTGTGGGGTGAGAGCTGAGAAGAGAGCAATCAGTCCAAGAGAAAGAGGAGACAGGGCTCATCACCTGCACCCTGCTCCCCAGATGTTCATGCTGCTCGCTCCCCCCACAAACTGGGCTCCTCCTCCAGATGTTCACCCTGCCTGGATTCTTCCCTCACCTGGACTCCTCCTCCCAGGTGTTATGAGGACTAAATTATATAAAGCAGGTGACGTGCTTTGTCAGTTGTTTGCTTCATAATGCATGCCCAGCTCATCGAGGTCATTTTTGTTGGTAAGAAAATAGCAAAGAAACCAAGACCTGTTGAGTGTGGCAAGTTTGCCAGGCGGTCGTTTGAGGTTTCTTTTCAGTTCCATCTGCGAAAGGTTGCATGGCAGGCTCGGGGGGCAGTGCCCATATTGACACGGTGCCCGGATCATAGGGCAGTCTTGACTTTGCAAGGGAGTCTCATGGTCAGGACAAGGACAGACATGTAGGTGGAACCATGACCCTCACTTGCTCCCAGGCTGGAAGGTTGTGCCCTGTGGACCCTGTGGTCCGGTCTGCCTTCGTTACCCACTTGTACCCTGGTTCTGCTCATTCTATTTTCTTGGCGTAAATTCATTGCACCTGAGACTCTATCAATTACAGAATCAATTTCACTGGGTAATGGAGAAGAAACAGCGGAATAATTCTCATCGAAATGACCTTTATGTGAATAAAGTTTTACTAAAAAAATAGAGCTCTTCTGAAATCCTCCCACAGTATCAAACACCTACCTAAGACTATCCCCACGATTTTATTTTCCTGAACATGGTCACTCTGTTGATACTTGCCGTATACGGGGCCTATTAGAGAACGCTGTCGGCATGGGCTGCTAATTTTTCAGGAGTTGCATCCTGGAAGACATGAATCTTTCTGATAATCTCAGGTGTGCAGTTTATTTGAAGCACTGAGCACCTGCATTTGTCAAAACTCTTTTGACAGTTTTGTGATCCCTTTCACCTAAGCTTAAGAAAAATCCAGGCAGCCTGAGGGGGGACATGGGCTCCGGGGACAGCTGGTGCCAAATGCTCTCCTTGAATCTCTCCCCCTTCCCATCTGGTGGGTCTGCTCACCTCTGCTTGGCTTTATTCTTGAACAAGCTTCTCCAAGTGGCAGTAAGATGGCTACTGGCTGCCATGTGTCACTCGTGCCTAGAGAGATCTCAGAGAAAAGAGACAGCCTTTCACTTTCAGATCTGCCCAAATTCCTAAAAAGATGTTCACTAATTGGCCTGCTTTGAGTCCCATGCTTGCCATGGAAACATGTGGCCTAGGTGGGAGGTGGTGGGAGTGGGGGTGAGGGTCAAGGGTGGCCAAACTCATACAACACAGATGTGTGGAATTGTTCTAGGCTGGAGGAGAGGGCTTTCTCCAGAGGAAAGAATACTGAGCAGACAACACTAATGTCAACCCCACTAGTTATTCCAAAAGGGATCATCTTTTTAAAACAAAAAATTTAGAAGGACAGAAGGATTCCAAGGAGTGGGCCCCAGAGACTCAAGTTTTGGGTACCATATGGCATTGAAGTACTTTGTAAGCAGAAGGAACAGTTTCCTGGTTGATTTGGAGGAGATTTTCACAGTATTGAATCCTCAGAAGGTTTAGTGATGTATATCAACCAATCAGGGATATTCATTAAGTCACTGGCACTGTGTATGAGAGGCATGGCCAATCAGAGTCATAAGATGTTTTATTATTAGGAGTTGTGCAAATACCAATAATGCCAACAAAACAACTGTGAAAAATAGAATCCAGGAAAATAATGGTTTGCCAGAATTTGTAATATCGACCGTTGGTTGCTGGGGGAGTTGAGAGGCTAGGGAGAGGCGCGAAGGCTGGGACAGCAGGGAGGGTCCTGGGAGATGTGAACCCAGTGCCGGAGGAAGGGCAGGGTGAGGAGAAGAGCTGATCAGTCCTGATCAGCCACAAGGCCTCCTCAGGGCCTGCCCTTCGATCCTTTCCCTGCCTGTGGCTCTGAGCCATCCATTGTATCGGAGTTTGTGGGTTCCACTTAATGGAGAACTTGTAATATTTTTGGCTTTGTCATTTGTTGTGCTTCTGCAGAACTGCGTTTGAAGTTCCCTCTTGCTTTACTCTGAGTTGGGTGATGTAGTGACCACATCCTGGCCATCAAAGCTGCTCTCTGAGCACCATTTGCAAGAGAGAGCTTATCAAGAAATGGGCTTCTTGTCTCGTGGATTGGGCCATCTTAGTCCCTCTTCTGTTGCTTGTAGCAAACTTTAAAGAAAACCACTTGAAACTGAGTAGTTTATGAAGAAAATGAATTTCTTTCTTAAGGTGACAGAGGCTGAGAATTCCCAGGTTGAGGGGCCACGCCAACTGAGAGCCTTCTTGCTGTGGGGACTCTCTGAGGAATCCTGAGGCAGCCCAGGCTGTCCCTGGCAGGGAGGTTGGACGTGCTCACGTGCCCAGGCCCCTCTTCTTTTTATAAAGCCAACTGTCTTACTCCCATGACAACCCGTTAATCCATTTATCCCTATGAGTGGTGAATCCATTCAAGAGGGTAGGGCCCTCACGACCCAGTCACCTCTTAAATTCCCCACCCCTTGTTGGGGATCAAATTTCAATTTGAGTTTTGGAGGGGACAAATATTCACACTCCAGCATGGACCATGGTGTCATAGTTGTTATGCTTGGGGAAAATGAGTCTTTTTTGTTTCAACACCTTGAGATGAAAGAGCGTAAGTTTTTAATCTTTGTTTTCTAATGTCATCTAGGCAACGTTTTTGGCTAATTCCTTTTAGCATTGAAACATCGATTATATAGCTTAGACCTGTGTTTATGTAAAGAAAGACAACTAGTATTAGCATAGTGTGTATTGTGACAGACATTGGTTATTAATGGCTACAGTAGGATTTTGACAAGTTGACAGATGGCTAAAAGTGTTAAAAGGTTTCTGGAAAGCATTCTGTCAGAGTTTTGAGGAAACGCAGTGAGGATCACCTCTTGATGGTCTTCCTGGAGGAGGGAAGTGTTGGTGCAGGCAGGGGCAGAGGAAGATGTCAGTCTTCTGTTTCCTGGTAACAGAAGGCAGTCTGGCGTCAGGACGCCTGGGTCCTAGATTCAGTTCTGATGCCAACTGTGACTTGGGCAAGTTTATAGAACTATCTGGCCTCAAAATTCCTCATCTCAAAATATGGTACTGGATCCTTTTTTACCTAAATTCATATGGTTTTGTGATTGAGCCCCATTGAAGTAGTTCAATTCTCTGCCACTTAATACCTGAATGTGAAGGTGGCCTGTTTTCTCCAGGGCCCAGGTGTGGGTCTCTGCTGGAAGGTGGAGGAGATGAGCCTCTGAAGGCATCCAAAGGTCGCTTAGCACTGAGGCCACACGTCACCAGGATTCTTCTCATTCAGAAAGGAAGAGCCTCCTTGCCCATGGAGTCGGAGATCCGAGGCTAAGCTTCGGTGTTGGCTCTGCTGTTGCCCGGCCATGCGCCCTGAGCACACCGTTTGCCTTCTGGGGCCCAGCGTCTTCCACAATATGGTGAGGGCTGGGCCGCGTGACCTTGAAGGTGACCTCTGGCTTCAGCAGTCTGTGCTTTCCTCTGTCCTCAAGAACCACGCTCGGAAGCTGCGATCCTTCTTCATCATTATATTTTGAGATAGATTCTCATTGCCCGAAGGAGGTGCAAACTGCATCCAAATTTCTTTTTAAAATAAAAGTGAATTAACATTTGATTTTATTTGGATGTACAGATACTGATAGAGAAATATGTTTAGATGTATTTTGAGGTGAAAAAAGCAGGTAAGACTTTGTGTACCTGATGCCCTTTTTTTTTTGAGACAGAGTTTTGTTCTTGTTGCCCAGGCTGGAATGCAATGGTGCGATTTCGGCTCACTACAACCTCTGCCTCCTGGGTTCAAGTGATTCTCCTGCCTTAGCCTCCCTAGTACCTGGGATTACAGGCGAGCACCACCACACCCAGCTAATTATTTCTATTTTTAGTAGAGATGGGGATTCACTATGTTGGCCAGGCTGGTCTCGAACTCCTGACCTCAGGCGATCCACCCGCCTCAGCCTCCCAAAGTGCTGGGATTACAGGCGTGAGCCACTGCGCCCGGCCCCGATGCCATTTTTGTAAGAAGAACAAACTTCTCTGAACATATTTTCAGGGGAAAAGTCTGGAAGGATAGACACCAGAACTTTCCCAGTGGCAGTAAGATTTGGGGTTGCTTAATTTACTTTACTTTTGTTTTGTTTTGTTGTATTTTCTACCTTTTCTATAATGACTATATTTTACTTAGAAAAAAATTGGGGGTGTGGAATTTTATTTTGTTCGTTTCAGGACGCATGTCGACCACTATCGGAGACAGCCCTCGAGGGCAGTTTCTATTGTCTTAGATGCGTGGCCTACCGCTTTTTAACTCTGTTTTAAAATTTTAAATATACTCAGAAAAAGAGGAACAGCATAATAAACTCAGGTATCCATTGCCCACCTTCAATCATTCTCAATATTTCATGGATCTTATTCTATCTACCTATCACTTCTTTTTATTTTGTAGGAATATTTTCCAGCCAATCCCAGATATACCATTTTACCCCTAATACTCCAGTTTATCTTTAGAAGTTAATTTTGTAAACATAGCATCATGGTACCTAACAAAATAAGCAGTGCATTAGTATCATCGATGTATGGTTCAACTCTCCCTGGCTGTCTCTTGGAGACAATTGGATATAATTTTGTACTTGGGAAGACACACATGCCTAAGGGAGGGAGGGTACACAGGTGAGGAGCTTTGGAACAAGGGCCTCACTTGACTTGCTTGGGCACTGGGTGCCTTTGGTGAGACTGTTGGATTCCAGACCCCAGGTGCTTGCTTCGTTATTGTAAGAGAATGTATTAGTCAGGGTTCTCTAAAGGTACGGAACTAATAGGACAGAGGAATAAATTCAGAGGAGTTTATTAGGGGAATTGACTCACACGATCACAAGGTGAAGTCCCACAATAGACCATCTGCAGGCTGAGGAGCAAGGAAGCCAGTCCAAATCCCAAAGCCTCAACAGTAGGGAAGCTGACAGTGCAGCCTTCAGTATGTGCCTGAAGGCCCGAGGCCCCCTGGCAAATCACTGGTGTAAGTCCAAGAGTCCCAGAGGTGAAGAATGTGGAGTCTGATGTTCGAGGGCAGGAAGCATCCAGCATGGAAGAAAGATGAGGCCAGTCTAGTCCTTCCACATTCTTCTGCATGCTTTATCCTAGCCATGCTGGCAGCAGATTAGATGGTGTCCACCCAGATTGAGGTGGGTCTGCCTCTCCCAGTCCATGGACTCAAATGTTTAGTTCCTTTGGCCACACCCTCACAGACACACACAGGAACAATACTTGTCATCCTTCGATCCAATCAAACTGACACTCAGTATTAACCATCACAGAGAATAGCATTGTGCTTGCTTGAAAATTGAGGAAAGAAGCATGTCATTACTATTATTATTATTTTTGTGTACATAGTAGGCGTATATGTTTATGGGGTACATGAGATGTTTTGGTACGGGTGTGCAATGTGAAATAAGCACATGGCAATTAGGTTGATGATTCCCTGATGTGCAAGGGTCACCCCCTAGAGCCAAGGCCCAAAGGTGGATTTGCGGGGAGCGTCAGCTTCCGAGATGTCCAGGTGCACTTGCTGAGGGCAGGGCAGGCTTTCCTGAGCTTCCCGATGTCTGCAGATAGAGCAGGATTTGAATAAGAGCCCTGGGCCATCCCGCAGGGACAGTGTCTGTCTCGGAGATCTTGGGGATCTCCCAGAAGGCCCATGGCTTTGCTTTGGAATGCATCCCAGTGTCTGCCAGCCCCCGTAAAGCATTGCTACGGCGACGGGGAGTGCGGGGACCGGTGAGGCTCACAAAGCCATGGAGGCACCGGAGCGGCGTCAGGGATGGCTTTCCTTTCCCACATGGCGCTGCATCTATCATTTAGGGGATGTTCACGTATTTCCCTTCTTAAAAAACGTGGTTTTGGTACAAAATGCAATGAAATAGAGCCCGTAGAGGATAATTCGGAGGATCAGCAGGTACGGAGGAAAGCTCAGGGCCGCCTGGCTGTGGACGCGATGGCCTGGGGCGGCCTCCTCTGAGGGGCCATCCCGAGGCCGAGTCCCAGGGCCAGTTGCGGTGAGTAAGGGCCACGCCAGGAGCCTGCTTTGGGTCAGACCCAGCTCGTCATCCTGTGGCTCCATTTAGGACGATGGCCATCAGCTCCCAGGATGAGTGGCCAGCACCCTGCCTGGCGCCTGGTGGGGGCGATGAACCCCACGCTCCTCCAAGCAGGGGGCTATGGGCTTGCAGCCAGGGCTCGGCGGGAGAGAGACCCCTGCCCTGAGCTCGCCATGGGGCACGGGATGGGGTGGGAGGGGATGTAAGTGGGTAAATGGTTTGCGCACCTGCTGTGTACCAGGCCGGCACTGGCTCCCTCACAGGGGCAAGCGGCCAGAGCGCGCAGGGGCAGAAAGTGTGTTTGTGGGCCCCGCTCACCCTCCTCGGGCAGCTTCAGGCGGCAGCAGCCACAGGCAGTCAGAGTGACGATGAGCAGGCGCTGCTTCACAATGTGGGGGGCGTGGTGCTGCTGTGAGATCCGGGCATCGGCGTCACCTCTCCACACAGCCACTCCACTGCACCCCAACAGAGCATCCACCGCACTGCGTCCCGACAGAGCAGCCACCACACCAGACCCCAGACACAGCGGCCACCGCACTGCGCACCGACAGAGCGGCCGCCACACCGTGCCCTGACAGGCCACTGCATCTGTCCTGATAGAGAGGCCACCGCATAGCACCCCAACAGAGGCCACTCCACCGCACCCCAACAGAGTGGCCACTCCACCAGCCCCAAGAGTGGTCACTGCACTGCACCCCCGACACAGTGGCCACCCCACTGCACCCCGACAGAGTGTGCCCCCCATAAGACCCCAGAAAGAGGGGCCACCCCACCACGCCCTGACAGAGAGGTCACCGCATGGCACCTCAGTAGAGAGGCCATCCCACCGCACCCCAACAGAGTGGCCACCTCACTGCGCCTGGACAGAGCATCCACCCCACTAGCCCCCAGACATAGTGGCCACCGCACTGCATCCCAACAGAGCGGCCATCCCACCGTGCCCGGACAGAGTGTCCACCCCACCAGCCCCCAGACAGAGCAGCCACTGCACTGTGCCCCTACAGAACGGCTACTGCACTGTGCCCCTACAGAACGGCTATCCCACTGCACCCCGACAAAGAGGCCACCCCACCATGCCCCAACAGAGGTGTCTGCACAGCACCCCAAGAGATAGGCCACCCCACCGCACCCCAATGGAGTGGCCACCCCACATCACCCCAACAGAGTGGCCACCCCACCACGTCCCGACAGTGTCCACCCCGCTAGCCCCCAGAGTGGCCACCCCACCGCACCCTGACAGAGCGGCCACCCCACCAGCCCTCAAACAGAGTGGCCACAGCACTGCACCACTCCCCAACAGAGAGGCACCCCACCACGTCCCGACAGTGTCCACCCCGCTAGCCCCCAGAGTGGCCACCCCACCACACCCTGACAGAGTGGCCACCCCACCGCACCCTGACAGAGCGGCCACCACACTGCACCCCGACAGAGGCCGCTGCACAGCACCCCAACAGAGAGGCTACCCCACCGCACCCCAACAGAGTGCCACCCCACCATGTCCTGACAGAGCGTCTACCCCACCAGCCCCCAGACAGAGGGGCCATGGCACCTCACCACACACTGACAGAAAGGCCACCCCATGGTGCCCCAACAGAGCAGCCACCCCACCGTGCCCCGACACAGAGGCCACCCCGTGTGCACTGACAGAGAGGCCACTGCACTGCACCTCAACAGAGAAGCCATCCCACCTGCTTCGACGAGAGGCCATCCTACCACGCCCCAACAGACAGGCCACCCCAACTGTCCCGACAGAACAGCCACTTCGCCCGAGGGCTGGCTTTCTCCCAGCCCCAACAGAGTGGCCGCGCCACGGCACCCTGAGGGAGAGGCCACCCACCCCACCTGCCTCGACGGAATGGGCATCCCACCTCCCCCAACAGAGAGGCCACCCCACTGCACCCCAGACAGAACGGCCACCCCAGCCGCCTTAGCAGAGTGGCCACCCCAAGTGCCTCAACAGAGAGGCCACTCCACCCGTCCAGACAGAGCAGCCACCCCACACTCCTTGACAGAGATGCCACCCCATCCGCTTTGATGAGAGACCACCTCACATGCCCCCAAAGAGAGGCCACCCCACCATACCCCAGACAGAAGGGTCACCCCACTGCACCCTGGACAGAATGGCCACCACACCTGCCTGACAGAGAGACCACCCCACCACCGGCCACAGAGCAGTCACCCCACTGCAGAGGTGAGGAGAGGTTTCCTGGGTAGGCCTGGGAGAAGCAGGAGCTTTGTCTACACACAAACCACACACTATACACATCACACACCACATACATACATACACATACATCACACACATACATGCACACCACACATACAATACACACACCACACAACGCAAACACTATACACACAGCACACACCACATACATAAACACATACCACACATACACACATACATAAACATTACACACCATATATATCCACACAACACACATCACATACAGTATGCATACCACACAACACAAACTATACACATACTACACTCACTCCACACACTACATACATACACACATTACACACCACACATCACACACCAGACACATACATATACACCACATGCCACACATCACACACCATACACATGCATACACATACATTGCATACATACACACCACACATACAGTAAACACACCATGCAACACAATCACTACACCCACACCACACACCACATATATAAACCCATATCACACATATCCACACACCACACATCACATATCTAACATCACACATATACACCACACACATACATACACACCATACATACAGTACACACACCACATAACACAAACACTATACACACAGCACACACACATACACACCATACACATCACACACCACACACATACATGCACACCACACATACAATACACACACCACACAACACAAACACTATACACACCACACAAAACATACATGAACACACATCACATATATCCACATGCCTCACATCACACATATACATCACACACATACACACCACACATACAGTACACACACCATACAACACACTGTACACACAGCACACACTGCACACATATACACCTTACACATCACACACCACATATATCACACACATATACACACCACAAACATAGACACCATCCATCACAATGACACACTACACACATATATACACAGCACACACATACACACACCACACATATATATACATACCACACATAGAATACACATACCACACCACATAAACACTATATACACACCACCTACCACATACATAAACATGCACCACACATACATACATAAATATACACTACACAATACTTACATCCACATACCACACACCACACATCATACACATCACACACCACACATCTACATACATGCATCACACATGCAATACACACACCACACACAACATACACACTGCACATACCATGTACATACCATGCAAAACAAATACTATACACACACCATACAGGCACATACATACCACACACCACACACATCACACACCACACACATACATACTACAAATACAATACATACGCCACACAACGGCACACTATATACAGAGCACACCTCACACACATACAAACATCACACACTACACACATACACACATCACACAATACACACATCACAACGCAAACACTATACACACACCACACACATACATACATATACACTACACACCACATACATCCACATACCACACCACACACCACACACCTACATACACACATCACACATACAATACACATACCATGCAAAACAAATACAATACACACACCACACACACCATACACACACATACATACCACACACCATACACACACATACGTACCACACACCACACACACCATACACCATACACACACATACATACCACACACCACACACACCATACACCATACACATACATACATACCACACACCACACACACCATACACCATATACACACATACATACCACACACCACACACATTACACACCACACAATACATACCCCACATACAGTGTGCACACCACACAACACAAACACTATACACATACCACACACCACACACACCACATATACAAGCCACACACCACACACACTATACATACACACACCACACACACAGGATTGGTTGGTCTGATTTTGCTACTAAAAATCTGAATTATTAAAAATACTTCAAAAATAAGTGCAGTTGAATCCTTTCGGGAGGTCAGTGCGAACCTGGAAGAACTCTAATCACATGTAATTCAGTCATGGTCCATCAGGGCCTAATTTAGTGCATTGTTAAGAAAGACTGTAGTTAGCATTGCAATTATTTCTGTAGAAATAAGTGCCGCAAGGCTGAAGGAGACGGAAAGTTTTGCTTTCTTTAGGGGGCACTCTCCTCCTTTTAATTAACATTTATTTATTCAACAATATTTATTGAGGACCCACTATGTAGTACTATTTCTTGAGTTCCTTCTATGTGATGCTGCTTGTTAAGTTACTATGTGGTTCTTCTTGTTGAGTGCAAATTATATGGTGCTGTTCGTTGAGTACCTGCTATGGGTGTTATGTGTTGAGTGCCTACCATGAGTGCTATTTGTTGAGTACCTACTATGTGGTGGTGTTCTAAGTAAGTGCTAGGGCACAGTGGTGGAAAACACATCAAAAATCCCTGCCCTTTTGGAAGTTACATCCCAGTTTATAATCCAGTCATCCTGCTTGGCACATCCTGCTTGGCAAACCCTTAGTTTCTGGAGATTTCTGGTTTTCAGAAAAGGCTGTGACCCTCACACTGGAAAGGGCACGTGTGCCAGGCAGCCTGGGATGCTGTTGATCGTGATTATGATTCCTTGGGGCTTCTGAGCTGGCATGTGGGGTGGTGCAGAGGACCTGCCCTTTCACAACTTCCTGGAAACAGTTACTGTCTGTCACACAGAAGCTTTGGATGTGTTCTTGTCTGAGGGACCCTTGTAACCCAGTGGTGCAGATCTCATTATCCCCACTCTACAAACAGAAGACCTCCAAGAAGCTTAAATGCAACTCATTCAAGGTCACTGCTGCTGAGTGAATGATATGGGCCCAAGATAACTCCAAGTTCCGAGCCTTTTTGTGAGTAGTTTCCACGCACTGACTGCCTCAAGGCCTGCATGAAATTTCGGTCTCTATCTTCCATTTGAAAACCAAACAGCAGTGACCAAAGGCTCCCTATCAGGTTCTGTTTGAACCAGCACCTGGGGAGGCTCAGCATCATCAGCTAGATGCAATTCACAGCAGGCAGTGCAGGCCCAGGTATGGCCACAGATGCTGCATCAGAACAGCTGGCAAGAGACTTGAAAAGACACACGCACAGACACACTCAACATACACACATGCACACGCACTGCGCAGATACACACCACACACATACACACACACCATATGTCTACACATGCACACACCCTATGCGCATACACACCACACACACACCACACACATCACCCACACTACACACATACACACCATACACATACACACCACACATACATACACACACAGCACACATATATGCCACACATACACACCACACACATGCACACACCTGCATTCCCACACCACACACGTACGCACCACATATCCACACACATACACACCACACATGCACACACAACACACATACATACCACACACATGCAAACCACAACTACATACACCATACACATGTACACACCACATATTCACACACACACACAGCACACACATACACACCACACACACATGCACACACACTACACACCAACTACCACACATACACATACATACACATGCACACACGCCACCACACCTACATGCATGCACCATACACATGTACATACCACACACATACATGCACACACACCACACACATACACAAACCCACACATGCACGCACACCACATATCCACACATGCGCAAACACTACATATATACACACCAGACATGTGCACATACATTTCCACACATAAGCACACACACCACACACACCCATACACACACGGACACACACCACACACACCACACACATGCCACACACACCACATATCCAGACACACGCCATGCACATATACACCACATACATGCACATGACATGTACATACACACAACTACACACACAGCACACATATGCATCACACACATACATGCACCACATATCCACATACATGCATACACACATACATGCACCACATATCCACATACATGCATACACACCACATGCATACACACCACACACATGCACACTACACATACATATACACATGCACACACCACACATGTTCACACAGAACATACCCACACACATACATACACACTACACAGGCATACACATTACACACACCACACATACATATACCACACACACATCACATATCCACTCACATACCTACACCACATGCATACACACCACACACCCACACACCACATATCCACACATGCACACACCATGCACATATGCACCACACACACACACCACACATACATTCACACATGCACAAAAACCACACACATGCACACACCAGATATACACATGCATGCACACACCACACACATGCACACCACACATACATAAAAACACATGACACATACACACTACGCATGCAAACACACAACACATATCTACACATGCACACACACCATGCACATGCACACCATGTATACACACACCATATGCATACATACATGCACAGATGCACACATACCACATATCTGTACACACACAATATACACATACACACCACACAATACACACCACACATACATACACACACATGCACAACACACACATGCACATACACATCAGATATCCACCCACATTCACACATCATATGCATACACACCACACGTTCACACATATGCACACACTCCACACACATATACATCGCACATATGCACACATTACATACATACACACATTTACACCACATATTGACACATGCACACACACCATGCACATACACACCACACATACATCCCCACACATGCACAGGCACACACCACACACACACATGCACACACACCACTGACACATACATGTCACCCATGTGCACACATCATCCACCACATTACACAAACATATATACACACACAAACCACACACACCCCAAAATGTACACACCACACAGTACACATCATAGATATGTACACACGCCCCACACATGCACTCGGACACATACATGTCACCTATGTGCACACAAGCCACATACCATATCACACACATACCAGACACACGGCACACACATGTACAGACACACACCAGAGTTGCACCACACACTCATACACACATATCACACATGTGCCACACACACCACACACACTCACATGCATACAGATACATATACCACACGGAACACTCACAGGGGTGCATACACAGACGCCCCCTCCCCCACTACCCACACAGTGCTCTCTTCAGATAAGCTCATTTTTGTAGTGAGTTTCTGAGGTGAGACTCTAGGAAGAGAAGCAACCAGCGTGGCTGAGCCTGCTGTCTCACTGGAGGAGGCAGTGACCTGCAGACCTCCTCTGTTGCTCAAGAGGGTGTATGGTAAGAGCTGGCCCTGGAGGTGCAGCAGGGTGGTCATTGGCCAGTGAGGACCTGGAGCCCAGGCAGATTACTGTGCTTAGAAAGCAAAAGTGTGCGTACCACTGCAAGCAAGGATTGTAAACTTTCCCCATTGTGGAGCGTGTTTATTCTTCCCTTCACTGTTCCTCCCCCTTCCTGCCAGGGTAGAGGTCACAGAAAGTGATCGTCCAACTGTGGACAAGCAGGCAGGACTAAAGGTGGCTGTGCAATGCCCATGAGAGATGCGTCAGGTGCAGGAAGCCCCACAAACCCTCCTGGACTAAAGGCGGCCGTGCCGTGCCCATGAGAGACAGATCAGGTGCAGGAAGCCCCACAAACCTTCCTGGACCCCTGCAGAGTCACCTGCCCCCACAGCTGGCTCAGATCCACCCTGACACACCCCAGCCAGGGTGCATGGCCACCCAGGGAGGAAGAAGGAGAGAAACACTCTGGCCAGGCCCTAGGCAGCGCCTGCCTCCCTGCACCCTGGCAGTCTGCGAGTCCCGGGACACACGCCGTGCCCAGCAGTGCTGCACAGACACCCAGAGGTGGAGCATGTTCCCTGTGCCTGTGGCTATTTGTGAACTCCTTGGAGTAATGCCTGTTCAAATCCTTCACCCCTTTCTTTTAATGGGGCTACTGGTCTTTTTATTATTGAGTTGAAGAGTTCTCTATATAGTCTGGATACCAGATCCTTATCAGACATGTGATTTCAGATATTTTCTCCCATTCTTTGGGTTGTCTTTTCGTTCTCTGAAGAGTGTGCTTTGGAGCAGAAAAATTTTTTAATGTTGACGAGGCCCAATTTCTCCATTGGTTTTTTTTGTTGTTGTTGTTACTTTTGTGCTTTTGGTGGCGTCTCTAAGGAACCATGGCCTGAGGCAAGGTCATGACAGTTTACGCCTGTGTTTCCTTGTAAGCATCTTATAGTTTCTGCTCTTCTGTTCAGGCTTTTATCCAGTGAGAAATTCAGTATGGCTCTTTGAACAGATCATGGTTCTACTCTCTGTGTAAGATTTCAACAACATGAGCTTGAGATTTCTCCCAGATGAGGGACCGGCTGAGACCTCTGAGACACAGGAGCAGGCATGGCTGTGGTGAGGCTTCCCGTTCACAAATGGCCCCTAAATCCCCCTCCAAACAGAGGCCCCTGTGACCATGTTTGCCTCACATGACCTGCCTTTAGGGTCACTGGTTGTGGAGCTGGAGGAGGACTCTGGTGCCAAAGTGGCCAGTGCGGCCCCTCCCCCGGGCATTCCTGTGCCCAGTTCTCGCTGCTTTTTGCTCCCAGCTCCCAGACTGGGCTCCCTACCCTCGCTGCCTTTTCTGTTTTCCTCCCAGCTTCCAGGACTCTGCCTGTGGGCTTCAGAGGAATGCTCTGTCTGGGCACCGTTTGTGATCAGTGCTCAGCAGGCTACGTGCAGGAAGATCTGGCCTCAAGAATGGGGCCCAGACATCCCTTCGCCCTGTGTTCAAAACACAGACTCATTCTCCAGGTCCACCTTAAACCTTCTTCCGGGCTGAACGGCTTCTCTCTCTTACTCCCTCTGTTTCCCTCTCTCTCCTCTAACCCTGTCTTTCCTCCTCTCTGTCTCTTCATCTCTGTCCCTCTCTCGTCTCTCTTCCTCCCTCCGTCTCTCTGTCTCTCTCTCTATCAATGTCTCTCTTCCTCCTTGTCTCTATCTCTGTCTCTCTCTTTTCCTCCATCTCTGTCCCTCTTCCTCCCTCCCTATCTGTCCCTGTCTCTCTCTCTTCCCCTCTCTCCTCCTCTCTCCTTCTACTCGCTCTTCCATGTGAGCTCCTGACGCCTTATCCCGACCCTGCCACAGCATGCCTGGCTGCCCTGGATTGGGTCTATTTCTGGACACGAGACCTTTGTGGTCAGGGACTTTGTCTTATCCATTCTGTATCCTCTGAAGCCAGACAGCCCAAGGCATCGTAGGTGCTCAGCGACTGTTTGCTAAGTTGATGAGCTGAGGCGCCCCTGCGGTGCCTACAGGGGCATGCTTCCATTTTGTTCTCCCAAAGGCACTTGTGTGTGTGTGATAAACACCTGTGTGCCTGTCCTTGCCGTGCCCCTGTCCCATACTCAGCTTTGGCACGCCCCTGTCCCGTGTTCAGCCTTGGCACACCCCTGTCCCATGCTCAGCCTTGGCACACCCCTGTCCTGTGTTCAGCCTTGGCACGCTCCTGTCCTGTGCCTGGCATTGGCTGCCATGCCTGGACCCTGTATGCCCCTGCCCTGTGCCTGGCCTCAGCACACTTCCCATGAGCAGGATTGTCAGGGAGCACCCAAGGGGAGTTTCCAGAACCATCAGTGAGTTGCTCCTCCAAAGTCATTTTCCTTTACTTTGATGGAAAACTAGGGAAGTGTACTTTATTATTGCTGGCACCAAGCCACAGATGAGGCCCCACTGTCATCTGGTTATTCTCAAATCTTTGTGGGCACAAGAGCATTTTAAATTATGCCAATGAACCTGCTTTGGATGTCTGACTGGCCTAGGGCTGTGTGCATGTAAAGTGGCAGGCACCGGCTCTGTGGATTCGGGACACAAGGGCCCGTGGGGCCTGTCTGTACTTGGGATGAAGGGGTTAAACTGAAACCTTGAAGGAGGGGACCATGGCTTGGCTTCAGCAGGCTGCTTCTCTCTGAGGATCAATGGATGATGGTGTGGAAATTGCACGGCTGGAAAGGGGCAGGCCCTGGGGAAGCCGCCTCAGGGTGGGGAGGCCAGACAGCAGCCACGCTCACTTCCAGGGCAAGATTGCTCAGAATTCTGGAAGTTCTTCCAGACCAGCCACTTGCTAGGGACTTTTCAGTTAAAGAAACTGAAATCCAGGCAGTTCAAATGAGGTCAGGCTGAACAGGCCCCGCAGCAGAGCAGAGCAGCAGAGGCCGCGGCCAGGCCAGGGACAGCTGGGCACCGGGCCCATCCCTGCCTGGGTTGAGAGCTCCTGGGCTGTGTTCTCCCAGGGAGACCTCAAAGCCCTACAAGGGAGCACCTCAGACTTCCTGCGGAGAAGGCACACGAGAGATACTGAGTCACCGATAAAGAAAATGAAAAATGGAGCTGAAATTTACCCCAGGGTGGTGATGTGCTGGTGAGTGAACAAGTGGCTGTTGTATGGAAATCCAACTCCAAACCAAAGACCCCTTGGGACAAACCAGGAGATGGCCCCTGCGAGCGCTTGCTGCTCCCCAGCAGCTCACGTTCCAAACAATGAATGAAAATACCAAAGGAATGGTCATCTGATCCCATATCCTAAGTGAAAAATAAAGTCCTGCTTCAAAATATTCCCTGCACGTTGGTAAGTTCTGTTTCGTGATCTGACAGCATTAAGAAAGATGAACAAAAAAGAAGAGGTTGTATCTTTTCTTCTAAATCATTAATAACAAAAGATCCAGGCCTTTAAACAAGATCTCCAAGAAAAACCGTCTTTCTCACTCCACAAATGTCATGACTGATTTTAACCCAACGCTAGGAGAACTTTGACTGGGGTTTCCAGGCCTGTTATCTTGAAGCAGTCAAAGCAAGAGCCTCTTATGTTTTCCTACTGATTAACTTTGATGAGCCCTGAACAATTACTCCTGTGGTTGCGGATGCTGCAGACACACCGTGCTTCCCGGGGGGATGAGAGAAGGAGGCGTCACGTGTCATGCCTGGGGCTGCCCTGTTCCTCCAGTGAGCCTCCCTCTGGTGCAAACTGTGCTGGCTGCAACCACCCTCGGGCGAACTGAGGTAAAGCCACTCAAATCGCCTCTGAGGGCCTCATGTCCTCATGGAACCCTGGTTGAGAGAGGATGCAATGGACATTTCAGACCTGGATTCAGGCAGGGCTCTATCTGGAGAATGCTCCAGGCAGGCATCACTGGTTAGGAGCAAACCTCACAGCTGGGCCTGTCTTGGCTCTGACCACTGGGTGTCTTAGTAGTCTCAAATATTAAAAAAAAAAAGAAAGAAAGAAAAAAAAAAAGAAAATATCTGGGGAAGCTAAGAAGAAAGTTAAATCCTTAGATTTAAAAACATCCTCACATTGTTATGACTTAAGAAATATAATTTTCTCTTTCACAAATCTTTCTTAGTCAAATAAAGACGTGCCCCTTCTCTGCAGAACCAAATGGTCCTTTGTCGGCGACTCGGAAATGCTTCACCTCCCTGGGCGACGCTCCCGACGCTGCTGGGGAGTCGTGTTGGCGCCACTGCTCCTGCAAGGATGAGAGCACACGTGGTCACCAGCACAATTCCAGCGGGAAGATGTCAAAGCATTCAACACAATCTCAGATATGAGCGCAGGGGATTACCAGGACTTTTTAGATTCACATTCATTTTCATAATGTGCTTCATTTTCTGAGAATTTTGTGGCATTTTGGCCTCTGCCATGAGGAATACGTTCTCATTCTGACAATTCAGAATTGGCTCTTTGTAGTGTTTGTCCTTGGGGAAGAATAAATTGTTGGAGAAGGTGTTTGAATGACCTTGTGCTTCGGAGCTAATCAAGAGCCATCCACAGAATCCGTCTGAGCATCATCCTTTCTTCTGGGCTGCTGGGCTGTCATTCTCCAGCAGTGCCGGGTCACGGAGGGAGGACGCACTTTGGAGTCAGGAATCTAGGTTTGAATTGTGTTTCTGCCACTTACAACTATGTGGCCTTCAGTGAATTACTCAACTGTTTTGGGCCTCAGTTTCCCTATTTGTATGATTGCATTTCATGATCGCAGCCTGAACAGACCAAGAAAACTACCTTTGAAATGTGTTCAGAATTTAGCTTGTTGTCACCTCCACAGTTCCCACCCCGCTCTGAGCCACTGTCATGTCTCATTTGGAATTTTGTCTTAATCTCCTACCTGGCCTCCCTCTTCTCCCTCCCACCTGGCCTCCCTCTTCTCCCTCCCACCTGGCCTCCCTCTTCTCCCTCCTACCTGGACTCCCTGTTTTCCTTCCTACCCGGCCTCGCCTCCTACCTGGTCTCCCTGGCCCTCGCTCCTACCTGGTCTCTCTGGTTCTCTTGTTTACCTGGTTTCCCTGGTTCCTCCTACCCAGTCTTCCTGGTTCCTCCTCCCTGGCCTCCCTGTTCTCCCTCCTCCCTGGCCTCCCTGGTCCTCCCTTCCTACCTGAATTTCCTATTCTCCCTCCTACCTGAATCCTGATTCTATCTATGTCCCCAACAGCCTGTTCTCCACTGAGCAGCCAGATAGGTCCTGTGAGAACTCTAATAGGAGGTGTTATTGTCCTGCTCACACTGCTCCAGTGACTTCCTGCCTCATGGAGGGCACAGCCCTCTGCTTTTATTCACCCCGTCGACCTGCTGTGTCCTGCCATTGTGTCCCCTCTCTCCTCCAGCTCCTTCGGTCTCATCCACACTGGCACTGTGCTGCTCCTTGGAGGCTCCATCTCATCTCTGCCTTCAGCTCTGCCCTTGCCCGTCCTAATGTCTGGACAGTTGTTCCTGGTGACTGCAGTGTCCAGCCCTTCCTTCTGGCCTCATTTGCTGACCACCTGCATTATTTAGAATAGGATTAAGTATCAGAGACCCGAAATAATAGTGCCTGAACAAAATAGAAATGAATACATTTCAGTCTAACTATGCGGTTTGGGTTGACATGGCAACTCCAGCATCGTTTGGGACCCAGGTCTCTCAACTGTGACTCCAAATGACACAGGCTGACACCTGTGGTCCACCTGGCCACTCCAGCTCCCACCTTCAGGCCGAAGCCCAGCCTGTGGGAAAGAGAGAGAAAACAGGGGTGCACCCTTCTCCCTGAAAGGGCCTGGCCTGGAATATGCACCAACATTTCCCCAGGGCCCATTGGCTAGAATTTGACATGAGCACCCTAGCTATGAGGGGGTCAGGAAATGAAGTGTCCATCGGTGAAGCAATGTGTCACATTATAGAAGAAATACAGGCCCCTCTGGTCCTGGTGTGATGCCCTGGTCCACTGTCTCTGCCCCAGGAGGTCTTTCTTCACCCACTGTCCTTCACAGCCTCATGTGAACTGGGCATAAGGCCACGTGGTCTCCTGGGAGCTGTGCAGCTCTGTGAGCTGTTTTCTGCTAAGGGGGTTTTGGGGGACAGAGTTTGATTTAGGAGTAGAATCCTTAAGTTTTGTAGTCCAGACTTTTATTTTTTGACAGAATAATTTCCACAAAGACTGTTGGCTGTGACTTCAAAATATATCTAGAATGCAAATATAGCCACTGCCAACATTTCTGTCCCTGTGGGCCTCACCTGGATGGGCTCAACATCCTCTGTTGGTCACGTGCACTTGTGCCTCTCAGCAGCCAGAGGAGCCCACTGGAATGACGCTTGGAGTGAAAGCTCACGTTCTCACACAGGCTGGGAGATCCTAAGCCCTCTGTGCCCTGGTCACCTCAGAGAGTCCTCTCCTGACTGGCACCCCACCAAATGCAATAGACTCCCAGCTGTTGCCCGAACTCGGCCTTCCCTCACATCTGAGGCTGGTCCTGGCCCTGCCTTTACCTTGGGAAGTGCGTCCTCCTCACCCCATGCTATGCCCCAGCCTCTTCCAAGTCGTGGTTCACACCACAACCCCATCGCCACCTCCACGGGCCTGTCTGCAACACTCCTGGCAAATTCCAACCCTCAAACCTCCTCCTCAATAATACACAGGACTTACAGAACTGACCACTTCTTAAATTTGCTATTTAATTCACTTGCTTGGCACCTAGAACGTGAGTTCTAGAGGGCAGAGACTGGGTTTTGCTACTTGTTCTACCCTCTATGCCTACCACAAAGCCAGGCGCACAGTAGGGACTCAACAAATATCTGCCCAGTGGTTGAACAGTGGGTGATATTATTAACACACACACATTCTAGAATCAAGTCAGTTTAAAGGAGGTGGTATTTTGTTGTTGTTTTGCTAACAGCTAGCATGTGACTGGCACCAACTAGACTCCACAAGGTTAACCAGGCGGAGTGAAAAGCCTTGATTTGGTCATCTCATGCTTCATAACATTTTCTATCATATTTAAACATAATATCCTTCCTTCGATAACTGAGTATCCTTAGTCAACTGCTTTTGTGAGTATTGGTCCTGATAATTTATACATTTCTATTTAATGCAACCATCTTTGGTTGAATCTTTAATTTGTGCAGGCACTGCTGAAGGGGGGTGGGATGAGCGGCCACATTCATGGATCCTGACCCCAGGGAACATCCATCCTGGGGAAAAGACTGATGTGCAAACACAAAACCATAGCACGCTGGATGAGGTCATGGAAACGCACACGGAAACAGGGCTGTGGAATGCGGAAGAGGGAGTAGGCAGCCAGCATGTTTCAAGGTGGAGCTCTCCAGGAGGGGTGGCGTGAAGATACCGCCGCGCCCAGCTCACAGGCTCTTGACATCACTTCTGATTTCGGCCTTTCTCGGGCACTGACTCACTTCCCTGGAAGCCCTCTTGCCTCAGGAGCATCAGCGGTTCTGACTGTCTTACCCCCAGGCTGTGTAACTCTTGCTCTCTGTCATAAAGCCATCAACAAGGTGCGGTGGCCTGGACCTGCTGCTGAATGTCTCTTGGGTCCCCCTAAGTTGACAACCCCAGGCTAACTGGACCCAGAGAACAACAGGTAGGTGTTCTGGGGGTCCCGGTGAGACCACACATGCCAGAGGAGCCCAGGCCAACCCTGCAAAGACTCAGGCTCCCGCCATGTCAGAGCGAGGTTTCACAGGCAAGGATCTGGGGCGTGCTGGCACAGTCCTTTCAAGGTAAAAGACAAATTATTGTACCTTGTACCTCTAACCACTCAGAAACACAGAACTGTCCCTGGAAATACTGATTTGACTCATCCGTGTGGAGGGCTGAAGGCTGAGGAGCCTCTGACGCAGGGCGAGGCCACTATGTGAGCTGCACTGCCACTCATGCCGGCACCGGGGATGGGTGTAGCCTGGCAGACAGGTTTGCTCTGGAGTGGGTCCTCTAGCAAGCCCAGGAGGGAGTCATGGCCTAGACCCCCCGGTTTTCAAAGCAGAGCTATACCTTCTGTGCCAGAGAACCATTTGCCATGGAAAAGACACTCCTAGCAGGCTCCTGGGCCCTGGCAGATACCAAGGGCTCCCTGTGGAATATGGGTGACCATGGCTGGCTCTTGCCTTTGTGAGCTGGATTTTGTCAGACACACCAAGTCTAAGGGGCTAGGGGCAGCCACGATTCACCACATAGTGAATAATGTACCTTTGGGGTTGGGCCTGCGCAAGGTCATGGAGCAGAAGTGAGTTGATGGATTGGGGGTTCAGCCCCTGGGCTGGTGCCCGACACCTTCTCTACCAACTCACAATAGTGGTTCCGTCCTGGTTCCTCACAGCCAGTGACAGGAACAGGCCCTGTTTGCAGCCGGTCACCCCAAGGATGGGGCTTGAAGCAGCACACTGGGCCTTTGCTGTGTGAAGCGAGAAGGGGCCTTTGGGAAAGGTATGGAGGATCCTGGGCAGTGACAGACGGCCCAGCTGTTTGGTCAGAGCCTGGCAGGAAGGTCAGGAAATGGACGTGGTCTGGGAAAGGCCACAGGGGTTGCACAGCGTGCAGGTCTGTGAGTCTCATGGGACACCCACCACCCACCAGAAAGCACATTCGCTAAAGAGGCTTCAGGACTAGGGCGATGGGCTGGCCTCTGTCTGGGGCTGCCCCGTGGGCTGTCCCAAGGCAGAGGAACCACAATGGCAGGGGTTGAGGCTGTGCCTGGCCCAACACCGTGGGGTCCTTCTCACCAGGGCTGATCTACCCATGACTGCTGCGTGCCTGGCCTGCTCCCCGCAGGGATCCACACGGAGCACTGGAGGAGGAGGACAGGGCATCATCTCAACAGCACTACGTGTGTAGAACCCTTTCCAGATTTGGGGAGGGGGAAATCCATGACAGGTTTTCACTCGAGTGTTCACGTGTTCTGGACACGATATCGCTCTTTATGCTCACAGTGCCTCTGGATACGGTATTGCCTCTTATGCTCACGGTGCCTCTGCCAGCTCACGAAGCTGAAGGGTAACAGAATACCTGATTAACCAAAAGGTGATCTTGTTGGGTGTGGGTCGGACCTAGGTGCCAATTTTGTGGTGAAGGAGGTGCAGCCGTGGGTATGTGACTGGCATGTGGGCTTACCCACCGCCTGGAACCACCTGGAGCCAGAGAGCCTGCTTAGATGACAGAACGGGTTTTAAGGCTTAGCTAAGCGGCCACTCAGCTTTGCTTGGCAAACTCTGCTAAGCCCATGCGAGGCGCAGGTGTGGCCTGACAGGGCCTGTGATGCTTTTCGGGTAGATCAGGAGTAGAAGTGCAGGGTGCAGGGAGCAGGCATGAAACTGGTGAGGGAGGGGACGAGGCGAGGGCTACTGGGGCTGGGATGTCACATGCAAAGGGCATCAGGGATGTGACTTGGGGCCTTTTGTGACAGGCTTCCTGTCTGTAGGCAGCGCTGGGTCCGCAGCGGCAGCAGGAAGGTGCAGAGGTGACTTCTGGCCTCTGCCCCCAGGCGTGGCCTCCTAACCGCCTTTCACGTTCTGCTGGGAGACCTCGAACATGGTGCACCAAACACCTCACACCCTGGGATGGAGAGAGGAGGCTTTATCCTCCAGGTCAGCGGCTGGGGGACAGTGACCCACTGGCCAACGCAGCCCGGCCAGCTTTCACAGCGTTCTTGGGGAGTACAGCGGGGCTGCTGCGTGCTGCTCTCGTGCTGCCATGAGAGCTGAGTCACCGTGACGGAGACTGCAGGGCAGCAAAGCAGAAATACCTCCTCTCTGGCCCTTACAGCGAGGGCTCTCGCACCCCTGCGCTGGGCAACAGGGGCCCCGTGAAAGACTTTAGGTAGGGAAGCGACGCAGTCAGGTGTATCTTTAGAAGGCCTCTGTGTCAGCATGCGTAGGAAGAAGGGGTGGCCTGGCCACATGGGCATTGTAGGGCTACATGCAGTAGCCCCAGCAAAGGCAGTAAGGATAGTCGAAGACAGAGGCCAGAGGCAGGGGCTGGGAGGAGACGCTGAGGACAGGAGCAGAGCGGAGGTGCTGGGAGGCGAGGCGAGGACCCAGGTTCGGCCCCACACAGCGCAGGGCAGGGGCTGCCTAGGGGCTTCTAGTGCAGTGAAGGTTTCCCTTAGTGCTTGGACTTAAGCAGCCCTGGTGCTTCCTCATTAGGGGCCTATGGTCATTGCAGAACTTAAATCTTCATGGGCTGTTTTTGGCGTAGTAATAAACGGACTTGCCCTCTCTGTTACTTTTTCACATAGTGTTAGTGATGTGGCAAAGCACATGGCTTGTGTTGGGGAAAACACAGTTTTAAGGCCTGATTATAGATTTCAGGGCCCGATTTGAGAGGGCTTTGAACGCCACGCGTGTGGGATTTCACACAGCTCAATGACTTCAGGAACGGGGTTTGAGTCAGCAGGCTGGGTGGGAGGCACCTGTGCTTGTCACCACGGGCAGGGGTGGACGCTGCGTTTCACGTCCCTGCTGGCCAGTGTGGACTGAGACGTCACAGGAGCCTGGGCCAGGCGGGGCCCAGAGGCCTGAGAGATGCTTCTGAAATGCATTCCTGACAGCAGGTGTCCTCTGTTCATCTTTTAGTCATATACATCCCTCTTGTAAATGAGGACCCCGGGAGGAAAATGGAAGACGTGTGGAAATTTCACTCAGGACTTCAGTTTGCTTCTTTCCATGATACTTGAAAGAGTGATAGGTGTAAACTTCAGTTTGATTTTTTCTCAACCTTTAAACTTGTGCTTCTTCTGCTTTGTCCCTTTTTTCTTTCTCATTTGTGTATGTTCTCAGCTTTTCTTATTTATAAATTATTTGATACTGTTCAAAATTTAATATCATGTTAAAAAGTATCTTTGATTGCCAACTACTTTATCTCCCTGTGACCAAACTCTAATCAATTTTTAACTTCTTATTCTGTGCAAGAAGTTTTACAAGGGCAATTACAGCTGGACTTCCTCAATTTAAAACAAAGAAAACTCTTGATGAATATTTTGGAATTCCTCGGGTAGTTCGCAATACTCTCGCAGAAATTGCCCCATAAATTATACTACATCATTTGAGCTTTAAAGTAAAAAAAAAAAAAAAAAAAAGTATACATCCTTCTTTATGGCAGCATAATTATTTGATGTGACTACATTTTATGAGGCATTAACTATTTTTCTATTAGAAGAAAATACGATCTAACCTTTTTTGTGTGTATGGGAACTTTCTGGGACTCTAATCCTGCAGTTCTTGGGATGAGGTTACATTGTTCAACAGCTTTTGCCGTGTGAGTCTCACCACACTCTTCCAGCTCCTCCACCTTCGCCATTCTCCGCTGTGAGCTGTTTTGCCTGAGTCCAGACTCTAAATGTCGGTGTGTCTGGGACACAGTCCTTCACCCTCTTTTCTATGGCACCTTCTCCTAGACGGTGTCCTGTGATCCTGTGACTGTGTGTGGATGTGTGCGGATAACCCCCGCGTGTGCGTCCCCACCTCCGACCTCTCCCCTGGGTGAGGGCGTCCTCTGTGGAGCACTGACCTTGCGGCTCTCTGCCTGATGTCTGGTCAGTGTCTGAAAACCTCGTGCCTGAACAGCTCCTCTCCAGCCCTCCACGTCTTGGCTGTTGGCATGGTTATCCACCAAGGAGCGAGGTCAGAGGCAGGAACCGTCCTTGAGTCTCTGCTCTCTTTCATCTCCATGTGAAGTTAATCCTGGTGCTCCACCTCCAACACTTCCCAAACCTGAGCCCTCTCCTCGGGGTGCTGCCGCCCTGGCCCCTCACCTCTGTCAGCCCTGGCCTGCCCATCGAACGAGTTTCACCTTCTATCTCCAGCCCATTCTCTATGTGGGAACTGGAATTATCTTCTTAAAATGTAAATCACTTCCCTTTACTGCCCCTCTTAAAACTTTCTTAATAGTCTTCTCTCACACTTGGAATAAAATCCAAAATCCTCATCACCACCTGTAAGGCCTGACTTGCTGTGGTGTGGATCTTTCCTTGACATTCACTGGACGACTAGAGTTATTCCATGTCCGCTAAAAATCCTCCTGTCGCTACTTTCTTTGGTGTAGTTTGGTATTGGTTGCTATATTGAGATGACATAACACATATTTTATCAATAAATGATGTTAGTGATATGGCCTTTACATCTTTAGATTAATGTAGCAGTTCCTCTTGATATTTAATTAGAGACAATGTTTTCTTGAGAATTGTAACAAGGAACATGGGCTGTGTGAAGTCCTCCTCTGCATTTTAGAAATGTATCATGCATTTTCTGGTTGAGGTAGTTTTACTGGAAAAGCATTGTTCTCCGTGTGCCTCACTCCTGCCCTCCTCTCTGGGCGGTCACTCCTGACATCCCTGTTCCTTGAACACACCAGGCTTGTTGCCGTTCCAGGGCTTTACGAATCCTCCTCGCTCTGCCCCTGTTTATCACCTGAGTGTCTCCTTGTCATCATTCCAGATGTCACAGTATTAGGCCCTTCCTGGATCCGTATCCTGGGTGGCCTGCTCTGCGCCCTCTCCCGCCCCGCACAGCAGTCATCCGTCATCCTTACGTCTGCATGTTGTCACCGCCTGAGTTGCACGATTTGTGGATTATTATTTATTGTGCAAGTCTCTGCACTAGAATGTGAGCTTTGGGAGGGCAGGAGTGATGCCGATCGAGATTGCTGCTACATCCCATCACCCAGAAAAGAGCTCGGCATGTGGTGTGCACTCATTTGACATGTGCTAAATGAAAAGAAGAGCATGAATGGCCAGCCATCCGAACGTGCCTTTTCAGACCCAGTGTCTTTGCTTCCAGCAATACGCACAGATAATGAAAGGACGCCCCAGGAGGTCTAGGGCCAGGAGCTACGGAACTTTGAGATCTACATCATTTCCCTACAGTTAAGGTTCTTTGTCTTTTAATTGTCAGTGGTTCTGACCTTGTTGAGGATAAAGAGATGACCTATATGATCCACAGAGCAGCTTGGTCCTCAGTAAATAGTGGGCCCCACATTCCTTCACCCTGAGGTTCGGCTTCATACTCATGACCACACACTTATGATCTTTTGGGCTTAGTTTAAATGTAACTTCATTTTTAAGAATTCCAGCACTGTGGTGTGATCAGGAGACCCAAGCATCGGTAAAGATGTGTCCGTGCGTGAGCGTGTGTGCATGAGCGTGTCCCTGCTCCCCAGCACTAGAGACAGGTGGAAACATAGTTGTAATTCTGGAAATATTGGTAAAGTGCTACAGACACATCAATGGGATGATTTTGATCATCTTATATGATTGCTAGTTGTTTACACAAGTAGTCATAAGACTGTAGGTTGCTTGGTGATGGAGATGCAAGAGAATCAACATTTTGAAAAACTCTTAAATTGAACTAGAACACATAGTTTTTAATTTTTATTTTTAACTAAACTTTTATTTCAAGATAAATGTATGTTGACGTATAGTTGTAAGAAATAATATAGAGAGATGCTATGTAGACTTTACTTGCTCCTCCCCATGATAATATCCTGCAAAAAATATTGTATCCCATAGTACAATCTCACAGCCAGGTTGTTGACACTGGCAGTCATGACACAGCACATTTCATTACAGCAAGGATCTGGAACACTGTCCTTTTATAGCAGCCTCCACTTCCCTTCTGTCCCCCCACCTTCTCCTTAATCCCTGCCAAATGCTCACCTGCTTTTCATTTCTATCATTTGTCATTTCAGGAATGTCATATAAATAGAGTCATACGGTATGTAACCTTTTGGGATTGCCTTTTTCTACTCAGCATAATTCATTCTGATTGTTATCTATGTCTATAGAGTGTGTGTGTTTTAAATTGCTGGGTAGTATTCCAGGACATGGATGCACTAGTTTGTTTAACCATTCACCCACTGAAAGACATTTGGGTTGTTTCCAGTTTAGGGCCCTCGTGAATAAAGCTTCTATGAGTGTTCATGTACAGATTTTTATGAGAACATAATTGTTTTCCAGGGCTACCATAATGAAGTACCACAAACTGGGTGGCTTAAAACAACAGAAATTTATTCTCTCCCAGTTTAGAGACCAGCGGTCTTAAAGTGTTGGCAGGGTGTATTAGTTCACTCTCATGCTGCTAAGAAAGACGTACCCTAGACTGGGTAATTTAAAAGGAAAGAGGTTTAATGGACTCGTAGTTCCACATGGCTGGGGCGGCCTCACAATCATAGTGGAAGGTGAATGAGGAGCAAAGTTATGTCTTACGTGGCGGCAGGCAAGAGCTTGTGCAGGGGAAATCCCACTTATAAAACCATCAGATCTCATAAGATTTATTCACTACCATGAAGAGAGTATGGAGGAAACCACCCCCATGGTTCAACTATCTCCACCTGGCCCTGCCCTTGATATGTGGTAATAATGACAATTCAAGGTGAAATTTGGATGGGGATGCAGCCAAACCAAAGCACAAGGTTGCTTTCTTCTGGAAGTTCCAAGACAGAATCTGTCCCATGCTTCTCTCCAAGATGTTGGTGTGGCCTGCAGTTCCTGATGTTCTTGGCTTGTAGCTGCATTGCTCCAGTCTCTGTCTCCATCTCCACATGGCCTTCTCCCCAGTGAGACCCTGTGTCTCTTCGCTTTTTATAAGGCCGCTGGTCATACTGGAATTAGTGCTCACCCTAATCCAGTATGACCTTATGTTAACTACATCATCACAGACTTTACTTCCAAGTATGGTCATATCCAAAGGTACTGGGTGTTGGAATTTCCACGTATCTTGTTGAGGTACACAATTCAACCTACAAGAATAGGTTTCCATTTCTCTAGGATAAAAGCTCTGGAGAGAAATTGCTGCATCATATGGCAGTTGCATGCTTAATTTCAAAAGAAACCAAACTGCTTTCCAGATTCAGAGAGGCTATATCATTTTATATTCCTATTAGAGACGTATGAGTGATCTGTTTTTTCTGCATCCTCATCAACATTTGGTGTCATCGATATTTGTTGTTTTGTTTTGCGTTTAGGCACTCTGGTAGGTGTGTAGTGATCTCATTGTGTTCTTTGTTTGCATTTCCCTAATAAATAATGATATTGCATATCTTTTTCATGTGCTTATTTGTGCTGTCTGTATATTCACTTCAGTAAAATGTGTCTTTTGCTCACTTTCTAATTCAATTGTTTCTTTTACTGTTGAATTTTGAGAGTTCTTTTATATCCTAGATACTACTCCTTTATCAGATATTTGGTTTGCAAATAATTTATCCCCATCTGTTCCTTGTGTTTTCATCCTCTTAACAGAGTATTTCACAGAACAAAAGTTTTTAATTCTATGATGTCCAATGTATCAGTATTTCCTTTTGGGGTTCATATTATTGGTGGTCACATCTGAAAACTTTTTGCCTAGTCTTCGATCCTGAAGATTTCCTCCTATGTTTTTCTAAAGGTTTTATAGTTTTACATTTCATATTTAAATCTATGATCCATTTTGAGGTACTTTCTGTATGATGTGTGAGATTTAGACCAGCGTTCATTTTCTTGCCTATGCATGTCTAATTGCTCCCACACTCTTTATTGAAAAGGCTATCATTCCTCCATTGAATTGCTTTCTCCTCTTGCCAAAAATCAGTTAGGCACATTTGTGTGGGTCTATTTCTGGGATCTCTATTCTGTTCTGTAAATCTAAATGTCTATCTCTTTGCCAAGAGATACACTGTTTTGATTATTGTAGTTATATTGTAAGCCTTCCCATTGGGTAGAGTGATTTCTCCCATTTTGCTTGTCTTTTTCAAAACTGTTTTTTAAAATTTATTCTAAGTCCTTTGCTTTTCGTATAATTTTTTGAATAATCTCATCTATATTTACAAAAAAATCTTGCTGGTATTTTGATAGCAGTTGCATTAAACCTGTATGTCAGTTTTGCAAGAATTGACATCTTTGCTATACTGTATTGCAGTCCATGAACATGGTATATCTCCCCATTTATTTTTATCTTCTTTGATTCCTTTCATTAGCATTTTGTAGTTGTCAACGTACAGGTCTTATACATGTTTTATTAGATTTACTTGTAAGTATTTCATTTTTAAAGTGATTCTAAGTAGTATTATATTTTAAATTTCAGTGTTCATATTTTCATCACTACCATACAGAAATGCAATTGATTGAGTGTTGATCTTGTATTCTATGACATTTATAAACTCTTACTAATTCTGGGAGGTTTTGTTGTAGATTCCTTGGGATTATCTGCATGGAAAATTATACCATTTACAAATAGGAGTCACTTTATTCCTTGCTTTCTGATTTGTGTGCTTTTTACTTCCTTCTTTTGCCTCATTGCATTGGCTAGATTTTCCAACACTATGAATAACAGTGGTGAGAGCAGAGATCTTTGACTTGTTCCTGATGTTATGAATAATACAGTGTTTCACCAGTAAGTATAAGGTTAGCTTGGGCTTTTTGTAAGTGTTTGTTATCAAGCTGACAAAATTCCCTTCATTTTAACTTTTCTGGGAGTTTAATTATACATGGGTGTGATTTTTTAAAATGCTTTGTCTGCATTGATTGATATAATCGTGTGATTTTAACTTTTTAGCGTGATAATATGATCATTTACATTGATTGACTATTTTTTTTTTCTTTTCTAGAGACAGGGTCTTGCCTTGTTGCCCAGACTTGTCTTGAATTCCTGTGCTCAACTAATCCTCCTGCCTTAGCTTACCAAAGAGCTGGTATTATTGGCATGAGCCACTGCACCTGGCCTTGATTGATCATACCAGCCTTACCTCCCTGAAATAAATCTTGGTCATGGTGTATAACCCTTTTTGTATAGTGTTAAATTATATTTGCTAATATTTTGTTAAAGATTTTAATGTCTATATTTATGATGGATCTTGGTCTGTAACTTTAAAAAATATAATCTTTGTGTGTTTTTTTAAAATCAGGGTAATATTAACTTCATAAAATCATTGCAAATTATTTCTTTCTCTTCTATCTTTTGAAAGACACTGTTTAGAATTGCTGTTAGTTCTTTAAACATTTGATAGAATTTTCTAATGAAACCATCTAGGGCTTGGAGATATCTTTTTATCAGAACTTTTAAATATGAATTCAATATTCTTAATAGTTATAGAGGTATTCAAATAATCTATTTTATGTCAGGCAAGTTGCGGAGTCCATGTTTTTCTAGAAATCAGCTCATTTCATTGAAGTTGTCTAATTTATGTGTGTAGAGTTGCTTATAGTATTTCTTTGTTATCTTTTTGATGTCAGCACAGTCTGTAGAGATATCCTCTGTTCAACTGCTGGCATTAGTAATTTGTGTCTTGTCTCTCTCTTTCTTTTTTAGGATTGATGGAGGTTTGGTAATTGTATTGACCTTTTCCAAGAACCAGCTTTTTGTTTCATTGATTTTTCTATTATTTTTCTGTTCTAATTTTTATTGGTTTTTGCTCTTATGTTTATTATTCTCCTGCTTGCTTTGGGTTTCTGTTCTTCTTCAGGTTCTTATTTATTTATTTATTTATTTTACTTTAAGTTCTAGGGTACATGTGCACAATGTACAGGTTTGTTACATATGTATACATGTGCCATGTTGGTGTGCTGCACCCATTAACTTGTCATTTACATTAGGTGTATCTCCTAATGCTATCCCTCCCTCCTCCCCTACCCCGCAAAAGGCCCTGGTGTGTGATGGCCCCAGCGTGTGATGTTCCCCACCCCGTGTCCATGTGTTCTCATTGTTCAATTCCCACTTATGAGTAGGAACATGCAGTGTTTGGTTTTCTGTCCTTGTGATAGTTTGCTCAGAATGATGGTTTCCAGCTTCATCCATGTCCCTGCAAAGGACATGAACTCATACTTTTCTATGGCTACATAGTATTCCATGGTGTATATGTGCCCCATTTTCTTAATCCAGTCTATCATTGATAGACATTTGGGTTGATTCCAAGTCTTTGCTATTGTGAATAGTGCTGCAATAAACATACGTGTGCATGTATCTTTATAGCAACATGATTTATAATCCTTTGGGTATATGCCCAGTAATGGGATTGCTGGGTCAAATGGTATTTCTAGTTCTAGATCCTTGAGGAATTGCTACACTGTTTTCCACAATGGTTGAACTAGTTTATAGTCCCACCAACAGTGTAAAAGTGTTCCAATTTCTCCACATTCTCTCCAGCTCCTGTTGTTCCCTGACTTTTTAATGATCGCCATTCTAACTGGTGTGAGACGGTATCTCATTATGATTTTTTTTTGCTTCTCTAGTTCTTTGAATTGTGATGTTAGGGTGTCAATTTTAGATCTTTCCTGCTTTCTCTTGTGGGCATTTAGTGCTATAAATTTCCCTCTACACACTGCTTTCAATGTGTACCAGAGATTCTGGTATGTTGTGTCTTTGTTTTCATTGGTTTCAAAGAATATCTTTATTTCTGCCTTCATTTCATTATGTACCCAGTAGTCATTCAGGAACAGGTTGTTCAGTTTCCATGTAGTTGAGCGGTTTTGATTGAGTTTCTTAATCCTGAGTTCTAGTTTGATTGCACTGTGGTCTGAGAGATAGTTTGTTATAATTTCTGTTCTTTTACATTTGCTGAGGAGTGCTTTACTTCCAACTATGTCATCAATTTTGGAGTAAGTACGATGTGGTGCTGAGAAGAATGTATGTTCTGTTGATTTGGGGCGGAGAGTTCTATAGATGTCTATTAGGTCTGCTTGGTGCAGAGCTGAGTTCAATTCCTGGATATCCTTGTTAACTTTCTGTCTCTTTGATCTGTCTGATGTTGACAATGGGGTGTTAAAATCTCCCATTATTATTGTATGGGAGTCTAAGTCTGTCTGTAGGTCTCTAAGAACTTGCTTTATGAATCTGGTTGCTCCTGTATTGGGTACATATATATTTAGGATAGTCAGCTCTTCTTGTTGAATTGATCCCTTTACCATTATGTAATGGCCTTCTTTGTCTCTTTTGATCTTTGTTGGTTTAAAGTCTGTTTTATCAGAGCCTAGAATTGCAACCCCTGCCTTTTTTTGTTTTCCATTTGCTTGTTAGATCTTCCTCCATCCCTTTATTTTGAGCCTATGTGTGTCTCTGCACATGAGATGGGTCTCCTGAATACAGCACACTGATGGGTCTTGACTCTATCCAATTTGCCAGTCTGTGTCTTTTAATTGGAGCATTTAGCCCATTTACATTTAAGGTTAATATTCTTATGTGTGAATCTGATCCTGTCATTATGAGGTTAGCTGGTTATTTTGCTCGTTAGTTGATGCAGTTTCTTCCTAGCATTGATGGTCTTTACAATTTGGCATGTTTTTGCAGTGGCTGGTACTGGTTGTTCCTTTCCATGTTTAGCACTTCCTTCAGGAGCTCTTGTAGGGCAGGCCTGGTGGTGACAAAATCTCTCAGCATTTGCTCGTCTGTAAAGGATTTTGTTTCTCCTTCACTTATGAGACTTAGTTTGGCTGGATATGAAATTCTAGGTTGAAAATTCTTTTCTTTAAGAATGTTGAATATTGGCCTCCACTCTCTTCTGGCTTGTAGAGTTTCTGCCGAGAGATCCACTGTTAGTCTGATGGGCTTGCCTTTGTGGGTAACCCGACCTTTCTCTCCAGTTGCCCTTAACATTTTTTCCTTCATTTCAACTTTGGTGAATCTGACAATTATGTGTCTTGGAGTTGCTCTTCTCGAGGAGTATCTTTGTGGCATTCTCTGTATTTCCTGAATTTGAATGGTGGCGTGCCTCGCTAGGTTGGGGAAGTTCTCCTGGATAATATCCTTCAGAGCATTTTCCAACTTGGTTCCATTCTCCCTGTCACTTTCAGGTACACCAATCAGACGTAGATTTGGTCTTTTCACATAGTCCCATATTTCTTGGAGGCTTTGTTCATTTATTTTTACTCTTTTTTTTTTCTCTAAACTTCTCTTCTCGCTTCATTTCATTCATTTGATCTTCAATCACTGATACCCTTTCTTCCATTTGATTAAACCAGCCACTGAAGCTTGTGCATGCGTCACATAGTTCTCATGCCATGATTTTCAGCTCCATCAGGTCATTTAAGGACTTCTCTACACTGTTTATTCTAGTTAGTCATTCATCTATTCTTTTTAACAGTTTTTAGCTTCTTTGTGATGGGTTCAAACATCCTCCTTTAGCTCAGAGAAGTTTGTTATTACCAGTCATCTGAAGCCGTCTTCTCTTGACTCGTCAAAGTCATTCTCTGTCCACTTTTGTTCCGTTGCTGGCGAGAAGCTGCGTTCCTTTGGAGTAGAAGAGGTGCTCTGATTTTTAGAATTTTCAGCTTTTCTGCTCTGGTTTCTTCCCATCTTTGTGGTTTTATCTACCTTTGGTCTTTGATGATGGTGACATACAGATGGGGTTTTGGTGTGGATGTCCTTTCTGTTTGTTAGTTTTGCTTCTAACAGTCAGGACCTCAGCTGCAGGTCTGTTGGAGTTTGCTGGAGGTCCACTCCAGACCCTGTTTGCCTGGCTATCACCAGCGGAGGCTGCAGAACAGCAAATATTGCTGCCTAATCCTTCCTCTGGAAGCTGTGTCTCAGAGGGGCAACCGGACTTTTGAGGTGTCAGTCACTCCCCTACTGGGAGGTGCCTCCCAGTTAGGCTAGTCGGGGGTCAGGGACCCACTTGAGGAGGCAGTCTATCTGTTCTCAGATCTCAAACTCCATGCTGGGAGAACCACTACTCCCTTCAAAGCTGTCAGACAGGGACGTTTAAGTCCACAGAAGTTTCTGCTGCCTTTTGTTCAGCTGTGCCCTGCCCCTAGAGGTGGAGTCTACAGAGGCAGGCAGGCCTCCTTGAGCTGCAGTGGGCTCCACCCAGTTGGAGCTTCCCAGCTGCTTTGTTTATTGACTGGAGCCTCAGCAATGGCGGGCGCCCCTCCCCCAGCCTTGCTGCCGCCTTGCAGTTCATCTCAGACTGCTGTGCTAGCGGTGAGCGAGGCTCCGTGGGCGTGGGACCCTCCGAGCCTGGTGCAGGATATAATCTCCTGGTGTGCCTTTTGCTAAGGCCGTTGCAAAAGCACTGTATTAGGGTGGGAGTGTCCCGATTTTCCAGGTGCTGTCCCTGACAGCTTCGCTTTGCTAGGAAAGGGAATTCCCAGACCCCTTGTGCTTCCCGGTGAGACTATGCCCCGCCCTGCTCCGTGGGCTGCACTTGTCTGGCAAGCCCCAGTGAAATGAATTCTGTACCTTAGTTGGAAATGCAGAAATCACTGGTCTTCTGCATTGTTCACGCTGGGACCTGCAGACTGGAGCTGTTCCTTTCAGCCATCTTGGCACCCACCTCTCTTCAGGTTCTTAAAGTGAGAGCTTAGATTATAGATTTGAGACTTTCTATTTTCTAATGTAAGCATTTAATACTATAAATTTCCCTTTCAGCATTGTTTTGACTGTGTCTCACAAATTCAGTACATTGTATTTTCACTCAGTGTATTTTTAAAATTTCCTGATACTTTCTCTTCAATACATGTATTATTTATCAATGTGTTGTTTAGCTTCCAAGTTTTGAATATTTTCCGTTATTGATTTCATTCCATTGTTGTAAGATAACAGATACTACTACGATGTCAATTTTTTAAATATCTGTTGAAATTTGTTTTATGGCACAAGGTATTGTCTAACTTGGTATATATTTCAGGGACACTTCAAGTAAATGTGTATTTTGCTGTAATTGGGTGGCATGTTCTACAGAAGTGGATTCTATCCTGTTGGTTGATTGTGTTATTGGGTTCTTCTACATCCTTGCTGATTTTCCTGTCAGTTGTTCTATAAGTTATTAAGAGAAAGGGGTGTTAAAGTTGGCAACTATAATTATGGATTTATCTATTTCTTCTTTCATTTCTATCAGTCTGAGTTTCACATATTTTGCAGCTCTGTTTCTGGTGAGTATGTATTGAGGATTGTTGTGTCTTCTTGGTGGACTGACTCTTTCATCATTATGTAAACTTCCTTGCTGTCTCTGGTAATTTTCTTTGTACTGAAGTCTACATTATCTGATACTAATACAGAAGCTCCTGTTTTCTTTTGACTAATGTTTGTGTGTTATATATTTTTCATTCTTTTACTTTCAACCTATATTGTTGTATTTAAATTTAGCTTCTTGTAGACAGTATGAGGTTGGATCAGTTTCCTTTTCTCCCCATGGTCTATCGATCTTTTCCCTTTAACTGGTATGTTTTAACCATTTACATTTTAGGTAGTTATTAATATGTTAGGCCTTAAGTTTTCCATTTTGTTTTTTGTTTTCTGTTTTTCCTCTCTATTTTTGTCTGCTTACTTTTTCATGCCTTATTGTTAATTACTTGAACTTTTTCAAAAATTCTATTTCAGTTAATCTATAATGTTTTTGGGTGTATCTCCTTGCATAGCTTTTTAAAAACTGATTATTCTAAGTATTACATTATATATGCATTACATTACAGGCTACTACTGTTGACATTTTAACAATGTCACTCAAGTGAAGTGTATCATCTTTTACTTTCCCTGTTTATAATTGTCTTAAATATTTCCTTTTCACAAATTTAAAACCATATCAGGCAATATTCTAATTTTTATTTTAATTCTCTTGATAAAACTCAAGAGAAGAAAAATGTATTATACTTATTCATATTTTAAACTTTTCCATTGTTCTTCCTTTCCTTTTGATGTTTCAAGATTTCTTCTTTTGTTATTTTATTTTTGTTTATGTAATTACTTTAGCCATTCTTTTAGGGTGGTTCTGCTGGTGACAAATTCTTTTTTTTTTTTTTTTTTAATTTGAGACTCTTGATTTTCCTTCATTCCTGAAGGATATTTTTGTTGTACATAAGATTCCAGGTTGACAGTTCTTTTCTTTCAGCACTTAAAAATGTGCCACTTTTTTTCCAGCCTCTATGGTTTCTCATGAGAAATCTGCTACCATTCAACTTGTTTTTACAATATAAGTGTCATTTATCTCTCACTGCTTTCAAGAATTATCTTCCTTGTGTTTAGTTTTCAAAACTTTTCCTCTGATGTGTCTTGGCATGGATTTGGTTGAGTTTATCTGGCTTGAGACTTGCTCATCTTCTTCAATCTGTAGGTTTATGTCTTTTGTCAAATATGAGAGGTTTCACTCATTATTTCTTTGAGTACCATTTCAACTCTGCCTCTTTCTTCTCCCTCTAGGATTCCAATGACATAATTGCTAGATCTTTAGTTATAGTCTCACAGGTCTTTGAGGCACTGTTTTTTTTTTGTTTGTTTGTTTGTTTTACATTTTTTTCATTGTGGTTCAGTTGTTTAATTTCTATTATTATGTTTTTAAGTTCAACAATTCTTTCTATTGTCCCCTTTATTCTACTTTGGAGATCATCCATTGAGTTTTTAAAATTTCGGTTATTGTACTTTTCGGTTTTAAATTTCTATCTAGTTCTTTATATGTTCTATCCGTGTGTTGAGACTATTTTTTCATTTGTTTCTAGTGTTTTTGCAATTGCTTATTAATATATTTTTATCATGGGGGCTTACAATTTTTGCTAGGTAATTCCAATATGTATGCCATTGTGTTTTTTGTCTGTTCATTGTCTTTTCTCATTCGGTTTGAGATGTTACGGTATTTAGCATGACAAGTGATTTTTATTGGAACCTGAACAACCTCAGTATTACAGTATAATGCTGAATATTATTTAAATATTTTGTTTCAGATTCTTTGGTGTGGAAAGAGGGTGTCGCTTCATACTGTCAAGTAGGGGTATAAGTGCAGGTTTCCCACTTGACTTCCATTGACACCAAGGTGAGGGAACTCCCCAGTACTGCTGGGCAGAGGTGGGAGGGTTGATTTCCCAATAGGCCCTCACTGATACCTCCTTGTCGGGAAGTGCTGGGACTTCCTGGTTATTGTTCCCCACCTGGCCTCCACTGGCACCATGGTGGTAGTATAAGTTTGTTACTATGGGTGTTAGTGAATTTCCTGACTCTCCACTAGACTTCCTCTGATACCACCCCGCTGGGGGCTTGGTGCACCTTATTAAACAGCCTGGTGCGGGTGGAAGTCCATCCTTCATGCTTGGGCTTTGCTGGCTTGTGGAGAAGAGGGGAGACACGTTAGTTTTTCTGCAGTGTTTGGAATAGAGTGGTTATTGTTCAAGAGTTTTATGTCTTGCTTGGCTGCCCATTTTCTTGTCCTTTGACTACAAAGAACAGGCTTTCATTAGGAATTTAAATATATGTGCCCATTTGGTGTTTCCAAGGTTGCAGATTTGTTCAGCTCCAAGTCCTGGATTTATCAGGCAAAATGAAAACCCAGGGAACTAACCACTGTGTCAATCTTCAGGTTCTGAGGTCCCTAGTGGATCTTCCTTCTTCTCTTCACCTTGTAATACATTCCTTTTGTTTTGTTTTGTTTTATAAATAATTTCCAGAGTTTCATTATACTTAGTGGGCAGAATATGGAAAAGTATGTCTACTCCATCCTCCTAGAAAAAGTATGTCTACTCCATCCTCCTGGAAAAAAAATTATCAACTTAGGTTGATAATTTTTGGCTACCACCATATTAGGCTCTTTAGAAACTTTTCTTATTTAATTATCTCACTTCTCTGAGCCAGATGTTCTCACATTAATTCTAAAGATGAGGAGACTGAGGCTTGGTGGAGTAGAACAACTTGTTCAAGGTAAATGGTTAAAGCTAGGCTACAAACACAGGTTAGTCTGGCTATGAAATCTCTGCTGTTTTCGCTGTATAATAAAGGGAAGTCCCTTGCTTATCATTTTCATCTGTTATGATCCCCAGCACATAGATAAGCATATAGAAGGTGCCCAGTAAGTACTGGTGGAATGAGCTTCACATAGGAGCTAAGTTAATGCTTATTAGAAGAGCACCTCTTTTCCAGGGGGATTGGTAGTTAGTGTTTGTTCAGCTGCATGTCACTTCCAAACTGAGTAGCTTTCACTTTTCTAGTTTCTCTGTTTATTTCAAAGGGCACTGCCCAACTGAACATCACCATTTTCCATTCATCATCAATCTGGTATAACTGCAAATTCCTAGAAAAGAGAAACTTCCTGGAAGATTTCTGCTGCTCTGGGGGCAAAGCTAGAGTTGCATTACAATCACAAAATAGGATTTTTCCTATCCAGGGTGCAGTGTCTCGTGCCTGTAATCCCAGCAATTTGGGATGCCGAGGTGGATGAATCACTGGAGGTCAGTAATTCGATACCAGCCTGGCCAACATGGTGAAATTCCATTTCTACTAAAAATACAAAAAATTAGCCGGGTATGGTGGTGTGCACTTCTAGTCCCAGCTACTCAGGAGGCTGAGGCAGGAAAATTGCTTGAACCGGGGGGACGGAGGTTGGTTGCAGTGAGCCGAGATCGTAGCACTGCACTCCAGCCTGGGTGACACAGCAAGATTCTGAAAAAAAAAAAAAAAAAAAAAAAAAAAAAAAAAAGATTTGTCTTGCTCTGCCTGCACTCATCCTAGAGACCATAAGATTTCTCTTTGATAGCTCTGTGAGGACCAGGAGAAATGTGCCATATATATCTGGTGAGTAAGGACTGCCTGGTGAGGTAGTCCTCTCAGCGAGAGTGTTGAGTCTGTGCATTGCAGGAGAGCATGAATTCTTCTGGAGCGGGCTGCCAGGGTTCAAAGCTCAGCTCTGCCATTATCCACAGTGGGACGCTGAGTAGATTCTTAAACCTCCATGACCCCTACTTCCTATACTGTAAAGTGGGAATAATATAATGCTATATAGTGAGAGTTAAATGAGTTAATATGCATCAACTACTTAAAATAGTACCTGCCACACTGTCTTCCACAATCGTTGAACTAGTTTACACTCCCACTAACAGTGTAAAAGTGTTCCCATTTCTCCACATCCTCTCCAGCACCTGTTGTTTCCTGACTTTTTAATGATCGCCATTCTAATTGGTGTGAGATGGTATTTCATTGTGGTTTTGATTTGCATTTCTCTGAAGACCAGTGACGATGAGCATTTTTTCATGTGTCTGTTGGCTGCATAAATGTCTTCTTTTGAAAAGTGTCTGTTCATATCCTTTGCCCGCTTTTTGATGGGGTTGTTTGATTTTTTCTTGTAAATTTGTTTAAGTTCTTTGTAGATTCTGAATATTAGCCCTTTGTCAGATGGGTAGATTGTAAAAACTTTCTCCTATTCTGTAGATTGCCTGTTCACTCTGATGGTACTTTCCTTTGCTGTACAGAAGCTCTTTAGTTTAATTAGATCCTATTTGTCTATTTTGCTTTTGTTGCCATTGCTTTTGGCATTTTAGTCATGAAGTCCTTGCCCATGCCTATGTCCTAAATGGTATTGCCTAGGTTTTCTTCTAGGGTTTTTATGGTTTTGGGTCTAACATTTAAGCCTTTAATCAACCCTGCACGTTGTGCACATGTACCCTAGAACTTAAAGTATAATAAAAAAAAATAGTACCCGACACACAGAATATAATACATATGAGCTGTTTTTATTGCTGTCAATATAATCAGTTAGGGAAGGTGTGACGTCTGTCATCTGACTCCTTCTCTCCAGGGCTCCCTGGTCATCTTGCTTCTTTTGGTCACCGTCTGCTGCAAATACTGCCACGTGTCGAGCTCCTCATGCTGAGATCAGGACCTGGGTCAAGGAGAGCAGGCTGTGCTTCTACGGCTGCCACGGCTGCTGAGCCCAGATGGAAGTCACTTTGCACACCTGGGTGAACCCTCCCTACCCATACTGCTGCTTTGTCCTGGACAAACCCGCACACCTCTGCCTATCTTTGTGGGGTGCCCTCCATCACACACTAAATCACTCTCTTCTATTTCTATTTCTAGAAAGTTTGTATTTCTAGAAATCCTCCAAAATCTTCAAACCCTGACTCAGCTCGTCCTTCCAGAAGGAGGCTGAGGCTTCTGCTTCTCATACACACGTGGGGCATCCCAGAGGTGGCTGCTTCCTCTTCCCTCTTCCGCGTTCTTCCTGAATCCTGAGTCTTCAAGAAAGATTGCTCACTCCTCCAGGACTCCAGGGGGTGTTCAGGCCACATCAATCCAGGGCTGTGTGAGTTTCCTGGAGCTGCTAAAACAAGTGATCACAATCCGGGTGGCTTAAAACCACAGTCATTTATTGTCTCACGGTTCTGGAGGCTGGAAGTACAAAATCAAGATGTTGGCAGGGCTGGTTCCCTCTGAGAGCTGTGAGGAGAATCTGCCCCAGGCCTCTGCTTAGCTTCTGGTGGTTTCCTGGCAATCTTCAGCATCCCATGGCTTTTAGATGGATGATCCAGTTCTCTGTCCTCACATTCACATGGTGCTGTCTGTGTATGTCTGTATCCAAATTTCCTTCTTCTTATAGTGACATCAGTCATATCGGATTAAGCATCCACTCTTTTCCAATCTGACCTCATCTTAACTTAACTAATTACACCTACAAAGACTTTATTTCCAAATACAGTCACCTTTACAGGTACCGGGGTTAGGACTTATAACATATCTTTTTAGAGGACACAGTTAAACTTACAGTAAAGCATAACAGCAACATCTCAAACTTGGACCTCTACTGAGTTAGAAGTGTCACTCTAGTGGTAGTATGCAGAGAATTTTGGAGGGAAAACGTGTCCTGGGAACAGGTGTGTGAATTAGGATGCTGTTAAAATGGTCACAGAAAGAGATTACATTCTGAACCAGAGTGAGGTTTGGAGTGGATTATTTTGTCTCTATTTAAAATTTTGTATCCAGAAATTCAAAGGCTTTTTGAAAAATGTATTTCCCTCCTCCCCTTCAGTGCCAGGTGTCTGAGCTTTGCAAATATGGATTTTCTTGCAGCTCTTCTGTGTGTTGTTGGAGGCCAAGCTCATCAAACTGCCCATAGTGGAGACTGAGCAGCTGTGCATAGGGGCTGCTGAGAGCTGAGTTTGTTTATGTAAATTTTGTTTTATTTTAGTCTTTCCAACAACTGCCATGGGGCCTAATTCTCAGCCAAGGGCTAGGAGGAAGGCCTTTATTGTTTAGATGTAGGCATTTGGGATAACTTGGGAAGCAAACTCCACCATGTAATATGTGAGCCCTTCCTGGGCAGCTCTCCTCACCCAGTGCTTCATGGAGAAGCAAGACTGTTGCTGCCTTGGGAGAGGCTGCGGTTTTATTGTGAATCAAGCATAATTTTTCCTTTTTAATTTCCACAGCTTTATTTAGCTTTAGAAACATTCCTTTCAAATATATTATGTTATTCTGGTATAATATCTTTTATAATAAAGCCATGGAAATTATAATTAATCTTTTATAATAAAGCCATGGAAATTATTCTGAGCATAGCCTACAACAAAGAAAAAATACTCAACCACAATAATGAACCCATAGACAATTACATTCTTACAAATTATTGTGTTCTAAATACAAGCGTCTTTCCAAATTTCATGTATTAAATAGATGGACACGAAAAGGATATAAATAAATATTGCTTAAGTAAGTAAAATAAATGTTTAAGTCTACATATGTGTTGTAATTTAAAAGGGCATTTAAGATGATTGAGAAAACACTGGTAAAAGCAGTCATTCCTTGAGCAAATATTTAGTGACACTGACAATGGCCAGGAAATGGCTATAGAGGGAGGGGAGCAGGGCTCGATCTGGCCCTGAGACTGCACATGGTGAAGTGTTCCGTGGTTTGTCTGCAGACGCCTCTGCTATAACACTGATGCCTGACCCTGCTGACTACCTGACTTCAGCTTCCCTCTTTTCCACGTGATTCCCGGAAACTTCTCAACATCTTCAAGCCCTGACTGAGCTCCTTGGTCCAGCAGGAGGACGGGGTGCCTGGTGCTGACACTGCGTAGGCCTCTCGGGGGCAGTTGCCTCCCCTCCCCTCCTTTGCACCCTTCCTGTGTTCTTGGCGCCCATCTCCTAGGAAGACACTTTCCCTCAAGTGCTCTTGATCCCATTCTCTCCACCTGACATAAAGCGATTTTACACAAACCTGAACAATAAACATTTAGACGTGGACCATCGCACAGCAACACCAGTGGAAGATTGCCCAGTCCACCCCAACCCCTGAGGTTCAGCCTGGCTCTTGGAGTTGAGGGGATGGTGTGGAGAGGCCGCTGGGGAGGGCGGGCCATGGCAACAATGAGAAAAGAAGGTCTGAGGTGTTCAGTGGGAAGAAACAGGACATATCAGTACTTTAACAAGGCTCAGAATCGCCCTTCCAAAATGTCTCCACATTCATAATCTCCTGCGCTGCCCAGCAATGGCTTCCTTTCTCCATCAATCATCTCTTTGCATTTTGCATCTTTGCTCACCTCCCCCGTCCTCTCCTGTGGCCATAAAATTCATCAGGCATTCCTTACTGGGAAATGCAACAACAGCAACAACAAAACCAGGAAGTGGCGACCAACTTCTCTGGGCCCTGTCTCCATCTTCAGGGCTTGAAGGGGACATTCTTTCCCTCTTACTCTTTTCAACTCAGTATTTCTTGAAAGAGTATCTGACTCCAGCAACCTCCTTTCCATTCTCATCGCCGCCGCCTCCTCCACCTTTTGCACCTTGGCTCTGTCCCGTGTCCATCTTCGGTTGTCCTTCTTTCCTGAGCACCCTTGATCTTTTGCAGCTTGGCTCTGTCCCTGTCCATGTTTGGTTGTCCTTCTCTCCTGAGCTCCCTGGAAGCACTGTTGCAGACCTGGGGTCCTGTGCCTGAGTCAGTACAGTTGCACCCGGGGAGGTCCTGCCCTCAGCTCAGGGCGCAGCACCCACAGCACGTAGAGTCCAGCTCGGGCAGATCTCTCTGCTGTGTGCTTCCTTGTACAGGGTAGGAAGTGGTTCTGGGTTTCTTATACCTACGTATTGAGGCTTGTGCCCAGGCATCCAGATAAGTGGATTCAGGAGGAGCCACATAACCACCATGAGAGATATTTTGAGGCATTAGCACGTGCTTTCTTTCTCTGAAACTTTTCTTTCCTGTCCTCCCACTCAAGCCATTGCCTAGCCCTGAGCTCATTGCATCAGGAAGGGGTGTACAGACATGGCCTGAGTCCTCCTGGCCCTTCCCTCCCACTGTCTAAATCTAGAGTTGGATGAAGATCCTTGGAAATAGAATATTTGGGGGCACAGTCAGCGAGGAGAGAAGATTTACCCAGGCTTGGGAGATTAAATAGAAAAAAGGATGGATGAGAATTGGGTATCCCAAGAGAGAAAGAGGAAATGCTCTGTCTGCTTCCAAAGCAACGCCTCTGGAGAGGGAGGGACGTTGCTTCCAGAGAGGACGGCCACTGGGGCATGGATCCAGATGGGAGGTGGCCACTTCCAACAGCTTCCTGTCCTCACTCCGGTCCTGGCACTGCAGAGACAGCCACGTGCAGTTATCAAGGCTGAGGAGGAAATGGCTTAGAGAGGACTAGGAGGACTGGCAGCCCACATGCCGATGACCCGCTGCCACCCCAATGCCTTGGAATTGTGGCATGACCCAGGAAGCGTTCACTCTAAGTTGGTCGTCAGCTTGGGGTGGGAAGTGAAAGCTTTGAAACAGGACTTAATGCAGTCAAGTTGAGAATAAGAACCGCGGCATGTATTTTGTACTTGACCTTGAGAACCCAGCACTCAATGAAGAGTCGTTCTCTTCTTAGGAGATGTGCTTGGACCTGTGAGGAAAGTGGCCATCAGCAGACACACTGTCCAGGTCCAACCTCCCCGATCATCTTGGATCTCAACAATCGTGTCTATTAATTCCAGCATTTTCCCTCCCCAGTTCATCACCGCACGGCAGCCTGGGATGGGACCAGGAGTAGTTGGTACTCTTGGCACAACTTCAACTACTTCTACTTTGCTAGAGTCTGACTTGTTTAGCAACAGTGGAGTGACCCCTGGGTTGTAACAATGTTTTCCACCGTCTTGAGCACCAATGCTTACATTCCTGTTACAAGGCCAGAAATCTGTTTATTTTTTCCCCCAGATTTGCCACTCTATGCTGCCAAGGACCCAGTCAACACTGACTTGATTCTAGGTGAGGACCGAGGACCTGACTTGTCACTTCTCCATATGGCTGCTGCTTCAGCAGCTCTTCCTTGAGGCACTCGTCCATGCACAAGCAATGTGTGTTTTTAAAAATGAAATTTTTTTTAGAAGTACAAAAATCATCGATGTTTAGGTATCCACCACTGAGATTAAGCAGGTGTTACTATTTTGATATATATTCTTTATCTCTCTAGTTTAAAAAAATTAAACAAATAAAAAGATTATAGTGTCAGGTGTGGTGGCTCACACCTGTAATTCCAGCACCTCGGGAGGCTGAGGCAAGTGGATCACCTGAAGTCAGGAGTTCAAGACCAGCCTGACCAACATGGTGAAAGCCCACCTCCACTAAAAATACAGAATTAGCTGAGTGTGATGGCATGTGCCTGTAATCCCAGCTACTTGGGAGGCTGAGGCAGGATAATCACTTGAACCAGGGAGGCAGAGGTTTCAATAAGCCAAGATCGTGCCATTGCATTCCAGCCTGGGCAATGAGCAAAAGTCCATCTCAAAAAAAAAAAAAAAATTATGGCCACAGAGATGCTATAGTGATGGATACATGCTATTATGCACAAAGAGTGAACCCTGAAGCAAACTATAGACTTCAGTTAATAATCATATCAATATTGGATCATTAACTGTAAAAAATGTGCCTCACTAATAGAAGATGTTAATGGGGGCTGAGTGTGCTTTCTCTCTCTCTCTCTCTCTCTCTCTCTCTCTCTCTCTCTCTCTGTGTGTGTGTGTGTGTGTGTGTGAGAAGGGGTGTATGGAATACTCCGAACTTTCTTCTCAAGTTTTCTATAAACCTAAAGTTGATCTAAAAATCAAACCTAGTAAATATATGTTAGATTATTGAATATACTTACATATTATATAAATAGCTACAGCCATATTCTGTCTCCATCCTCCTCCCTCCATCCTCCTCCCTGCTTTCCTGGAAGCACCTGCCACCTTAGAGCTGTGTGTGGCCCTACCTGTCACTCTGAGAGCACCGCCCCTCCCCTGGCTCTTCCTGTAACCCAGTCTGTGGCATGGCTGCCCTGACCTGCCTCTCCACTGGCCAGCCTTCTTCCTTTCAAAGACCCTGTGGGCCGTTGCTTGAACTCTTTGGTCAGTTTTAAATGATGAAAGCTCCTCCAGGCTCTTGTACGCATAAGGAGAGTCTCATTTGCATAATTAGAATTCCTGTTTATGAAGGCAAATATCTAAACTTGTGATTCCATTTAGAACCCACCTGCCTGGATGACCCAGGGAGACTTCTCCATCTCAGGATCCTTCACTCAATCGTATCTGCAAAGATCCTTTTTCCATATCAGGTCACATTCTGAAGTCCCAGGAATTAGGACCTGACATCTCGGGACCATTATATGACCTACACACCCTCTTGCAGGTCTGCCTCTGCTGCCCTAGGTTGGGCTGTGGGGTGTGGGGTAGGGATCAGAAGGAATAGGTAGAGTCCTCCTGGACTGCGTAGAGGTAATTCTGCCTTGGTGCCTTCAGGTGTTGCTAGTTCCCAATATTGACCTACTTATTTTTATGATTTTTGAACATTTCCCTGCTTTCTTTGGCTCTTGCTTCCTGGGAACATCTCACAGGTGAGGCCAGACAGCACAGGGTTTCAAAGGGCTGGCTTGTGGGTGAGTCAGGTGATGGCTGTGCCCACCACTTGTTTATTTTTAAGACAGAGATAATAGTAACGCATCTCACAGGTTGCTGTGAGGATTCTGGTACATGGAAAATCTTTAATGTGCTGCCTGCATCACAGCACCTGCTTGGGGAGGATTGGCCATTTTTGTTGGTAGAAGCTGCAGCTTCTCTTATGGGGCAGTGCCTCCCCCTCGGAGCTCTCCACATCCAGTGCTGCTGAAGCACCTGTCAAGGTGGACTCTTCCTAACAGGAAGCTTCCCAATTGTCTATGAACAATGTTTATTATGTTCTATCCTCTTTTTCTGATTTAGGATCTGATCAAGGATTGTACATTGTGTTGGCTGTCATGTGACCTTAGTCTTCTCTATTCTAGCTATACCTGGGACTTTAACAAATGCACATGTACCCTAGAACTTAAAGTATATAAAAAAAGTTTCCATGCTGTTTATGTTTTTTAAGGCCCAGGTTGATTGTTTTGCAGGATGCTTTTCAATTTGCATTTGTCTAATTGTTTGCTCACGATTAGATTCATTTTTGCAGGGACTTCCACAGGCAATGTTCACCTTTCCCACTGCAGCCCAGCAGGAGGGACACACTGTTAGTTCATCCCATCACTGGGATGTTCAGCTTGGTCACTTCCTTCAGTTGGCATTTGCTGAATTTCTCCATTATAAAGGTATCTTTCTCCCTTTGTGCTTAATAAGTAACTTGTGTTGTAATTCTTTGAGACTTTGTGAATATCCTGTTCCTCCATGCTCTTTTCCCCAGTGGTTTCAGCGTTCATCACTAAATGTATTTTGAGTTATTGCTATGCTGGAGGCAAAGTAGTGATTTTTTATTTCCCTCATTTCTTTTGTTTTATCTTTAGTTAACACATAATAATTGTACATATTTATGGAATATAGGGTAATGTTTTTATGCATGCATACAATATGTCATGATCAAATCAACGTAATCATACAGACATTACCTCAAACATTTATCATTTCTTTGCATTGGGAACATTCAAAATTCTCACTTTTAGGGAGTGTAAATTAGTTCAACCATTGTGGAAGACAGTGTGGCGATTCCTCAAGGATCTAGAACTAGAAATACCATTTGACCCAGCAATCCCATTACGGGTATATACCCAAAGGATTATAAATCATTCTACTATAAAGACACATGCACACGTATATTTATAGCAGCACTATTCACAATAGCAAAGACTTGGAACCAACCCAAATATCCATCAATAATAGACTGGATAAAGAAAACGTGGCACATATACACCATGGAATACTGTGCAGTCATAAAAAAGGATGAGTTCATGTCCTTTGCAGGGACATGGATGAAGCTGGAAACCATCATTCTCAACAAACTACCACAAGAACAGAAAACCAAACACTGCATATTCTCACTCATAAGTGAGAGTTGAACAATGAGAACCCATGGACATAGGGAGGGGAACATCTGCTGGGGGCTGGGGGGCTAGGGGAGGGATAACGTTAGGAGAAATACCTAATGTAGGTGATGGGGCGATGGGTTCAGCAAACCACCATGGAACATGTATACCTATGTAACAAAACTGCACATTCTGCACATGTACCACAGAACTTAAAATATAATTAAAAAGAAAGAAAAATTCTCACTTCTAGCTTTTTGAAAATATGCAATAAATCATTATTAACTATACTCATCCTACAGTGCTATAAAAGATTATATTGGGTTGGTGCTAATAATGGTAAAAACTACAATTACTTTTGCACTAACCTAATAACTCATTCCTCCTGTCTAGATGTAACTTTGTGTTGGTTAACCAACCTTTTCCCATCTTCCCTTCTCTTCATCCTTCCTAGCCTCTAATAAGCAGAGCTCTACTCTCTCATAGTAGTTTCATAATAGTTTATAATAGTTTACTTCTATGAGTGCAACTTTTTTTTAGCTTACACGTATAAGTGAGAACATGTGGTATTTATCTTTCTATGCCTGGCTTATTTTACTTAACAAAATATCCTCCAGACTCATCCTTGTGGCTGTGAATGATAGGATTTCATTCATTTTTATGGCTGACTTGTATTCCATGGTGTATATGTACAATGTTTTCATCCTTAATATCTGTTGATGGACATTTAAGTTGATTCCACATCTTGGCTATTGTGAATAGTGCTGTAATAAACATGGGAATGCAGATATCTCTTTGATATGTGGATTTCCTTTCCTTTGGAAAAGTAGCCAGTAGTGGGATAACGGGGTCATATGGTAGTACTGCTTTTAGTTTTTTTAAATACTGTTTTCCATAATGTCTGTGCTAATTTCCACTCCTATGAAGACTGTATAAGAGTTCCCTTTTTCTCTGCATCCTTACCAGCATTTGTTATTTTTTTTCTTTTTGATAATAGCCTTAGTGGAGTGAGATGGTGTCTCATTGTGATTGTGTTTTGCATTTTCCTGATAATTAGTGATGTTGAACATTTTTTCATATAGTTGTTGGCCATTTATATATCTTTTTTTGAGAAATGTTTATTCAGATTCTTTGCCCATTTTAAAATCAAATTATTAGATTTTTTTTTTTTTTTTTTTTTGCTGTTGAGTTGCTTAAGTTATTTGCATGTTCTGGAAATTAGTCCCTTCTCAGATGAATAGTTTGCAAACATTTTCCTCCATTCTGTTAGTTGTCTCTTCACTCTGTTGATTGTTTGCTGTGCAGAAGCTTTTCATCTTAACACAGTACTATTTATCTATTAGGTTGATGCGAAAGTAATTGCAATTCTTGCCATTTAGTTTACTTTTGCAATTTACTTTTAAATGGCAAAAACCGCAATTACTTTTGCATCAACCTAATATTTTCGGTTTTTGTTGCCTGTGCTTTTGAAGTCTTACCCATAAAACCTTTGCCTAGACCAATGTCCTGAAGCATTTCTTCTACATTTACTTCTAGTATTTAATAGCTTGGAACTTACATTTAAAGCTTTAATCCATTCTGAGCTGATTTTTCTATGTAGTGAGAGATGGGGTCTAGTTTTCCTCATCTTCAAATGGCTATCCAGTTTTCCCAGAACCATTTATTGAAAAGAAAATTCTTTCCCCAGTTTATGTTTTTGGCACGTTTGTTGCAGATCAGTTGGCTGTAAATATATAAATTTATTTCTGGATTCTCTACTCTGTTCCATTCATCTATGTGTCTGGTTTTATGTCAGTACCATACTGTTTTGATTAGTATAGCTCTGTAGTATATTTTGAAGTTAGGGAGTATAATTTCTCCAATTCTTTTTTCTCAGTATTGCTTTGCCTATGTATGATCTTTTGTGTTTTCATACAAATTTTAAAGTTTTCTCTATTTCTGTGAAGAACGTTATTTGTATTTTAATACGAATTGTATTGAATATGTAGATTGTTTTGGGTAGTAGGCTAATTTTAATTGATTCTTTCAGTTCTTTTGATTCTTTCAAGTATTAATTCTTTCAATGCATGGGAAGGGGATGTCTTTCCAATTTTGGTGTGTCTTTAATTTTTTTCATCAGTATAGATCTTTCACCTCTTTGGTTAAATGTATTCCTGAGTATTTTATTTTATTTTGTAACTATTGTAAATTGAATTGATGTTTATTTGTTTTTCAGATAGTTCATTAGTGATTTATACAAATGCTACTGTTTTTGTACGTTGATTTTGTACCCTGCAACTTTACTGAATTCATTTTTCAGGTCTAGGAATTTTTTGGTGGGGTCATTAGGTCTTTCTACATATAAGATCATGTATTCTACAAAGACAAACAATTCAACTTGCTCTTTTCCAATTTGGATGATCTTATTTTCTTTCTTTCTTTCATCTAATTGCTCTGGCAAGGGTTTCCAGTACTATGCTGACTAAGGGTGGTAAAGTGGGCATCCTTGTCTTGTTTCAATTCTCAGAGAAAAAACTTTCAGCTTTTCTCTGTTCAGTATGATGTAAATTGTGGGTTTGTCATATATGGCTTTTTTTGTGTTGAGGTATGTTCCTTCTATACCTAATTTGTTGAGAGATTTTATCATGAAGGGATGTTGAATTTTATTAAATTCTTTTACTGAATCTATTGAGATGATCATATGGTTTTTGTTCTTCATTCTGTTGAATGATGTATCACATGTATTGATCTGTGTATGTTGAATCATCCTAGCATCACTGAAATAAATCCCACTTGGTCATGGTGTATTATGTTTTTGGTGTGCTGTTAGAGTTGGTTTGTTAGTATTTTTTTGAGGATTTTTGAATCTATGTTTATCGGGGATATTGCCATATAGTTTTCCTTTTTGTTGTGTTCTTGTTTAGTTTTGGTATGCTGGCTTCATATAACGAGTTAGAAAAAAATTTCCTCCTCTTCAATTTTTTTGGAATAGTTTGAGAAGAATTGATGTTAATTCTCCTTTATACGTTTGGTAAAATTCAACAGTAAAGCCATCTACTTCTTGGCTTTTCTTTATTGGGAAAGTTTTTTTTATTACTGATTCCATCTCTGCTATTATTGGTCTGTTTGGATTTTCTCTTTCTTCTTGGTTCAGTCTCAGTAGGTTATATCTGTTCAGGAATTTATCCATTTCCTCCAGGTTTTTCAATTTGTTGGTGTATAGTTTTTCTTAACAATTTTTAATTATCCTTTGTATTTCTGTGGTATTAGTTGTAATGTCTCCTTTTTTGTTTATAATTTTATTTATCTGAGTTTTCTCTGTTTTTTCTTAGTCTAGCTAATGATTTGTCTAGTTTCAAAAAGCCTTTTTTCTGTTTCATTAATCTTTGTGGGTATTTTTATGTCTGTTTTATTTAGTTCTTCTCTGATCTTTATTATTTTTTTCCTTCTACTCTTTTAGGGTTTTGTTTGTTTTTGCTTTTCTAGTTTCTTGAGATGCATTTTAGGTTATTTACTTGAAATATTCCTACTTTTATGATGTAGGTGCTATTGTTATAAAATTCCCAGTTAGTACTGCTTTTGTTTGTCTCTCAAAGGTTTTGATATGTTGCATTTTTATTTTCACTAGTTTCAAGACTTTTTTTGATTTCCTTCTTAGTTTCTTCATAGACCATTTGGTTAGTCAGGAGCATGTCAATTGACAAATACATGTCAATTTCCATGTAATTGTACAGTTTCCAAAGTTCCTCTTGTCAGTGATTTCTAGTTTTATTCCATTGTGGCTTGACAAGATAATTGATATGATTTTTATTAACAAATTATTTTGAAACTTGTTTTGTGATCTAACATATGGTCTATCCTCAAGAAGTTTCCATGGACCAATGAGAAGAATGTGTATTTTTGCAGCTGTCGGATAAAATATTCTGTAAATATCTCCTAGGTCTATTACGTCCACAATACTGTTTAAGTGCAAAGTGTCTTTGTTCATTTTCTGCCTGGATCATCTGTCCAGTGCTGAAATTGGGTGTTGATATTCCCCAGCTCTTACTGTGTTAGTGGCTACCTCTCTTTTTAGCTCTAATAAAATAGGTTTTAAATCTCTGTGTGCTCTAGTACTGGTGAATATATATTTACAATTTTGTATTTTCTTAGTGAATTCATACCTTTGCCATTATATAATGACCTTCTTTGTCTCTTTTTATGTTTTTTTAACTTAATGTGTATTTTGTAAGAAATAAGTGTAGCTGCTACTGCATACATTTGGTTTCCATTTGCATGGAATACCTTTTTCTATCTTTTCACTTTCAGCCAATGTGTGTCTTTACAGGTAATGTGAGTTTCTTGTGGGCAGCATATATAGTAGGATCTTGTTTTTATCAATTTATCCAGTATATGTCTTTTAATTGGGAAATTTAAACTCTTTACACTGAGGGCTGTTATTGTTATGAGGACTTACTTCTGTCATTTTGCTAATTATTTTCTATGTGTTTTGTATACCCTTTGCTCCTTTCTTCCTCTCTTATTTTTTATCTTTTTGGTTTGATGGGATTTTTTTTTATAGTGATATTGTTTGATTCCTTTCTCTTTCTCATTTGTGTGTCTGATTTACCAGTGAGTTTTTTGCTTTCATGTGTTTTTATGATGATCTATATCTTTTTGCTTCCAAGTGTGGGGTGTTCTTAAACATTTCTTTCAGGGATGGTCTAGTGGTGATGACTTTCCTTGGTTTTTGCTTGCCTGGAAAAGACTTTGTTTCTCCTTCATTTCTGAAGGTTAGAATTGCTTGGCATAGTATTCTTGATTAGCAGTTGCTTTCTTTCAGCACTTTGAATATATCATCCCATTTTCTCCTGGCATATAAAATTTCTGCTAAAAAAGTCTAATGTGACCAGGTGTGGTGGCTCATGCCTGTAATCCCAGCACTTTGGGTGGCTGAGGAAGGCAGATCACTTGAGGTCAGGAGTTTGAAGCCAGCCTGGCCAATGTGACGAAACTCTGTCTCTACTTAAAAAAAAAAAAATACGGCCGGGCACGGTGGCTCAAGCCTGTAATCCCAGCACTTTGGGAGGCCGAGGCAGGCGGATCACGAGGTCAGGAGATCGAGACCATCCTGGCTAACCCGGTGAAACCCCGTCTCTACTAAAAAATACAAAAAAAAAACTAGCCGGGCGAGGTGGTGGGCGCCTGTAGTCCCAGCTGCTCGGGAGGCTGAGGCAGGAGAATGGCGTGAATCCAGGAGGCGGAGCTTGCAGTGAGCTGAGATCCAGCCACTGCACTCCAGCCTGGGCGACATAGCGAGACTCCGTCTCAAAAAAAAAAAAAAAAAAAAACGAAAATACAAAAATTAGCCAGGCATAGTGGCATGTGCCTGTAATCTCAACTACTTGGGAGGCTGAGGCACAAGAATCACTTAAACCCAGGAGGTGGAGGTTGCAGTGAGTCCAGGTTGCACCACTGCACTCCAGCCTGGGAAACAGAGTGAGGCTCCATTAAAAAAAAAAAAAAAAAAATATATATATATATATATATATATATATATATATATATGTGTGTGTGTGTGTGTATATATATATATATGTATGTATGTGTGTGTGTGTATATATATATGTATGTATGTGTATATATATAATGTTGGTTTGATAAGGATTCCCTTATATGTGTCTGGAAGCTTTTCTCTTGCTGGTGTTGAAGAGGACTTTTATCAGGGGGATAAATGTTTTTGGGATTCTTTGAGTTTCCTTTGTTTAGATGTCTCTGTCTCTCCCAATACTTGGGAGCTATTATTTCATGAAATAGTTATTCTTTGCCTTTTCCAATCTCTTATAATTTTGGAACTCCCACATGTGAATATAAATTTACTTTGTGGTGTCTCATATATCATGTATATCATGTAGGCTTTCTTCATCCTCTAAAAATTCATCATTATTTTTTGTTGTCTGACTGGATTATTCAAAAGATAAACTATCTGTCTTCAAGTTCAGAACTTTTTACTTTTGTTGATGTAGTCTATTATTGGAGCTCTCAACTGTATTTTGAATTTCCTTCATTGAATTCTTCAGTTCCAAGATTTCTGTTTTATTATTTTTATGATATCTCTTTGTTTTTGAGTTTTTTTCATTTCATGAATTGTTTTCTTGATTTCTTTATACTGCCTACCTGTGTTCTCTTCCATCTCACTGAGTTTCCTTAAGATCATTATTCTGAATTCCTTTTCAGGCATTTCATATATTTTCTTTTCTTTGGGGTATGTTACTGGAGAATTATTGTGTTCCTTGGAGCTGTCATGTTTCCTTCCTTTTTTGTTTCTTTTGTTCTTACATTAATCTAGTGCATCTACATGGGTCTAGTGTTAACAGTTGACTCATCAAGTTTTGTGGAGTAGCTTTTGTAGGGAAAGACTTTTTCTTGTAGATCTGTCTATACTGTTGGTTGGGTAGAGTGCTATGGCTTTGGTCCTGGGTGGATGCAGTGGTGTTATCTCCGTAAGATTTCTTCGGCTCTAATTAATATCAGCAGTGTCTGTGAGTTCATCAGTGCCTTAGGCTGCATTTGTTTGTGCATTTCTTTCTGTGGAGCATTTTTGCTGGGGACAGGGATATCAGGTGGGCCAGTCCTTAGGTCCCTGAATGGCACATGTAGGCTGGTGGTGGCAGCAGTGGGGTCAAAGCAGGCTGGTACTCATATTCCTGGGTGGAATGCACAGTTGTGTGGTGACCTCACTGCTAGAGAGGCAAGGTTTCTATTGGCAGCTGCAGACCCAGGAAGGTGAATCTTAGGCTCTGGGAAGCCTGTAATTTGGCTTTATATTTGTCCTGGGAGCAGCCTCCCTGATGTGCTGGACCACTTATTTCCTGCAGTGTAGGGTGCTGTGTGGACTTGAGTGCCAGAGACCAAACACCCGGGTTGTATCACTGAGTTCAGCAGGTGTTGCAATGTTGTAGCCCTCTGGGTGGAGGTGAGGGAATGTCAGCTGGGCCCCAAGGATGTGGAGATGCAGGGGCTATTAACCCCCAGGGCAAGATGGACTCTGGCCTCTGCTCTCACAATGGTACCCTACTGCAGTGGTATGGGTCCTGTGGGCCTGGGAAGGGGGTGTGTCCCAGTGTGGATTCCCTTTCCGGGGCAATGCAGTAGCATGGACTCCAGACACCTTCTTATACAGGGTTCAGGGCTTTGGGAAGGCTGAGGGGCTCTCCTGTAGCCAGCATTGCAGGTGTCTGTCATGAAAATGAGAGCTGTTTGTACCTCTTCCCTATACTTTCCCCACAATAGGGATTTTCGCTTGACCGTGAGTTGATCCCAGATCCCAGCCAGCTGTGTTGCTTCCATCTCTGTGCTGTCTTCTTGAGTTTCTGTGCCTTAGAAGGTCTTTGTCATTCCCTTGATGAATTCCAGTGTTCTCCTTTAGATCCTCTGTTTGACATGTGGTTACCTATTTGTTGTTTTGGTCCTTCTTTGTGAAGGAGGTAAGTGCTGGGTGCCTCTAACCAGCCATCTTGATGATATCTATTTTTATTATTATTTTTTCTCATCAATAAGGTACCATTTCTTTATCCTGAAGACCTTCTCTTCAGGTAATTTTTAGTATCAGAATAGATTAATAGATTCTTTTTTAAAAAAATAGATTTAAATAATTACAATTCACTCTTTTATTATTTATTTTGATGTTTAAATTACTCCAAATTCAGTCAATGGACTCTCTTCAATCTGCCTTCTGGGTCCTTTTTAGAAATCCAAATCACTTTTTTTGAGAACTAAATGGTGTCTTTAAAAAACTATACTTTTCTATGTTTCTTGCTTGTATAACTGATTTTGCTATATTGACTTTGCAGCCAGTGACCTTGCTGAACTTTTCTATTAGTTCTAATATGGTGACTGGAAATTTAAGACATTTTCTCTCTTGATAATCATATGTTTATGCATAATGACAATTCAATTGTATTCTTTTTCAGTTATCTTTTTCTTTTGTTATTGAGATGGCGAGAACCTTTTATATAAGGCTAATTCTATGTAAGAGAAAGATGTGACAATTCAATTTTATTCTTTTTCAGTTATCTTTTTCTTTTGTTATTGAGATGGCGAGAACCTTTTATATAAGGCTAATTCTATGTAAGAGAAAGATGTGACAATTCAATTTTATTCTTTTTCAGTTATCTTTTTCTTTTGTTATTGAGATGGCGAGAACCTTTTATATAAGGCTAATTCTATGTAAGAGAAAGATGTGCAGGCACTAGCTTCTTCCTGACTTTGAAGTTTCAACATTAAATATGTTTGTTCTGGCTTATTAGTTGCTATCCTTTCTCCTAGTATGGAAGGTCTCTCTCTGTCTCTGTCTCTCTCTCTCAATGAATAAGTTAAAAAATCACTAATTGGTTTTGAATTTTATCAATTTGTTCTGCATATGTTAAGATGATTATAAGTGTTTTCTCCTTTAATATCTTAATGTGGTAAATTACAATAATATCTTCATAATGTGTAAACCATCCCTGCCTTATTGATATAAACCTTATTTGATATCTTTTAATATATTTTCATATTTAGTTTGGCAATATTTTATTTAGCCTTTTGCATTTACATGTGAGATTGGCTTATCGTTTTCCTTTCTTACATTTCTCTTTTTCCAATATCTACTTGCCTGAAATCATTTGTATTTTCATGGTTTGTGTATTCTGTTCTTGACTGTGTGGAAAAAGGTGTTTATACTACCTGGATCTGTTTTGTGTGGGAGGTGGGGCAAGTAGGAGTTTAAAACACACACTAAATTTCCTTAGTGAATGTACCTCCACTCAAGCATCTAGGCCTTTGAGTAGCATCAGTAGCTATAACATCTACAAGAGTCCTCCAGTGTAGGTCCCAGTCATTCAGGGTCACACAACAAAGGAGGAAGAATATGGAAAATTGGGTCTGGGGGTTGGGTCACACTGTCCAGGTACACTCAGAGGCAGGGAGCCGTGCAGCCTGGACCCCAGAGGGCTCTCTGTCTCAGTCATGTGTTCCTGCCTCAGTGTCATCATTTCTTCTCATGTTCCCTGTCACTCACAGTCTCTGTGCATGCTGTGAGCAGGTACTCAGTACCAAGGAGGGAGCGGTGAGTTCTGAGCCTCTAACTGGGGTGGAAAAGATGTGTGGAAGGGCTTTGTCATGCTGGTTGCGTTTGCTTCCCTTTAGGTCTCTACAGAGTGGGCACATCTAGCACTGTGAGGATTAATCTCCTGCCCAAGACTGTCTTCAGGGTGCCTAAGATTTTCATTTCAACTCTTGTCAACCAGCATTTCCTTATTATGCCCACAGAAATCTTGCTTTTTTCTGCCTCAGCCTGTATTACGAGCTTGCTGGCACTGACAAAGGAGGGCGGTGAGCCTGACTCCTTGGGAGGCTGCAGCTCTCCCCACTGTAGGTGTGTGCATGTGTGTGTGTGTGCATAAGCATGTGTGTGTGTAAGCATGTGTGTGCATGTGAGCATGTGAGAGAGTGGGAGTGTGTGCATGTATGGGAGTGTGTGCATGTGTAAGAATCAGTATGTGAGTGTGCAAGTATGTGTGCATGTGTGCACATCTATGTGTGTGTGTATGCATATGCATATGTGTGTAGATGTGTAAGTGTGTGGGCATTCTCGCGTGCATGTGAGAGGATATGTGTGCACATGTGCAACTGTGTGCATTTGTGAGTGTATGCACATGTGATATGAGTGTGTGAGTTCATTTGAGTGCATGTGAGTGTGCATTTGTGAGTGTGTGTATGGGTGAATATGTATTCGTGTGTATGTGCATTTGTAACTGCATGTGTGATAGGTGAGCATGTGTGAATTCATGTTTGTGTGTGTGCATTTGTGTGTATGTGTGAGTGTGCATTTGCAAGTATGTGTATGTGTAAGTGTGCATTTGTGAATGTGTGCACGTGTGATAGGCCAGCGTGTGTGAGTTCATTTGTGTGTATGTGTGAGTATGCAATTGCGATTGTGCATATGGGTGAAAGTGCATTTGTGAGTGTGTGTGAGTGTGGCTGTGGCAGGGGAGTCAGAGGTGAGCCCTGCGTGGTGGGTTCGTTCTTTACTGCACCCTCCCACAAGCTTCTGCTCCGCTAACCAGGTCACCAATCGTCCTGGGAACCTGCCCTCCCTTGCCTGGTTTCTCGCCTCTGCTTCTGCTGCTCTTTGTGTTTGCAAAGTCTCTACTCTCCTCCCCTGGTTATGAGCTGAGTCTTCTTCTTTTCTTCAGGATCCAGATGAAATGCCTTGTTCTCCCTGACATAGCTCAGTTGGGGATAAACATTTCCTCCTCTTTTAAGACTTAGCACATCTGCCTTGAATTATACATGCGAGCAGCAGAGGCTCCTGTAGGATACGGATTATGACTTATTTATCTTTATATTTCCCCCAATAACTCTCTCCATCCCAGCACTTAAGATAGTGTCTGGCACAAAGAAGGTGCTCAATAATTATTTATTAAAATTCACTAATTCTTGCCTCTCCTTTTTGGTATGTTTAGTGAAAAATTTCAATTCAGGGATAAATGATACCATCTTGGTGAGAAATTGGTGCTTTCTGCCTTATGCCCGAGGCTAAAATCATCCCACATCCCTTTCATCACCCGTCTTTCTGTCTCCCTGCCTTGAGCAGGCATCCCTCACCACCCCCCACCCCCGTTCTGTGGCTCTGACATGGGCTTCTGCACCATTCCTGCCTCCTTCAGCTCTGAGTGCACACACAGGATCATTCACACACCCTGGGCAGGGTTTTATGTGATGCCTCAGAGCAGTGTTCCCAGATCCGGATGCTAAAATGACTAGAGTTGCATTTTCATGCATGTCACACCTTCTGGGAGAATTAGTGGAGGACTAGAGAAACGATTCCTAACCCCTACCATGCCTTGAATTATCCCAAAGGAGGTTGGAAGTTTTCAAAACAAGGTTAATTGCAATTCGTGGTAATCACACACATATTTAATGCTACACAACACTTCGAGGCTAAGATAAATGTTATGAAAATTGAAGTGTCAGAACTCTAGGAAGATTGGGATACAGGGCAACTGAATTATTTTTCTCTAAAAAAGAAAAAAAAAGGCTCCGGAAATAATATGACTTTACGCACTTGAAAGTCAAATAAGCCTGTGTGCTGTGGCGAAGACCCCAGGGAATGTGGCTGCCTCTGACACCCTCCAGCGTTGAGAGCCTCGGGCAACCTTCCTGAGCGTGGGTTTCCTCTACTCTCAGGTTCTTCTCTCTCTGAAATCCCATGCCGCACTATTTGTTTAGATTTGCATATTATGATGGTGATATTCAATCACATTTGCATTTACTTAGTACCTACAGCATGCCAGGTTTCTGGAAGCACTGATGAAATGAGTAGTTTATGTGACACCTAAAAATGTAGAGGGAACTGCCTGCTTCTTTGCTCATTTCTCTCTTTTTTTTTTGTTTTTGGCAGATCTTTGCTCATTTCTCTTCTTTTTTTTTTTCTTTTTTTTGTTGGCAGAACCACTTTTCTCATCTTCTTGCCTACCAACCCCCAGGCCCCAGGTGCCCGAGAAACATCTCTCTAAACTCACAGCTGCCTGCGGTTCCCCTGTAAGCACGTTGTTTGCTTCATTTCCTCATAAGGACCCACGGAGGCATGGAGACAGCTATTGCTCCCACTTGCTAGGAGAGGAGAGTGAGGCAAAGAGGAGTTTCATGGATCCCAGCTTCCATCCCAGTCTCTGACTCAGCATGGAGAATGGTCCACACCTCCCTACAGCTACAGGTCACGTTTCCTTGTGTAGCTTAAGCTGACCGGACCTTGGAACTCACACTTGATTCCATCCCTGCCTCTGCTGAATGGCCTTCTTTCTGAGGTGGATATCCTCAGGGTCCACCATCCGCAGGCCACAAAACCTTCCTACATCCTGGGCTGGAAACATCTTGCCTTCCCTGCATGCCCAGCACCATCTCTCCATCCTCCTGGGGCAGTTGGTGCTTTAGGCTTCGTATCGGAATCCCTGTCATAGGTCTGTTGGCTCCCGTTCTAGATTGCCAGTTTCTTCAAGTTAAGGTGCCAGTCTAAGTGATTGTCCGAAGTGAGGCCCTTTGGGAGGGAGCGAGACTGCTACTGGTAAGTACTCCTGGGCAGCAGGTAGAGTCTGGGACTGTCCCAGGCAAGCCACACTGTCTAGATGCCCAAATTAAGGGGAGGACATGGGACATGTGAGGGCACCCTGTACTTCCCGTGGCACTGAGAACACAGCTGGGAATATTGTAATTATAACACAAGTGTTGAAACAAGGGAAGAAGGAACACGCTGCCATTACGTGGAGAATACATTTTTATTTAACTCGTGCTCTTACTGTGCGTGAGGCATTGTCAGCGCCCAAAAGGGAAGGTTGCTATTGTTGCAATTATTGTTGTTTTGAGCTGTTAAAGAAACACGAGATACCCGCCATCAACAGGGAGATGGCATTTTCCATAAAAAGGGGATTTTCATTTCAACATCTTGTACAGTGGAAATGAAAACTGACTGATCTCTTGATGTCCATGAGAGCACATCAGCAGACTCTCAGAGCATAGCAACGGGGGAGCCAGAGGAATCTCTCAGCCCAAAGACCCCATTTTCTGATAAGGGAACTATAGCCTAGAGATAGGATGAGGAGCTCAGACCTCCTGACTTCCGAAAAGGTACATTTCCTGGTAAAACTGTCCAATAAAAAGATAAATGTAGTTGTAGTGTCATATAATGGATTATGTTTATGGGATGTTAATGCCAATCACTCAGTGCCCTTCAGTTTGGGAAAATAACTTGAAGGAACATTGATTATAATTTTTCTTTTTGCACTTGGCATGTAGAGAAGGCTGAGAGCCAGGGAACACTACTTGAAATATAATTCATATGACTTAGCAGAAGAAATTATTCCAGCTAATTTCTGAGCCATGAAACTCTTGACTGTACTCAAATTTCCTAGAGAATGTGGGGTATGTTTGTATGTGCACACGTGTGTATGTAGGTGTTTATACATGGCCTTCACAGCAAATCAAACATGCTATGAATGCTCATGTCTCTTTCCAATGTAAAGTGATTCACATTCTGTTTCTGATCAAGACAGTCACGCCTTTGGCTGGCCTCTCCTTATGTTGCACAGATGCATTTGAAATCACTTCACCGGATCCAGCACAGCACGACAGGAGCCAGAAGTCACTGTTGAGTTAAATATCAAGTGACATAAATCACTTTGACCTCTTTTTGCTTCTATGGGGAAGAGACTCATATGACCAGAACTGACCTGCCATTTCAGGTTCTCAAGAGAACGGCCTTGAAGTGAGTGGTGCAGGGAGCCTGTCCTCTTCTTTCTTGGCGGGTTTCCACTCCACACGTTCACATGCACAGGAGCCAGGTGCCCACCTTTGTCCTCCCCTTCGGCCATCTCAGACCCAGGTAGGAATCCAGGTGTGTCCAGTTCTAGGAATGCCACCAGTTGGGTAATCACATTGTCCAAGTTTCCAACCTGCTTAGGGTCCTGTGCTAGGGTCAGTAGGGGAACATTCACAGATAATGGTGATGGCATCTCTCCCCCGAGGAGCTTAGCGGGAGCTGGAGACAGGACATACTTTTTCTTTGAACTATAAAAGTAACACAGGAGAATTCAAGTTGAAGGTGATAAAGAGAAGCTAAATCTTAGACTGATTGTCACGATACCATGGGAAATACAAGTAGAAAACAGCAAACACATTCACGGGCAGCTACCAGACATTCATACATTCCTCATACATTTGAAGCTGGGAGGTTCAGCAAAGGAGCAGAGCCTGGCTCAGCTCTTCATGGCTCCCACTGTGCCTGCCCCCTCCCACCCCAAAGTAAAGCATGGAAAGATGACTAAATAAGTTACTAGAATTTCACCACATCCTTAATTTGGAGGGAAGCCAACTGTGCGGGTGAGTCGGCAGTTTGTTCCAGGACTAATATGAATATTGGTGCAGAACCACAGAAAAATTAAAGGGGTAACAGTGGATAAATTTCGCAAATCCTCACACTGAGAAAGAATTTTGAATCCTAAGCAGAATGAATAAAGACAAATGTACCTAAGAATGCTACAGTAGGCTGGGAACAGTGGCTCATGCCTGTAATCCCAGCACTTTAGGAGGCCAAGGCGGGCAGATCATGAGGTCAGGAGATTGAGATCATCCTGGCTAACACGGTGAAACCCCATCTCTATTAAAATTCAAAATAATTAACCGGGCGTAGCAGTGGGTGCCTGTAGTCCCAGCTACTTGGGAGGCTGAGGCAGGAGAATGGCGTGAACCCGAGAAGTGGAGCTTACAGTGAGCCAAGATCATGCCACTGCACTCCAGCCTGGGCTACAGAGCGAGATTCCATCTTAAAAAAAAAAAAAAAAAAAAAATGCTACAGTAACAATATCAAGGACAAACAGAATCATGAAAGCTGAGAGACAGAGAGAAGGAATCCCAGATAACCTGAAAAGGAATAACAACAATTAAAGTGACTTTCCCATTACCAACCACAGGACAGCTGATGGTGGAAGACGATGGAGTGTCTTCAGTGGGTTAAGAACAGGCTTGCAATGCCGTACCACGCTGACTTTCATTCAAAGTGAGGGCAATATGAAAAGCATTTTCAGACACACTAAATGTCCTTGCTAATAAAAAAGAACAACTAAAGGATACACTCCAGTAAGAAGAAAAGCACACCTAGAGGGGAAGAAGTGGCAGAAAGAAGCAATGGCAATTAAATAAATGAGAAAAGAAAAGAAGTTTTATGTGAGGAATGCAAGTCCTTTTCATTATCAGCCCCACAGAGACATTAAAAGGAGGCAGCAACCAGGCCCCACTTCTTCTTCCCTTGAGCTGTGTGCCCGTCTCTCAAAGCTGCCTGCTTTTGCTACAGGGTGCTATGAATTAACCTAATAATGCCGTGCTGGACATTATAACCCATGTCTTGTAGACTAACAGTGTGTAGTCAATCACTACTTAGTACCATTCCTGTAAGCCAGTAAGATTCCTGACAAATAACTTTGCATCAGCCCACTCCCTGTTCCCCTTTTGCCTTTAAAAGTCCATTTGGAACTGTGGCTAATCTGAGCGTAGATTCAGGCAACTTGAGTCCATGCTCTTGGGTGCAGTCCTCAAGCTTGCCCCGTATCAACCCTTTACTTTCATGTAACATCAACCCAACAACATTCATGTTGCCTCCACTTCTTCCTATTGGATCGACATGAGTAAAATCACGTTGCTGTGAAAATGTTATAGGTATTTTTTCATAATTTGAAAGCAAGATGGATTGAAAATACATATTAGACAATAGTAATATGAAATTTGGGAGAGGGATTTTGTAGGAAAATTATGGATTTGTAAGTTTTTGTTTGGTGAGAGTATATGAAAATCGAGTAACTTTATATTTTGTTAGCAAATACAAAAAATATGGAAATTGGAAAAAATAAAAGTAATCACTAAAATAATATAATACTTTTAGGGAAGTGGAGGAAAAATAGGGATTAAAAAGACGATGACTTACCAAACAGAAGGTAGAAAAAAGAAATACAGTATAAAAATTAAAAATAGTACATGGAGAACACAGAATAAGGTGGTAGAAATTTATCAGTAATCACAGTAACTGAAAACAGATAAAATTCACTTCTTAAGAGACAGAGACTTGATACTGAAAAAATCCTGCTATATGCAATTTGTAAGGCATGCTTAAAACAGTTACACTTAAAGGTTGCGGATAAAATCTTAGGAAAATGCATACAGAAAAGTATCATCTGAAACAAAATTAATATAGCTATGTTATGGAATAAAATATATTTTTAGGAAAAGTCATGCATATAATAGATGATAAAAGCAATAATCTGTCAGTAGCATACTGCAATTACATACTTGTATGCACCTAACTTTGTAGTCTTGCAAACTACATGACATAACTCAACAGAATTACAAGTAGAAGTTGAAAAATCAGTAATCAGAGTGGGAGTGATTCCTAAGGCTCACTGATAGATGAGGGTGACAAAAAGTAAAGCTGTAGATTATTTAAATAATACAACCAATCTTGATTGTATACACACATGTGCAAATAACAAATAATGCATGTATTCATTAATAAATAGAAGATTTAAAAAATTATTCATAAGTGGGCCACAAAGGGATTCTCAATAAATCCAAGAGATTTATATAATAAAGATCATCATTGCTGACAGTGGCACAATGCAATTAGAGATAAAAGGTGAAATACTATTTTGTCCCCCAAATTACACATTTGAAAATCAAGCTTATAATTATTAAAAATCATAATGGTCATGATATGATTCCATTTACTTGTGTGTGCACACGTGTACATGAGTGCATGTGCATAAGAACACGGGAAGCTTGTATGTGACGGATAATTAGCAACATAGAAGATGGTCATTTCAGAGTCGTGACATTCAAGTATTTTTAAAAATATTCTTCGTTATGCTTTTATTTAGTGATTGTTTTTCCGTGGAGCATGGTTTATATCTATTGTAGATATTGATGTATATTGACATATATCTAGTGTTTATATTATATTAATTTAAATTTATATCTATTATAAATAAATAGAATTTTTATTGTGAAAATAATTCAAAATAATTTATTTTTAAAAATGCAGTTGAATAAAAAAGTGAAGTTCTTTGTATTGGACAATAACAAATGCACTACGCATCTAAATAGCAAAGGAAAGTTCTTAGTTTTAAATACAAATATTCAAAAAATTATTAATTATAGACTTCAATTAAAGAAAATAAACAATTGAATAATTTCAAATAAAGCACAAAGGAGAACATAACAAATATAAAAGCAAGAGGAATACAATAGAAAATAACAAATCACTAGAGATGGCTTAAAAATTAGTTTTTCCAAAAATAAAAATGTTGATTTAAATAAAAAGAGAAGATGCAGGCTAAGTGGTATTAGAAACACACGAACACACACCGGATCGAACTGTAAATTAGATGGAAGTAAACAAGAAAGAAAGAGAGAATACAGGCATTCCTCACTTTGTGTGGCTCCCATAGGCAGGAATTCGGTAATGTGGTTGGTTAAATAGTACCTGTTCCCACAGGCACATAATAAATGCCTATGAACCTTCGCAGGATATGGTGGACAGTGGCTTTTATTTGCTTACTTGTCTGAGTCAAGGACATTTTAATTCATGTTTGGGCTCCTCTGCCCTGTTGTGAAATTTTGGAGGGTGTAGGGAGAACTGTGAGGTGACCTGAGAGAGTTTGCCCATCCATTGTCACTCGTTTGTGTGTTCACGTTTGGATATTTGATCAGCGTAAAGCTCGCATTGATCACAGTCTCTTCCTTTCTCCATCATCCCTGTTGGTAAATCACATTGTTCACGTGCCCTCCCTCCATTGTCTTTTGAGCCTGAATTAGTGAGCATGGCTAACATCTGAAGAGGTCACGCAGTGAGCAGGGGGGAATCAGAAACCAGAACAAACCCATCTCCACGTATCCTGGCAGGCAAGCTCATGCCTCCTCAAGACTGCCCTCCCGAGAGAGAACTCGCCCGTGAATCTTTTAAGGATTTCCGTCTACTATTGATTTGTGGCCTGTCAGCATCCAACCGGTTAATTTAATTTGATGCAAAAGCATAAGGAACTGAGAGTGAACCCAGTATGTCTGGGCAGGGAGGTGGGGCAGAACGTGGTCAGTAGCTAAGAAAACCTCGCCACCTACCGGCAGGGAGAAGAGTGGAGGACGCTCACCGCATTCTTTTGGTTCTTTGGGAAGTCATGTTCACTTACAAGGTTTCGAGGGAGGAAAAACTGTTTTCTTGGTCTAAAATGATGACTCGAGTTATTAATTACATTATTAATATGTAGAAAAATCTGAATTAAAAAACCTGCGACCATATTCAGGCAAAACGTTGGTCACAAATTTCTGACAGTTTATTCTCCAAATATACTTAGCCTTTTGTTTTTTTAAGTGAGTTTTTGCCCACCTGCTTTTTCTTCCTCCTGCATCTCCCAAAGCTCTCGGCTGGAGCAGAGGGGCTGTTCTAATACTGCAGACTCTGTTGAGTCCAAACTCCAGAGGATATTTACACGTTTACATCAGCAGGTAGGTGAATATACAGTGTCTTTGATTCTTCTCTGATTTAGACCATTTATTCTTGTTACTTCACAGAGATTTTTTGTTTGTTTGTTTCAAGAACACCAATAGTAACAAAAATTCAGTTTGACTGAAAGTTGCACCATTCCCTAGCATTGCTGTCACTCTCTTCTTTCAAACCAGGGATGGCTCTCATGACGTCAGTCCCCAAACCAGGTTGGGCTTTCATAAAGAACCTTGTGTTCTTTGAAGGAAAAAACTCTCCTGACAAAAAGTGGTATCAAATTCCCATTTAAAGACATGACAATATGTTTGTGCTAATAGCAATGTTATGTGCAGACAGAGCTGTGGCTCATAAACATAACGGCTTGATCCTCCAAACTATGGTTTGAGAGATTTTTTTTTTTTAAATGCAGGTACTCCCTCTCTGACGGTGGCTGGTTTAGGAACTGGCAGTGTCACCTCTGACCACTGAAGTCTGAGGGCAGAGATGTTGGCGTACTTCTGGGAGATTTTTGTTGCTCTTAAAACATTTCTGTTCTTAAGCTGTTTTGTGCTGTTTGAGTTTTTACAGCCTGAAATATACAACTTAATATGTATAGATATCATATAATTTATTCAGCATTCAGATTGTTTTAGCTTTTTATTTTTATTTTTTTCTCATGAACAATTTCACATTTGATCTCTCCATATATATATATATATGCACTATATATATATAGTGTGCATACACACACATCCACACATATCTATACATAGATGTGTACATGCCTGTCTGCATACACATGTCGGGGCTTTGGAAAAGATCTCACTAGCTGGACGTGGTGGCGGGCGCCTGTAATCCCAGCTACTCAGGAGGCTGAGGCAGGAGAATCGCTTGAACCTGGGCAGCAGAGGTTGCAGTGAGCCGAGATCGCACCACTTTACTCCAGCCTGGATGAAAGAGGGAGACTCTGTTAAAAAAAAAAAAGAAAAGAAAAGAAAAGAAAAAAGAAAAAATGTCACTAGGCGAATGGGCAGGTGTGCAGTGTTGAGTTGAATGGGTGTTGCCAGATCAGTCTCCAAGGCCGTCCGTCCTCTGATCAGCAAATCTGGTTGTGTTCGTTTGCCTGCACCCGTGTCAGTCCTGGAATTAGTAAAGATTTTAAAGAGATGGGTTCATCTGATGATATGCATGCCTCTTCTTTTCTTTTTGGATTTCTCGAGGGGTTAGGTGTCTTTTCATGGGATCATATCTATCAGTTGCATTTCCTCTGTCCTGAATTGTCTATTCATAGATGTTGTCCATTTTTCTTGGGTTGAATTCCACTCTTTTTTTTTTTTTTTTGAGACGGAATCTTGCTCTGTCACCCAGGCTGGAGTGCAGTGGTGCGATCTCGGCTCACTGCAAGCTCCGCCTCCCAGGTTCACGCCATTCTCCTGCCTCAGCCTTCCTAGTAGCTGGGACTACAGGTGCCCACCACCATGCCTGGCTAATTTTTTTTGTATTTTTTTTAGTAGATACGGGGTTTCATCGTATTAGCCAGGATGGTCTCAATCTCCTGACCTTGTGATCCACCTGCCTTGGCCTCCCAAAGTGCTGGGATTACAGGCGTGAGCCCCCATACCCAGCTGAATTCCACCCTTAATACTTGTTTTTTCTTATTTTATAGGTGTATCTTAGAATAAATGTATGTATAAAAGAAAAAATTACCATTCAAGAAGAAAATTAATTCTTAGCAAAAAGTTTGAATTTTCTTCCATTGTGTACTGGAGGCCTACATTTCATCCATTTGAGATTCAAAACAAGTTTCTATTTAATAAAATATTATTATAAAATGCTAAACTAAAATATTAATTAAAATATTTAATTTTACTGTATTATATTTTATCTCTGGGAAATATATGAGCATTGGAAGGAGTGGAGGATACTTTTAAGCTAATTGTTTTAGGTAATAGTATTTTAATTGTAATACGATTACAGATTTTCTTTGCAGTGAACAATTTTATATCGTGAAAACTTCATTTTGGTTTTCTAGTGTGACATACCATTCATGCCCATAATTAGATTTCTCAAAACTGACACTTCTTTCTGAATCTTTATGCTTTTTAAGGGAATACCTGCTCAGAGACAATCCGAATTAATCAGTTGTGACTGACTTAAACGAAGCCTAATTGCCTTATCGCGGGTGCTTATTTGTCTAACAAACCTGAATGAGGCCAGTGGCCCGCAGCGCGGCACGGGATGTCTTACACTGTGTCACTGGGGTTGCTGTGATTGGTCATTCGGAGCCTGGACACCCAGCTGTCCGTGGGTCCTTGGTTGGTTTTTCCTATTTGGGGAGAAAATAACAGAGTGTTCTTCTTGGCAGATGAAGGTATTCCCAAATTTCCTTCTCAATATGCAGAATGAAATGGATTGTGAAATGGAATCCACTGGGAATTGAATTCTTTTTGTCATTCTTTTCTTCAAGAATGCACCTTGCACTCTGACAGAAAATTGTTCATTAATCCCCACAGAATGACCAGTTTTCCAGTGCAGTCACTCAAGGGTACTAGAGCTATAAAAAATTTCCAGAGACCTTGGCTGCCATTAATTGCTTGCTGTGGCTTTCATCAGGCTGTGCATCCCCACAAAGGACTCCAAGTCCCTGCTCGTCACCATCTCCAGGTTGTTTGCTTTATCATTATTATTATTATTTTACCAAACTGTGAACAATACCTTCTGAGCACTGTGAGTCTGAGACAGAAGTTTCAGGGCATAAAATAGCCACAGCCTGGGAAGGATCCACTGTGACTTAGTGTCAGAGTCGAGCCACCCATGGCGTGATGTTGGATAAAATGGGAGGCAGTTTGGGGAACAGGTTGTATATTTAACTCCGTTAATTCTGAATATTGGAAAGGCAAGTGGCACCCGAGAAAGTTGAATCTAGGATCAAATCTTATGAAAGGAAGTGAGATTCACTTGAGAATAAGGGAAAGGACTGGTTGGTAACCATGGTGAGAGCTCACTTAGAGGTGGCAGTGGGAAAGCCGGGACTTTCCTCAGCTGTGACTTGCGTGGGGTCACACAGAGGCTCTGGAGGGTCCGTCATGGGGGAACCAAGCTCTGGAGAATGGATGGATTAAGGTCCAATGACATGAAATATGACCGGGCTAGACAATTACAATTAGGAAATTTTCTTAGCACCTGTTTCTTGGAATAGCAAAATGTTTTCCCTCCAGAACTGTGGCTCCCGCTGAATGAACTGCAGTGTTTCAATCCCAGGGAGGCAGGATTAAAGCTGCAGACTCGAGATAAAACCTCAGCTCTGTGATATAGCCCCGGATGTGCCATTCCCGCATTCTGAACTCTGCTGCCTTATCTGTAAATAAGAAAATACTACCGACCTTGCAGGACTGTTGTGAAAATTAAATAACATAAACAGATAGGAGAGTATTTTGTAAATCGGAATGGAGTAAACAATTGCACAGCAGCGACACACTCAGCCTGACTGGCGCTGGCATGGCTGGCTGTATTAGTCTGTTCTTGCACTGCTATAAAGAAATACCTGAAACTGGGTAATATAAAAAGAAAAGAGGTTTAACTGGTTCATGGTTCCACATGCTGTACAGAAAGTATGGCTGGGGAAGCCTCAGGAAACTTACAATCATGGTGGAAAGTGAAAGGGAAACAAGTACATCCTACCTGGCCAGAGGAGGAGGAAGAAGTGAAGGGGGAGGTGCTTCACACTTGTAAACACCCAGACCTCGTGAGAACTCACTCGGTATCATGAGAGCAGCAAGGGGGAAATCTGCCCCCATGACCCAGTCACCTCCCACCAGACCCCTCTTCCAACATCGGGGATTACAATTCTAGATGAGATTTGGGTGGGGGCACATATCCAAACCCTATCACTGGCCTGGTTAGGAAAGGCATTCCCAAACATGGCAACTTTGCTCTTTTTACATTTAATGTTTACTAAAAATGATACGTGTACCTAGTTTGAAGAATAAAATAACACTTTAATATCAAATAACAAAATACAACTTCAATGATATTGGCCCCACCATGCTTTTTGCCCAGTAAGGCTCCCAAGAAAAAACCATTTCCAACTTTGCTGGGAGATTTCGGATGTGGCTAAATGGTGTGACTGTGTTGCCATAATTAATTCACCAATTTCAGACATCAGGTAAGGGCCTCTTTTGCGTATGTGTAAGGATTTAGCTCTCATTTTCCACCCCTTCTCAGCTCCCTTCCTTCCCATATTATTATGTCATTGTTGTAGTTAAATCTGTAATCAGTGCTTATATCATTAAACTGCATGAATATTGTTCTTTGTAGAAGCATGTCATGCACTGTGATTGCATCCTGCTTTTGTTTCATCTTGTGTTAATGCAGTCATTTTTGCTACTTTTTTTCCCAGATGTTTTATCGTATCACTTACCACGTTATTTGAATGTATAAATATTGTTCTTGGTAGAACCAAGTAGTGAACCAGGATTATATTCTTTCTGTTACCTTTTTGTTTTTCCTTGGTTTAATAATTGCTCATTTTCCTCCCCTGTGTTTAATTTCCTAAACAAATATCCTTACTTCTTTCCGGATGAGCTGTTGTATAATCTCCCAAGGGCATCCACTCTCTCCAGCCAGCTGTTTTCCTGAAGCCCCCAGGTGTCATTGCCACTCTCTGTCTTTCTAGGACTTCTCTGCTCCGCTCTTCCTCCTTGAATCTGTTTCCCGGGGCTTTTCTTGATTTATTTTCTTGTTTTGCTGGATCACACCCTCCAGCAGCTTCCAAAGAAAGGGTGCCTCAGAGGAAAACCTTTGGCATTCTTCTACACCTCAAGATATCTTTAATCAGCTTCCACACTTGATTAGGAGCTTGGCTAGGAAGAGAATTCCTCCAGAATTTTTAAAATCAGCATTTGCTCCTAGGAAGTGTAATCTTTGAGTTTGCCTCCACCTCCCCCATTCTTTGGAATCTTGAACTTTGTTTTCTTTATCTCTAATGTTCTGAAATTTTATTAAGATGTTCAGCCTTGTAGACTCTTACCAATCCTTGTATTGGGCATCCAGCCTGCCCGTTCTAGCTTATAATTTATGTTTTTATTTTAAAAGATGGGAAATATTCTTGAATTACCTTTTCCGTAATAACTTCCACTTGTTTTCTCTATCTCTTTTTCCAGAAAAACTTAGGTAGGATGTTAGACCTTCTGGATTAATTGTTTAAGTCTCTAACACATTCTCACATAAATCCATATTTTTATCTTTTTATCTTCATGAGAGATTTCTTAAATTTTATTTTCCAACCATTTATTAAATTTTTACATTTATGCTATCATGCTTTTAATTGCTGATATTTTTTTCTGTTCTCCAGTGTTTCTGAGCTGGATGTTTTATTGATGAAATATGTAGTCATAACACTGAATACATTAATTAAGATATTTTTGATGTTTTCTTCTGTTCTCTCCATTGTGTTTCCTTTCTTACGCTTTCTAGTTTTCTGTCTTTTGTGTCAGCGACTTTTCTTCAACTCTGGTGTGCCAATCCTATGCCTATCTATCCATCATTTGTCATCTCCATCTATATATCCATCCATCCATCCATCCATCCATCCATCCATCCATCCATCCATCCGTGATGGTTAATTTTATGGGTCAATTTGACTGGACCATGGAATGCCCAGCCCAGATGTCTGGTTAAACGTATTTCTGGAGGTGTTCGTGAGGGTGTTTCCAGAAGAGATTCACATTTGAGTTAGTAGGCTAAGTAACGCAGATGGCCCTCCTTAACGTGGACAGACATCCTCTCATCCACTGGGAACCTAAGCAGAACAAAAAGTGGAGAAAGGGAGAATTCCCTGGCTCTCTGCCTGACTGCCTAAGCTAGAAGATCAATCTGCTCCTGTCCTCAGTTCTCCTTCTTCTTAGTCTTTCAGACCTGGTTGCAATCAACATCATTCGTTCTCCAGTTCTCAGGCCTTCAAACTGCACCACTGACTTTCCTGGTGACAGCATTCAGGTGACAGATCATGGGACTTCTCAGCCTCCATAATCACATAAGCCAATTTTTAAATGACCACATTATATATATGTATAATATATATAATTAAATATTATAATAAATATATATTATATAATATATAATAGCATATAATATATAATATATTATATAATAGCATATAAAATATTTAATATTATATAATATAATTATATATAATATATGACATATATAATTATATATTGTCAAATAATATTAATATATATTATATATTACAATATAATATATAACATATTATATATTACAATATAATATAATTATATCATTAACATATATTAATAGTTATATATGTATATACAATAAATATATACCTATATAATACAGATTGAATATCCCTTATCTGAAATGCTTGGTACTTGAGGTGTTTTGGATTTTGATTTTTAAAAAATATTTTAGAATATTAACCTATATTTACTGGTTGAACATCTCAAATCTGAAAATCTGAAATCCAAAATGTGCCAGTGAGCATTTCCTTTGAGTGTCATGTCAGTGCTCAAAAGGTTTTGGATTTTGGAGCCTTTTGGATTTCAGAATGATTTGGATACCCAACCCAGAAATATTTGGGATATATGTATATCCTAAATCTCTCTCTCTCACACACAAACACACATCACACATCATACACACACACACACACACACACATATATACACACACACACATATATATCCATCTATATATCTACCTGCAGGAAAATACATGTAGTTTTTTATATATATAGTGTGTGTATGTGTGTGTGTGTGTTTGTGTATAATTTTTGGTTATTGGTTCTGTTTCTCTGAAGAACCCTGACTGCTACAACATCAACTCACCTATCTGTTTATCATCTATCTGTCTACCCACCTACCTTAACTACTGGGATGTCTATGTGTGCATTAGGTGGTTGCATCACATTAAAAGCATCACTCTGGGTTTGCAATTTCATGAGGAGACTTCTCAATATCAATAGTTGGAGACTGTTCTTCTCGTGAGCCTATTGAAAGGGCTGCGTTGTGTGGGGTATATGCCCTGGGGTTCATTGTTTCATGCTGAGAAAGAATTCAGGACACAGACACATGTAGGTGGGTTAAGGAGTGGAAAGTTTAATAGAAGAAAGGAGAGTGGAGAGCGTCTTCTTTCAAGAGAGAACTGTCCAAAAAAGGGGGAGTTGATGGACTGCAGAAAATTTTATAGGCAGGCTGCAGAAGGCGGTGTCTGATTTACTTAGGGCTCATAAATTGGTTCGATGAGGTATGATGTTTACATAGCTCACAGGGAAGGCTGATCTCCCCACCCTAATCTTATTATGCAAATAGGTTTTCCAGTTGATTGGCGCCATCTTGTCTGCTCTTTACTGTACATGTGGCCGACAAAGAGAAGGGAAGATAGAGCCGCCATCTTGAACATGGCTGGTCCCTAGTTCCTGTGGGTATTCACCTGTGCAAGCTTCCAGTTTGCTTGTCTATGTCAGCAGCTTGAGTTTACAGGCTGCTCTTTGTTAGACAATTATTTAAGGCTGCTTTTCATTAAAGAAAAGCAAAAAAAGAAAGTCCTTACCAAGGACTCCTATACCCTTACTATCTGCCTAAGTGATTTCTTCTTAACTCCTATATCATTGCTAGCTTTCTCCAGAGGGAAATTGTGTGAGCACCAATCTGGGGGCCAATGTGGGGAGGTCTGGGTGTCTATCTCCAGACTGTCAATGGTACAGTGTTCAGCCCTGCCCACCACATTCACGAAGCACCATGCATCTCGCATTCAAATTCTCCAGAAAATGAGGACCTAGGCTCCTAGCTAGGGGTCAGTATCACATTGCTATCCTAAGACAAGGTGGTGGGGCTTAGACTTCCAACTGAGCCCCTGATTGCCACCCTGTTTGGTGTGGATGTCCTGTTAGGGTCGTGAGGCTCCCGCAGTGTGTCTAGGGAGGAGCGAGTCCCTTCCTGCTGATGCCACAGCATTTCCTTCTGTAGCTTTCTTCCTTCTGCTAAACTGCTCTTCGTGCAACCTGCCTGTCAAGCGTCAGTTGGAATTGCTTGTCTGTTGATTCCCCTTTTCCATTTGACTCTGAGGATTTATGCCCCTTTATTCCTTCAACTTTTTTGAGGGGAGGTCACAGGAAGGAGAAGATATAAATTTATGTTCTCAGCCCAGTAAATTTAACAGAAGTCCAAAAGATTTCGTTTTGCAGAAAGGTTGTTGAATGATTGGGTTTCAGTGATAGAGCTTATGGGAAATTGAGGACAGAACACCTTTAGGTATAAGGTTTGGAGACTTAAGCTTTTATCTCTGCTAGAAGAGTAAATCCTGTCCTTAATCGGATACAATTGCATTAGCATTGGCCCACAGATTTAAGCAAGGAGAAACCAGCTCACTTCCAAAAGAAGTATGATCTGAGGTGAGAACTGGAGGGATTTAGCCCATGTAACTGGAGCGGTTCTTTATAATTCTAATTCTGCTGCTGTGAAGAAGGTACCTCTTCTCATGGTTGTTGCTAAAGGTAGCACATGAAAAGAGCTAGGGAAGTTTGGTGTGTACAATTGGATTTTATTTATTTATTTATTTATTTATTGAGATGGAGTCTCCTCTGTCACCCAGGCTGGAGTGCAGAGGCTCAATCTCGGCTCACTGCAACCCCTTCCCCCTCCCCGCTGGGTTCAAGCGATTCTCCTGCTTCAGCCTCCTGAGTAGCTGGGATTACAGGCATGCACCACCAGGCCTGGCTAATTTTTGTATTTTCAGTAGAGATGGGGTTTCACCATGTTGGTGAGGCTGGTCTCGAAATCCTGACCTCAGGTGATCTGCCCACCTTGGTCTTCCAAAGTGCTAGGATTATAGGTGTGAGCCAGGCTGGGCCGGCAATTAGATTTTAAAAGTTGGATTCCAGAGGAATAAATCACAGTAGATCAAATTGCAATCACTGATGAAACTGCTGGTAAGATGAAGAGGTGGAAGATAGGTATAATGGCTGATAAGCAGGAGAAGTATGTCCACCATGGTGCTCTCATTTTCTGTATAGAGTGCTGATGAAGAAGGGCTCCTTGCTCTGTTAGAAAGTTTTGTGTGTTGGGTGTTTTTGGAGTCACAAAGGAATGTGAGTGCATGGTGAGTGACAGGGCATGTTAGGACGTGCCTGAGTAGGGAGAAAGCCTGCAATTGGAATGATGCTTACCCAAATGAACATTAAACCAATTTGCCTTTGAGGAAATAGTGACAGATTTGGCTAATAAGAGGTTGTTTTACATTTTCCTCGGTTGTTTTACATTTTCCTCTAAAGAGGGTCAAATTTGACATAGTGAAATTACTGAGTTGCTGTGATGTGAGTTCTTGTTCAGCTGTTTTGTTTCAGACTTTGGGAGTGTTTTACTATGCTGGAAGGCGTGTGAAGGTTAAATGGGATGAATGTATGTTCAGATTTCCCTGATGGCCTAAACGCTGCCTCCAGTGTCACTGTGCCGTCATTGTCCAGGTTGTGATCAGAGGAGGATTTTCTTACAACCTCGGGGCCTTAGTTGGCTACTTCTCCATCAGGGAATGTATCACCATCAAGACCAGAGTGACCTCACTGAAGGTGGGAGGAGTGAATGCATTTTTGGGAGAAGAGCATAGCCTGGCCCTGCTGTGCAATTTCCTCAGGTACTCAGTTACTCAGCCTCTCTTGAGCCCCTGGGCTGTGAGGCCAGGTCCAGTGCCATGAGGGGTATAGCTGTGTGAGGAATGGTCTCAGTTGCTTTGCATTCGTAATAGTGAGTCATCCTAGAATTTGTGATAATATGGCGAATGTAACAAGGGGAGCATGCTGCCAAATAATTGATGGAACAGGGACCAGTGTTGTCCAAGACATTCCAAAGAACACGTGCACCAAGAGATGTCCCACGACCAAGGATTCCATGGTCAGGTTGATTGAGGACTTTCATGTGCATCTCCCTCTTTGCTATTCTCATTGTAAATCAGGACGAAAAGACTTTGGGAAGTTCCATGGCAGAGTAACCTATTTCACTTCAACTCAGCACTTTGGACACTGGTTTGATGATTGGCCCCTCTTCAGGAAAACATTCTTAACATCATAGGGAAGGTGAGGCGAGGCAGGATTAGGGGAATGGAAGTTCAGTAGGAGACTGGGCCCCTATTTCCCACACACGCTGAGGTGAGCCCCTGTGCTCTGGGGCTGGCATGGGCTGTGACCTCTCCCAGGCTCCATGGTTGGGTTCAGGGGTGGAGTCATGCCTGTGTGCATCCTGCTCTGCTTGGTTCTGCTGTTTCCTCCTCCCCCTTCCCATTCCATTACTGCCTTCCCTGGCTTCACTTTTCTTTTACTTTCATTCTCTTCTCCCTCCCTTCCTTTGTATTTAATCAGTAAATGAAGATGGAGATGGATCTGGCAGGAGGTGTATCCAATGTCTTAAATAAATTTGATCTTAGAAGACAGAAAAAAAGGGGAAATCAGCATGGGATTTCCCTACTTTCTGGATTCTCAGCTTCCAATAAAAATAACCAAATAAAAATTAGTCCAACCATTGTATAAGACAGTGTGGTGATTCCCCAAAGACCTAAAAATGGAAATACCTTTCAACCCAGCAATCCCATTACTGGATATATACCCCCAAAATATAAAGAGTTCATTCATAGAGACACATGCATATGAGTGTTCATTGCAGCACTATTCACGATAGCAAAAACATGGAATCAACCTAAATGCCCATCAGTGACAGACTGGGATAAAGAATATATGGTACATATACACCACGGAATACTACACAGCCATAAAAAAGAATGAAGTTATGTCCCTTGTGGCAACATGGATGGAAATTATGAAAATTTACAGATATGTGGAAATTACACAACATACATGTAAATAATCAATGGATCAGGGAATACATCAAAAGAGAAATTAGAAAATATCTTGAGATAGGCAAAAATAAAAACACAACATACCAAAACTTATGGGATGTGGCAAAAGCAGTGCTTAGAGGAAAATTTATACCTGTAAATACCTATGTTATTGATATGAGAAAGACCTCATATCAACAACCTAATTTTCAAATTAGGACACTAAAAATAGAAGAGCAAACTAAACTAAGAGCAAAAAGAAAGGCAATAATAAAGATTAGAGAGTTAATAAATAAAATGGAGAGTAGATAAAGTTAGTTAAACCACAGATTCAGTGCTATTTCTATGAAACTACCATTGATATTCTTCACAGAACTAGAGAAAACTATTTAAAAATTTATATAGAACTGAAAAGGAGCCAAAATAACCAAAGCAATCCTAAGCAAAATGACAAAGCTAGAGACATCACACTACCGAACTTCAAACTATACTACAAGGCTACAGTAGCCAAAACAGCATGGTACTAGGACAAAAGTTGACACATAGATGAACAGAACAGAATAGAGAACCCAGAAATAAGACCGCACATCTACAACTATCTGATCTTTGACAAACCTGACAAACACAAGCAATGAGGAAAGGACTCTCTATTCAATAAATGTTATTGAGATAACTGGCTAGCCATATGCAGAAAATTGAAACTGGACCCCTTCCTTATGCCATCTACAAAAATTCTCAAGGTGGATTAAAGACTTAAATGTAAAACCCAAAACTATAAAAACCCTGGAAGACAACATAGGCAATACCATTCAGGACATAGGTATGGGCAAAGATTTCATGATGAAGATGCCAAAACCAATTGCAACAAAAGCAAAAATTGACAAATGGGATCTAATTAAACTAAAGAGCTTCTGCACAGCAAAAGAAACTATCAACAGAATAAACAGACAACCTACAGAATGGGAGAAAATGTTTGCAAACTATGCTTCTGACAAAGGTCTAATATCTAACATCTATAAGAAACTTAAAGAAATTTACAAGAAGAAAACCAAACAACACCATTAAAAAGTGGGCAAAGAACATGAACAGACACTTCTCAGGAGAAGACACACAATTGGGCAAAAATCATATGAAAAAAAGCTCAACATCACTAATTATTAGAGAAATGCCAATCAGAAACGCAATGAGATACCATCTCACATCAGTCAGAATGACTATTACTAAAAAGTCAAAAAATAACAGATGCTAGCTAGGTTGTGGAGGAAAAGGAATGCTTATACACTTTTGATGGGGGTGTAAATTAGTTCAATCATCGTGGAAAACAACATGGCAATTCCTCAAAGAACGAAAGACAGAAATACCATTCGACCGAGCAATCCTATTACTGGGTATGTACCCAAAGGAATATAAATTATTCTGTTATAAAGACACATGCATGCCTATGTTCGTTTTAGAACTATTCACAATAGCAAATACATAAAATCAACTTAAATGTCCATCAATGATAGACTGAATAAAGAAAGTGTGGTACATACACATGATGGAATACTATGCAGCCATAAAAAAGAATGAGACCATATTTTTTGCAGGGACATGTTTGGAGCTGGAGACTATTAACTTTGGCAAACTAATGCAGGAACAGAAAGCCAAATAATGTCCTCATGTAGAAGTGGCAGCTAAATGATGAGAACACATGGACACATAGAGGGCAACACCACACACTGGGGCGAACAGTCTCTTACTAGCTTTTGTGTGGATACATGTTTGTATTTTTCTTGGGTGTACACCTAGGAGTAGAATTATTAACTCATCTGGTAACTTTAACATTTTGAGGAAAAGCCAAACTGTTTCAAAATGGCTGCATAATTTTATGTTATCACCAGCACTGCCTGAGGGCTCCACCTTCTCCACATCCTTGCTAACAGTTGTTATTGCCTATCTTTTTTTGTCATAGCTATTTTAGCAAGTGTAAAGTGTGTTTCATTGTGGTTTCGATTTGATTTTTTTGAGACAGGGTCTTGCTCTGTCACCTAGGCTGGAATGCAGTGGCATGATCTTAGCTTACTGCAACCTCTGCCTCCTGGGCTCAAGCAATCCTCCCACCTCAGCCACCCAAGTAGCTGGGACTATAGCATGTGCCGCCAGGCCTGGCGAATTCTTGTATTTTTTAGTACAGACAGGGTTTCACCGTGTTGCCTGGGCTGGTCTCGAACTCCTTCACTCAAATGATTCACCTGCCTCAGCCTCCTAAAATGCTGGCATTACAGGCATGGGCCACCATGCCCAGCCGAAGCATGTGTGTGTCTTTATGGTAGAGTGATTTATATTCCTATGGTTATATATCCAGTAGAGGGATTGCTGAATCAAATGGTAGCTTTGTTTTCAGTTTTCGAAAGATCTCCAAACTGTTTCCCATAGTTGCTGCACTAATTTACATTCCAATCAGCAGTGTGTAAGTGTGCCCTTTTCTCTGCAACCTCGTCAATATCTGTTATTTTTTGACTCTTAAATAATAGCCATTCTGACTAATGTGAGATGGTATCTCATTGCCGTTTTGATTTGCATTTCTCTAATGATTACTGATGCTGAGCATTTTTTCATATGCTTGCTGGCCATGTGTATGTCTTTTTTTTGAGAAGTGTCTGTTTGTGTCCTTTGCCCGTTTTTAATGGGGTTGTTTGTACTTGATTTGTTTGAGTTCCTTATAGATTCTGGATATTACACCTTAGTTGAATGCATAGTTGGAAATATTTTCTCCCATTCTGTAGGTTGTCTGTTTACTGTATTGTTTATTTTGTTATGCAGAAGCTCTTGACTTTAATGAAGTTCCACTTGTCTATTTGTGGTATTGTTGTGTTTGCTTTTGGAGACTTTGTCATGAAAATCTTTGCCAAGGCCTATGTCCAGAATGGTATTTACTAGGTTTTCTTTTAGGGCTATATAGTTTTAGGTTTACATTTAAATCTTTAATCCATCCTGAGTTGATTTTTGTATATGGTGAAAGGAAGGGGTCTAGTTTCAATCTTCTGCATATGGCCGGCCAGTTATCCCAGCACCATTTATTTTATAGGAAGTTCTTTCCCCATTGCTTTGTTACTGTCAGCTTTGTCAAAGATCAGATGGTTGTAGGTGTGTGGTTTTATATTATATAAGTACATTTAAAATGTTTATAGAAATTATATCCTTTTTACAATTTTTATATAGTGAGGGGTACAAGTATAGATTTCTTAATGCATATACTGTGTCATGGTGAAGTCTGAGCTTTTAGCGAACCCATCACCCAAGTAGTGAACATTGCACCCAATAGGTAATTTTTCAACCCTTGCACCCTCTCGCCCTTCCATCTTTTGTGGCACGCAGTGTCTGTTATTTCACTCTATATGTCCATGTGTACCCTGCTTATAAATGAGAGCAAGCAGAATTTATCTTTCTGTTTCTGAGCTATTAATACTAGGTTGGTACAAAAGTAATTGTGGTTTTTGCCATTAAAAGTAATATTGGCCTCCAGTTCCATCCGTGTTACTGTAAATAACATGATTTCATTCTGTTTTTTTATGACTGAGTAGTATTTCATAGTGTATACTGTGAAATATATATATATATATATATATATATATATATATATATACACACACACACACATACCATTTTGTTTTTTGGCTTAGGATTACTTTGGTTATGTACACTGTTTATTTTGATTCCATATGACTTTTAGGATTATCTTTTCTAATTCTGTGAAATATATATATAGTAAATATATATAAAAATATATATAAAAATAAATATATATATATATATTTTTTTCTTATCCAATCCTTGATGATGGACCCAAGTTGATTACACATATTTGCTATTGTGAATAGTGCTGCCATAAACATTTGAATGTAGGTATCTTTTTGATATAATATGATTTCTTTCCTTTTGGGTATATATTCAGTAGTGGGATTGCTGGATCAAATGGTAGTTCTATTTTTAGTTATTTGAAAAGTCTTCATATTGTTTTCCATAAGGTTTCTACCAATTTACATTCCCACCAACAGTGTATAAGCATTCACTTTGCTCTGCATCCTCACTCACATCTGTTATTTTTAGACTTTCTAAATAATAGTGATTCTGACTAGTGTAAGATGGTATTTTATTGTGATTTTAATTTGATTTTTTTCTCATGATTAGTGATGTTGAGTAATTTTTATGTTTCTTAGCCACTTGTATGTTTTCTTTTTGAAAAATGGCTGTTCATGTCCTTTGCCCACTTATAATGGGGTTGATTTTATCTTGCTAAGTTGTTTGAGTTTCTTGTAGATTTTGGATACTAGCCCTCTGCCAGATGCATAGTTTGCAAATATTTTTTCCCGTTCTGTAGGTTGTCTGTTTACTCTGTTGATTGTTTCTTTTGCTGTGCAGGAGCTTTTTAGTTTAATTAAGCCCCATTTGTTTATCTTCGTTTTTGTTGCATTTGCTATTGAGGGCTTGGTCATAAATTCTTTGGCTAGACCAATGTGCAAAAGAGATTTTCCTAAGGTTTCTTCTAGTATTTTTTTAAATAGTTTTGGGCCTTACATTTATGTTTTTAATCCATCTTGAGTTAACTTTTGTATATAATGAGAGGCATGGGTCCGGTTTCATTCTTCTGCATATGGCTATCCAATTTTCTCTGTGCCATTTATTGAATAGAGTGTCATTTCCTCAGGGTGTATTTTTGCGACTTTGTCAGAGTTGGTTGTAGGTATGTGGCTTTATTTCTGGATTCTCTGTTGTGTTCCATTGATCTATGTGTCTATTTTTATACCAGTACCATGCTGTTTTGGTTACTGTAGCCTTGTATTTTGGTTACTATAGCCTTGAAAGTAATGGCAAAAACTGCAGCTACTTTTGCACCACCCTAATAATGTGATCTGAAGTCAGATAATGTGATGCTTTCAGTTTTGTTTTTCGACTTAGGATTACTTTGGTTATGTGCACTCTTTATTTTGATTCCATATGAATTTTAGGATTGTCTTTTTCTAATTCTGTGAAAAATGATACTGGTAATTTGATAGGGAGTGCATTGAATTTGTAAATTGTTTTGGGCAGTACAGTCATTTTAACAGTATTGATTCTTCCAATCCATGAGCATGGGAAGTTTTACCATTTTGTGTGTGTGTCATCTATGATTTTGTAGTTCTCCTTATAGAGATCTTTCATCTCCCTGGTTAAATATGTTCCAGGCATTTTATTTTATTTTTGTAGCCATTGTAAATGAGATTGCCTTCTTGATTTGGTTCTTGGCTACATCATTATTGGTGTATAAAATGCTTCTGCTTTCCGTATGTTAATTTTGTATCCTGAAACTTTACTGAATTCACTTATGAAATCTAAGAGTTTCTTGGTGGAGTCTTTAAGGTTTTCTAGATATCATATTGTTAGCAAACAGGGATAATATGATTTCCTCCTTTCCAATTTGAATGCCTTTTTTTTTCTTTATCTTGCTTGATTGCTCTAGGAAGGACTTTCAGTACTATGTTGAATGAGAGTGGTGAAAGTGAGCATCCTTGTCTTGTCCATTTCTTAGGGGAAATACTTTTAACTTTCACCTATTACGTATGATGTTGGTTGTGGGTTTGTTGTATATGGCCTTTATTTTGTTGAGTTATGTTCCTTCAATACCTGGTTTGTTGAGGATTTTAATCATGAAGCCATGTTAAATTTTATAAAGTGCTTTTTCTGCATCTATTAAGATGATCATATGGTTTTTGTCCTTAATTCTATTTATGTGATGTATCACATTGACTGATTTGTGTATGTTGAAACATCCTTGGATCCCTGGGGTAAGTCCTACCTAATCATAGTGCATTATCTTTCTGATGTGCTGTTGGATTTGATTCACTAGTGTTTTGTTGAGAAGTTTTGCATCTATGCTCATTAGAGATATTGGTCTGTAGTTTTCTTTATTTGTTGTGTCCTTGTCTTGTTTCCATATCAGGGTGGTACTGGCTTTGTAGAATGAGTTAGGAAGAATTCCCTCCTTCTTGATTTTATGGAGTAATTTCAGGAGTACTGGTGTTGGTTCTTCTTTGTATGTTTGGTAGCATTTGACTATGAATCTATCTGATACTGGGGTTTTTTTTTCCCCTTGGGAGATATTTTTGTTACTAATTAAATCTCACTACTCATTATTGATCTATTTAAGAGTTCTATTTCTTCCTGGTTCAATCTCAGGAGGTTGTGTGTTTCCAGGAGTTTATAAATTTCCTTTACATTTTCTAGTTTGTGAGTGTATAGTTGCATATAATATTCTCTGATATCTTTTATATTTCTGTAGTATCAATTGTAATGTCTTCATTTTCACTTATGATTGTGTTTATTTGCATCTTCTCTCTTTTTTTATTGGTCAGTCTAGCTAGTGTTTTATCAATTTTGTTTATCTCTTCAAAGAAGTGAGTGTCTTCAAATAACCAACTTTTCATCTTGTGGATTCTTTCCATTGTTTTTTCTGTCTCTTTCCCACTTAGTTTTACTCTGATTTTTGTTATTTCTTTTCTTCTGCTAACTTTGGGCTTGGTTTGTTCTTGTTTCTTTGGTTCCTTGAAGTGCAACATTAGGTTGTTAATTTGTGGTTTTTCTACTTTTTTTCATGCAGGCTTTTAATGCCATAAACTTCCCTCTTAACACTTCTTTTGCTGTATCCCACAAGTTTGATGTGTTGTATTTTTATTTTCATTGGTTTCCAGCAATTTTTAATTTCCATCCAAATTTCTTCATTGACCCTGTGATCATTCAGGAGGATGCCTATTAATCTCCATGTGTTTATATAGTTTCCAAAGTTTCTCTTGGTATTGATTTCCAGCTTTCTTCCACTGTGGTCTGAGAAGGTGCTTGATATGATTTTGATATTTAAAAAATTGTCAAGATTTGTTTTGAGGCCTGTGGTGGAGATTGTTTCATGTACTGTTGAAAAGAATGTGTATTCTATAGTTGTTTGGTAGAATGTTCTGTAAATGTCTGTCTAAAGTCCAATTCAAGTCCCATGGAAGTTTCTTTGTCAATTTTCTCTCTCGATGATCTTTCTAGTGCTGTCAGTGGGGTATTGAAGTCCCCTGCTATTATTGTATTCTGGTCTATCTCTGGTCCATCTCTTTCTTTAGGTCTAGTAATATTAGTTTTGTGAATTTGTGTACTCTAATATTGGATGCATATATATTTAGGATTGTTATATCCTCTTGCTGAATTGATTCCTTTATCATAATATAATTACCTTTTCCTTCCTTTTTTTTTTTTTTACTGTTTTTCATTTAAAGTCTGTTCTATATTATATAAGTAGAGCTACTATTGTTTGCTTTCAATTTCTGTTTGCAAGAAATATATTTTACCACCCCTTTACTTTCAGTCTATCTGTGTCTTTACACTATACACCACAACTTCTTTATCCATTCTTCCATTGATGAATACTTAGATTGTTTCCGCATCTAGGCTATTGTGAATAATGCTGCAGTGAACATGTGTGTGCAGATACCTTTACAAGGTGGTGGTTTCATCTCCTTTGAGTGTATACCCAGAAGAGGGATTCCTGGGTCATATGGTAGTTATATTTTACATTTCTTTAGTAACTTCCGTACTGTTTTCCACAATGGTTGCACCAATCTACATTTCCGTTAATGGTGGTTCACCTCCTGTGCCCAGATTCTTTCCCGTGTGCACTTTTGTTTGCTTAAGATTCTCCCTTTCCCCATCTTCTTTTCCTACCCCCTTCCCCATCTTGAGTAAATCCTACCCATCTTCAGACCTGCGCTTCTTTTGGCCTTCCCGTCACCACCTTCCTCACACTTCCCCACAGGCTGTACCACTTTTCTTGTCCTCCAGTGGAGCCCGTCAGTCTTGAGGAGGGGCCCTGCGACTCTGCCCAGTCCGCTACGCAGGGCCCAGTGGTGCACGGCCAGTGCCTGGATCATGCTGTGGTGCACAGGACCATCCACTATGACAGCAGCCCATTGTTTTGGTGGTGGTCGTTCATGTGTTCTTATGGTCTCTTTTGAACTTAAAGGGAGAGTTCTTATTTCTACCGAAACACGTCTGGTAATTGGTGCCCTTTAATACAAACTTAAACAGGCTTTCATTTCTTTCTTCTATAGTATAAGACATTTCATTGTTTCATGACTTGATTCTCATTTGTTATGAAAATTTTCCTCTCAAATGTTTTCCTCAAGTGAGAGGTTGAAAATTTGGAAGTCTGGAGTCTGGTCCTCAGTTCTAATCTGGTAAGATTAGCTGTGATATTTAAACTCTGTCTGCGTTTGTGCACCTCGAGATGAGTTCTTTCCTCTTTTCATGCTGCAGCTAACAGGGGATGTCAGCCATTTCACTATTTCTCAGTGATGGGATTTTAAGAAACAGGAATGAATATTAATTTAGTTATCTGGTAATGATCATATTATGGTTATTGTGTTTAAAGCATACACATTAATGAAAATTAGCCCACATTTTCACTGGATTGCAAAGAATATGGTTGGTAAAGCATGGCTCAATAATTTGTAGGTGAGTCTACCATTTGACTATATTTCAAATGGATTTCTGGGCAACTCACAGGACATCCCAGGTCCCTGGGTTTGCATGTCTGGAGGTTGTGAGTCGCTTATTCGTAGTATAGGGTGACAGAACCAGAAGGGGCTGGGGTGTGTTTTGTGGAGGAGTTTCTGACAGCCTGTATTTACCCACTGGATGTATATGCACATCTTCCTAAGCATTCATGTAGCTGACAGTCTGGGAAATGTCAGCGTTCTAATTAACTCCAGCTAGAGAAGGTTGTGCTGCAATCTGAAATCCCTTTGATTGATACGGCTGCAATTAGAGCTCTGCTCCCTCTCAGCACACTGAAGTGGAGAGAGAGTGAGGAACAGGCGTCACGGGGCCGTCTGCAGAGCAGAGCTCCATTCTGTATCCATAGCTGGGAGGTAATGTGTGAAGGGAGACGCCTGATTGCCTCATCCAACCTTCCCCACACTCCCAAATTGAGGAATTTATTACTTTTGTTAGAATAAAAAAGAAATGTACATTACCCTTTGCTTGTGTAGCTATTGCTTTATTAAGGGGAGTTTGGGAGCTTTGAAGGTCATTATGTTAAATCTAATAGATTTTTTTTCCCTCATATTTATGAAGTATATTGACAGGAAGGCCCTTATTTATATTCATCTTAAAACAAACTCGTAAGTACCATGAGTAAATTTGTGTGACTAAAATGACAGGAATGGGATACAAGTTAGATTTTTAGGTCATTTGTATAGATGCTCATAGACCAAATAGAAAGTCATTTTTTTGAAAATCAAATTTAGCAGATCAAAATTCTTTGATTATCTACTCTGTGCCAGGAACTGTGGTAATGTCGGGAGCTACAAAGGAAAACAACACACTGCCTTTGACCTAAGGAGGCATGGAAAGGCACGGGTAAGGAAACCCAAGGTGTATGGGCACTGGCACTAGTGGAGAGCTAGGTGAGACGTGGGCCAGTGGAGGGGAAGGAGTGTTCACCCTGTTGGGAAAACCGGGAGATTCCAAGAGGAGGGACCATTGAGTTGGTCTCTGATGCCTGAGAATAATTTCAATAAGGGAAGAACTGGGGCAAGGGGCTTCCAGGCCGAACACAGGCTTGGCCGTGAAGAACCTTTGTGGTGAGTTTGGACCATAGCCGTGTGGCCAGTGTCCTCAAAGGTGGGAGTTGAGAAAGGATTCAGTGTTGGGGGTGGGGGTGACGGTGGCTGCAGAGATAGAATGACCAGATTGCACAGGGCTGGGCGCACGTGCCTTTGCCGCTTTGGTTTCCGATGGTGGTAGTAGGAAATTATTGCAGGATTTTGGTAGAGAAGTTCATGAACCGATCTATGTTTCAGGCAGGATTTTGGTAGAGAAGTTCATGAAGCGATCTATGTTTCAGGCAGGCAACTTCATCCCTGTTGTAGAGCCAGGGGAAATTGGAGGAAGGAGAACCAGTGAAGACGTTATCACGATTGAACTGATGGGAGATTATCAGTCTGGATTAGACTATTCTTTTTTTTCTCCCTCAGCTCTGCCCAACTGCTGCTTTTGGTGGAACTGATTGGCTAGGCTGAGATAGAGGAGTCAAGCAGTATACTCAGACAATCCAGTCATAATGCGGAAACTGGCCCCTCCTTCAGCTCCCAAACCCTGTTAAAGATAAGGATGCTTATATTCCTGGTCCTTAGAAAGCAGAGTTCCAATTAACCAAAGAAAGGGGACACAGACAAGCAAATCACTGAGCCCACGTTGCAGTTCGGAAAGTCAGTAAAACGCTCCACATTTCCCGAAGAACTGGGATCCTCCTCCTGTGGCTCCTCCAAGGTCAGAACTGGGGTTCCCAGGTGAGGGGCAGCCTCAAAGCACCCTCTTTTCTAATCTGCTGGAACACATAGGTGAGAGTTGTGCTGTTTTTGAAGTTGTGAAGATTAAATTTATGTGTCAGTGTTACTGGGCTGCAGGGTGCCCAGACAGTTGGTTAAACCTTATCCTGGGTTTTTCTACATGAGGTCAGCATTTGGGTCAGTGGGCTGCCTCCCTCGTGAGTGGGCTTCATCCAATCCACTGAAGGCCTGAACAGAACAAAAGGCTAAGGAAGAAAGAACTCCCTCTCTCTGCCTAACCATCTTCAGGCCAGAATACTGGTTGTCTCCTGTCTTAGGACCCAGATTGAACTGGAACTTACACCATTGGCTCTCCTGGTCTCTAGCCGGCTGACTGCAGATCTTGGTCTTCTTGGCTTCCATAATCACATATAAATTCCTCATAGTACATCTTGCTTCCCCCATCTTCACGCACACACACACGGACATGCATACACATATGCTTGTTAGTGTGTGTGTATATGTGTATATATATGTATATGTATATTTATCTTCTATTGGTTGGGTTTTCTGGAGAACCCAGACTAACATAGAAGTTACATTTCTATTTAAAAATTTTAATACTTTACTGTTTTTATATAAATAATACATGCATTAAGTCCAGCAGAGTTTAAAGGTAAACAAACAAACAAAAAAGCATACATATTAGAAAAACAATCAAGCAACCTAGAAGAGAACAGAAATGATATCCACAAACCTTGCTTAGTATCCCCAATATCCTAAAATAGTATTCTAAAGCTACAGAAACTATGAAACGTTCAATGAGATTGGAATTATTATATTTCTAATCCCACGTTTTAATTTTAGATGTCTTCAGCTTCTATGAAAGATGAGAGGATTAATGTTCTTACTGCCAAATTCCCTCTCTTCCCCTCTACTTTTGTATTTCTAATGCCAGCGTATAAGCATTGTTAAGGTTTCTAACATTTGCAGAATTTCGACATTTGTTAAATATTACATTAATAGACATAGTAAGACCAACATTACAAATTAATAGTAACGTATGAGCTTTTTAAGGATGGTGCAGATAGCAATTTCATCTTAATTTTCAGGGCAATTGAATTTTTTGTATTTTACTTTTAATTCGAAAGGAGTTTACTTCTCATGATCAAATTTCAGGGGCAAGATATGCCTATGAACTAATAAGCTTAATTTTATGTTTGATTTATGAATACATATATATAATATATATTTGTTATTTCCCCTGAAATCCTGTCCTAAGTTCCATATGATTTCTTAGATAATTGAGTCAGATTGCTAATTTTTCCATTCTATTTTATCATTTCTTCAAGTGTAGGTTTCCCATAGTAAGTACATGCACAAAAATAGTTGGAGGCTCTAAAATTATTTGGAGGGAAGTAAACGAATGTTAACTTTGGCCATAATAGACTAGCAATGAAACTTATTTTTTGCTGGAAATCATCAAAGGTCACGAATGAAATTTTACTTGTTAATTTTTTAAAAAATACCTAATTTAGGCTAATATAGTTTTTAAGGACATAAGATTTAAGCATATTATTTCTAAATTTCATAACAACCTAGAAGTATAGCTGTTATCTTACTGGTTAGGGAAGGGCCCGGCTGTGAGTGACAGCCAGTGACAGTGGTGTAATGAAGTGAGGTGGTTTTTCTCATGGAGCAGCAGGTCAAAGGTGAATAATACGGGGCAGTGCAGCTGCTGTGCAATGCCTTCCTGGATCTTGGGTTTCCCATCTTGATGGTTCTTTATCCCCGTGCTTGTCACCTCATGGTCTCAACGTGGCTGCTGCAACCTCAGCCATCTTGTCTGTGTTCCAGGAAGAAATTGGAGGGCAGGGCCAAGGGACCAAGGGGTCTTCAAGCAGATGCTTCTTCCTCTTAGAAAAGCAAAAGCCCCAACCAGTCAGCTTCTCGTCTTGTTGCTCTGTCCAGAGTAGTGCCTTGAAGGCTTCTTCCCAGCTTCTTATTCCTAGCTGGAAAGGCGGCTTCGAACTTCTTTCTTTTCTGTGATGTTTCTAAAGTCTCCATTGTGTTTGCTGGGATAAGATAGTTGACCTAATTCTGGGGGCTTCTAAATAAAGTTTTCTCTAGACAAAGAGGTAATAACTGAGAAGGATTCATTTGAAAAAGGAATAGCAATTTAGCGAATTATAGAACATAGCTGGAAAAATAATAATCTCCAAAAATGAAGTAGTCTGTGATCTTTATCTGCAGTTTTAATGTGAAGGACTTGCGGTTCTGCTGTCTCCAGGAGACATTTTTTGTCTATATCTTCACCTCTCAATGCCATTTCCCTCGCTGTAACTTTGGTGAAGCTGCTTATGTCAGAAGACATGTGGGGAAAAGGAATGCATGGATTGGTTTGTTTTTTGTAATTGGCTGTTAACAGCCTGAGGTGACAAGGGGAGGGATGAAGCTCTGCAGAGCCGTGCACATGCCCATGAGCCTGGCACGTGTGCTGCACTGGTTTCTCTGATGGTCTCAATTCTCCACTCCAGCCTGTGCACATGCTTTTGGTAATGTTATTCGCATCTTTTTCTATCAAAAGATGGAACCTATTTCTCCACCCCTGGAATTCTGGGCTGGACTTAAGGCTTGCTTCAGTCAATAGCAATGATGAAAGTGACAGTATTCACATTCTGGGGTTTGGTCTCAGGAAGCCCTTCATGCCTCTGCCTTGACCAGAAGAAGAAGTCCAGGCCGGCATAATGGAGGAAGAGAGACCACGTGGAGCAGAGCCCAGGCCATCCTTGGCCAGTCAACACCATCTAACCCCAAATGTGGGAGGGACCCTGGCTAGGACCCGCAGAACCACTCCACGGACCCACAGACTGAGGAACAGTAATGACGGTTATTGTTTTGAGGCACTGTGTTTTGGGATGGCTTGTTAGGCAATGTTCTTTTGGCAATAGTTAACTAATACTGCATGTTTTGAGGTATTTTTTATTCATTTTTATATTTAATCTTAATAACAGGCCATCATGTTACTGATACTATATCTGTCTTATAGACAAGCAATCTGAGTTTCACAGAGATGAAATAATTCCCCAAATCACAGAGCTAGAAAGTGGTACATATTTTCATTGATACCAGATTTGTCTTATTTCAGAACCCATCCCCTCTGCCCAGCCTCTCTGAATCTGAGGAGCATTTGTGAATAGGGGCCTTAGTTCCACATGAAGAGCAGAGTGAAGAGGTGCAGGCAAGAGTTCAGCGTGGTCACAGTCCTCTAGTACTGCTTAGAAAGAAACTTCATAATCTCACTAATGGTCTATCAATCAAAACCACAATGCAATACCACCTTACTCCTGCAAGAATGGTCATAATAAAAAAAACTAAAAAATAATAAATGTTGGCTGGGATATGGTGAACAGGGAACACTTCTACACTGCTGGTGGGAATGTAAACTACTACAACTACTATGGAAAGCAGTGTGGAGATTCCTTACAGAACTAAAAGCAGAACTACCATTTGATCCAGCAGTCCCACTACTGGGTACCTACCCAGGGGAAAACAAGTCATTATATGAAAAAGATAATTCCACACACATGTTTAGAGCAGCACAATTCACAATTGCAAAAATATGGAACTAGCCCAAATACCCATCAATCAATGAGTAGATAAGAAAATGTTACACACACACACACACACACACACACACACACACACACACACACACCATTGAATACTATTCAGCCAAAAAAAGAATGAAATAGTGGCATTTGCAGCAACCTGGATGGAACTGGAGACCATTATTCTAAGTGAAGTAACTCAGGAATAGAAAACCAAACATCATGTATTCTCACTCATAAGTATGAGAGCTAAGCTATGAGGATGCAAAGGCATAAGAATGACACAACGGACTTTGGGGACTTGGAGGAAAGGGTGGGAGCAGGTTGAGGGATAAAAGACTGCACAATTGGGTACAGTGCACACTGCTTGGGTGATGGGTGCACCAAAGTCTCACAAATCACCACTAAAGAACTTATTCATGTAACCAAACACCACCTGTTCTCCAAAAACCTGTGGAAATAAAAACAATACATTTTAAAAAATCCCAAAACAAAATTAATGTATTGTACCCAAAAACTTAAGAGGGAAAACCTCATGTTAAGTGTTCTTACCACAATAAAATAAAAACAAAACAAAACAAAAAAGAAAAGAACTTCAGATTCCTCTGCGGCTGGGCAGGCGTTTTCTTCTTCTGTCATCTTTCCAATTTCCCCATGTGTTGTACTATTTGGGTTATTTTATACTTGAAGGAGTTGATAGTGAGATGCAAGAGTCTTCTGATTTTTTTAATTGACAAATAATTGTATATATTTATGGGGCAAAATGTGATTACTTGATATATGTATAAATTGTGGAATAATTAAATCAAGCTAACTAACTTATTCTCACCTTACTTATCAATTTTTTTTTGGTGGTGAGAACATTTAAAATCTAATCTGTTAGCAATTTTGAAATTTACAGTACATTATTTTTAACTGTAGTCACCATGCTGTGCAATAGATCACTAAAACTTATTCCTCCTGTCTAACTAAAACATTGTTTTGACCCATATCATCCCACTTCCATATCTTCCTGCTTCCCCGCTACCCCATCCTGTGGTAACCATCTGCTCTCTGCTTTCAAGAGTGAAGCTTTCTTAGATTCCAGATGTAAGTGAAAGCGTGAAGTCTTTGTCTTTCTGTGCCTGGCGTATTAAACTTACAGTAACGTCCTCCAAATTTACCCATGTTGTCACAAATGTCAGGATTTTCTTCTTCTTTTCTTTTCTTTTTTTTTTTTTAAAGATGGAAGAGTATTACATTGTACATCTATATCACATTTTCTTTATTCACTTATTCGTTGGTGGACACCTGGGTTGATTCCATATCTTGGATATTGTGGATAATGCTGTAGGGAACATGAGAAAGTGCAGGTATCCCTTTGATGTACTGATTTCAATTCCTTTGGATATAAAACAAGTAGTGAGATTGCCAAGTCATATGGTAGCTTTATTTTTATTTATTTTTGTTGTTGTTGTTGATACAGAGTCTCACTCTGTTGCTCTCACTCTGTTGCCCAGGCTAGAGTGCAGTGGTGTGATCTCGGTTCACTGCAACCTCTGCCTCCCTTGTTCAAGTGATTTTCCTGCCTCAGCCTCCAAAGTAGCTGGGATTATAGGCACGTACCACCATGCTCAGCTAATTTTTGTGTTTTTAGTAGAGACAGGATCTCATCATGTTGGCCAAGTTGGTCTCAAATTCCTGACCTCAAGTGATCCACCTGCCTTGGCCTCTCAAAGTGCAGGGATTACAGGCATGAGCCACCGTGCCCAGCCTATTTTTAATTTTTTGAGGGACGTTCCCAACTGTTTTTCATGATGTCTGTACTTATTTATATTTTCATCAACAAAGTACAAGGTTCTCTTTTCTCCACATCTTCGTCTATACTTGTTACCTTTTTAGAAAAATAAGGTGTTGCTCTTTTGCCCAGGCTGGAGTGCAGTGACACAATCATAGCTCACTGCAGCCTCAAACTCCTGGGCTCAAGGGATCCTCCCACCTCAGCCTTCTTAGTAGCTGGGGCTATAGGCATGTGCCACTGTACCTGCCTAAGTAGTTTTACAGATGCTGGGGGTGGGACAGGGGCTCACTGGGTTGCTGATGATGGTCTTGGACTACTGAGCTACTTATTGTATTAGACTGAGAATATTTAATGTCCCATCCTGTTTCCAGGCTTCTGAAACTCAGTGTGTCCTGAATTGAACTCACTCAAACCCACTTGTCTTTCTACGTTTCCCTCCTAAAGAATGACACCACCATCCATGTGACTGTCTGGGCCATCCTGAACTCCAAAGTCATCTTTCATCTGGGATCTTTTTCTCCTTTACTTCCAAAATTCAATCATAGGCCTCATTCATTCCAGAGCCCTGATATCTCCTGAGTCCATTCATTTCTCTTTAAACTCGACAACGTTACTTGAATTAAAGACTGAATTATATATTTTTTGAGGGTTCTAGATACTGCCTTCCCACCAGCACCTGTTTCCAGTCTCCCCACTTCCCAGGCCACCCATCAGCCTGTGGCCAAAGTGATCTTTCTCACATAAGCATTTGAGCAAAACTTTGTAGACATCCAATCACAGAATTCTTCTCCAGACAAACTTGTAAACTTAGCAACTGACATAGGCATTTAATGGGGCTTCACAATGTAGGATGGATACATGAATAAATGAATGAAGTAACTATTTTTCTAAATTTACTTTATATACATAAAAATATTATCTACATTTGAACATCGAGTCAATCATTGGCTCAACACTTTGATGGCATTGAGGGGGAGATCAGAAAATATTTTTAATTTCTTATTTAGAAACTTTAAAAAAAGCACGGGGTCTTTTGTATGGTTATATAACTCAACCCTTGAAATGTAAAAATGTTGTCTGTATGCATAATTAATTTAAAAAGTAAAGGAATATATATTCATAGCATAATCTATGTTTTCATCACATGCATGGCCTCATAAAAATCTAGGTGTATGCTTTTTTGTACAAAATCTACATTCATATATATAAAAATCAGAGTGTCCTTTTTTCTTTTTGAAATTTGGAAATTAGTAATGTGCTGTTTGGAATATTTGTATAATGAAATTCATTGTCATATGAGCCATGCATCCTTAATGTCTCTTAATTTCTCTATTTGGGGATAATTAACGTATTGAGTTTTTCAAAAGAGAGGCGAAACATGTATATTCCTCAAAGCCTGGATACTCTTATGTTGCAGAGGAATTTTCAGGGACTGCTCTGCCACTGAGGGTCTGTTTGTCTTATTCTTCTCAGGCCAAATTGTATGTGAAATGGAGAGACAAATGTTTTATTGCTAATTTCAGTATGCACTCATTGGTGAGCACATTTTCTCCTAATGGCCACCCTCAGTGCTGCAAAATGTCACTGAGATTGTGCAGTGAAAGCCTTAGAATTAACCACTCATATTAATTATAGGTTCTACTGATGAATTCTTTTAACTTTGACCTGGGAAGAAAGTCATAAATTCACATCCATGAACAGGAGGAGAAGAAGGTGAACTGCAATAGAGACTGCGAGTTATTTATTTATTTTTCTCAGAACTTTTTGGCTCTGCAAACACAATCTTGTCAGGATTATTTTCAGGTTATTTGTCTAGAGTCCAGAGGAAAGTGACTTTGTTTATTTTGTGGATTTACATGCCATTTCTACAAAATAATCTCTTTTTAAAAATGGATAAAATAGATTATATTAAATCAGAAAGGAAATATTGGTTTTAGTTCCTTGTGTAATCCAGGTAGATTATGCAAAGCATTGTTGGAAAGGGGCTGGGCTATATTTGGAAAGGAAAACAATACAAATCATGATAGTCGGTATCATGAGAATGTCACAAACAGCAAATTATGAAGGAATGCAACACCTACTCTGCAGTGATGAGAAAGGAAAGAGAATAGATCTGCAGGCATTCTATCTACAAAGGGCAGAAAGACCACTACAGTTAGAAGCAGAAGATTTAGGTCCTGGTTGAGGGTCTGCCAATTACTAGTTAGGTGACCCTGGACAAGTGAATTAACCTTTTGGAGTCTTGGTTTCTCAGCTGTGAAATGGGGATAATGACTCACCGGGTTGTTGTGAGAATCAAATGATATAATGGATGTGAAATGGTTTTGGAAACTGAAAGCACTGTCGAAACGTAAGGGAATATTACTGTTTTGATTACTGTATTTTTAAGAACAACTCCACATCTGTAACGTCAACACATACTCACCCTTCACAGGGGCAGTGATGACCCCTGCATGCACTTTTCAGTCAACAAGAGCATCTTGTGACTTCTGGTGAGTCTCATAGAATCCAGGCATGTAGAAAAGTTTCTCCTGATGTCAGAAGGGGTGAAGACTGCGCAGATGATTCTCCATAAAAAATCATTGTTCTGCATTTTCTTTTCTTTATATAAGTGAAACTTTTATTATATGCTCTGTCACCTTAGAATCTAGGCTCACATAATTTTAGAGATGTTAGAGAACTAGAGAGATCAATTCTGCTTCTTCTACTAAAGTCAGGGAACCTGGGACCCAGAGAGGCTAAGTGAATTGTCAAAGGACACACAGCAAGTAAGTAAGAGAGCTTGATTCCTCTGAAGTTTCTTCCAAAGTCTGTTAGACAAAATTTCTTTTTTTTTCTTCTTTTTTCAACTTTTATTTTAGATACAGGGGTGCATGTGCATATTTGTTACATGAAAATATTGTGTGATGTTGAGGTGTGGAATATGGATCCCATCACCCTGGTAGCGAGCATTGTAGCTGATAGGAAGTTTTTCACCCCCCACCCTGGTTGTCCCCAGTATCTATTGTTCTCTTGTTTATGTCCTTGTGTGCTCAATGCTTAGCTCCCATGTGAGAACGTGCAGCATTTGATTTTCTGTTCCTGTGTTAATTTGCTTAGGATTATGACCTCCAGCTCCATCCATGTTCCCACAAAGAACACAATTTCGTTCCTTTTTATGGCTACATATTATTCCATGGCGATTTTCTTTATCAAGTCTGCCATTGATGGGCACCTGAGACGATTCCATGTCTTTGCAGTTGTGAATAGTGCAGCGATGAATGTATGAGTTCATGTGTCTTTTTGGCAGAATAATTTATTTTCTTTCGGGTATATACCCAGTAATAGGATTGCTGGGCCAAATGGTAGCTCTGTTTTCAGTTCTTTGAGGAATCCCCAAACCGCTTTCCACAGTGGCTAGGCTCATTTACATTCCCACCAAGAGTGTGTGAGCATTCCCTTTTCCCTGGAGGCCTACCAGCATCTATTGGTTTTTGACTTTTTAGTAACAGCCATTTAGATTGGTGTGAGATGATATCTCATTGTGGTTTTGATTGATTTGGAGTTCTCTGATAGTTATGTTGAACATTTCTTCATATGTTTGTTGACTGCTTGTATATCTTCTTTTGCAAAGTGTCTGTTCGTGTCCTTTGCCCATGTTTTAATGAGGTTATTTGTTTTTGGGTTGTTGACTTAAGTTCCCTGTAGATTCTGGATATTAGGCCTTTGTTGGATGCATAATTTGTGAATATCTTCTCCTATTCTGTAGGTTGTCTGTCTGCTCTGTTGATAGTTTCTTTTGCCGTGCAGATATTCTTTAATTAAGTCCCTCTTGTCTTTTTGTTTTTGTTGTAGTTGCTTTTCGGGACTTAGCCAAAAATTATTTGGCAAGACCAATGTCAAGAAGAGTATTTCTTAGATTGCCTTCCAGGATTTTTATTGTTTCAGGTTTACATTTATATCTTTAATCTATTTTGAGTTACTTTTTCTATGTGATGAAGGGTAGGGGTCCAGCTTCAATCTTCTGCATATGACTAGCCAGCTATCCCAGCACCATTTAATGAATAGGGAGTCCTTTCCCCATTGTTTGTTTTTGTTGGCTTTATTTCTGAGTTTTCTATTCTTTTCCGTTGGTCTGTGTGTCTGGTTTTGTACCAGTACCAAGCTGTTTCAGTTAGTGTGACTTTATGATATAGTTTGAAATTGGGTAAGTGTAATGCCTCCAGCTTTGTTCTTTTTATTTAGGATTGCTTTGGCTATTTGAGCTCTGCTTTGCTTCCACGTGAATTGTAGAATAGTTTTTTCTAATTCTGTGAAGAATGACGTTGGTAGTTTGATAAAAATAGCATTGAATCTGTAAATTGTTCTGGGCAGTGTGGCCATTTTTATGATATTGGCATGGGCATGGAATGTTTTTCCATTTATTTGTTGTTGTCTCTGAGTTCTTACAGCAGAGACAAAGTTTCCTGATTGTAGGAAATAAAAAACAATTCTGTATAACTTAAACAAAGAGGAAGTTATTAGAATGATACAAACGACCCACAAAACTAACAGGAAACTTGTGGAAACAACGGACCTCAAGAAGGGCCAGAGGCTTCATGGCTGGACCAGTCCAATGGGGATGCTAACACCTACCCTAAACAAATCCCAAATATGCCTTCTTTTCAGGTTCAAAGTATCAGGAAGAGGTATCCAATTCAGGAGCCTCAGTCAGCTTGAAGCCTGGCTGCCAGGGTCAGGAAAAGTGGATCTTCTCATCAGTTTTAGATGTAGGGAGCATAGATATGCATATTAATGCCTAATCCTATTTTATATAATTATTATACAATTCTATAATTGTTTATATTTTATACAATTATATAACTAATATATATGTCAGTTAGGCATTAGTATATTATATGTGGGACTATTACCCAAAGAGAGAGAGGATTGGGTGTTGAACAGCAAAAAACAAAAGAAGAACACCCCATACCCATCAAAGTCAACCTTTTTAGATGTGCAGAAGCTCTTCTTCCTCTTGCCTAATGTGTTTTAACCATCTTTCATGGAACCACTGACACCCCAGGCGTCATCGGTTACCGCATCAGCTCTAAGTGCATGATCTAGGGATGTCTATTTTTCTGGTTAAGATTTAATCCCCTCATAATATCTTCAATTTAGGACAAAATTGTAAAGTTAACCAAAACCAGTGCATCTTATACAAAATAAAATGAGAAAGGGAATGACTATAAGACAGTGACCCAGTCATTTGGGATGAATCTGTAGCCTTCAAAGTCTTTGGGTTCCTTATTCTATGTATTCTACTTACTCCAAGACATTCCTGGGACTTCAACTCAAAAAAAGTAAGGACCATAATTAAGTTCATGTTTCAATCAACCGCTGATGAAATTATTAAAATCACCCTGCTCCTTGGGACAGTTCACTGAATCAAGAGTCTGCTTTTTGTACCCAGAACAATAAATCCAGTCTGACATGGAAGTGTGTGCTTTTCTACTCCACTCGGACCCCCTATGCAAGTCCGTGAGTATTGTCAAGTTTTTGCCAATGTAAGCTGATAAGTTTTTATAAATATATATATACATTTTTTGTTGTTGTTGTTGAGATGGAGTCTCGCTCTTGTCACCTAGCCTGGAGTGTAATAGCGTGATCTCGGCTCACTGCAACCTCCACTTCCTGGCTTCAAGCAATTCTCGTGCCTCAGCCTCCCGAGTAGCTGGGATTACAGGTGTGTGCCATCATGCCTGGCTAATTTTTGTATTTTTAGTAGAGATGGGGTTTCATTGTGTTGGCCAGACTGGTCTTGAACTCCTGACCTCAAGTGATCTGCCCACCTTGGCCTCCCAAAGTGCTGAGATTACAGGCATGAACCACCACTCCTGGCCTACAATTATATTTTAATTTTAAAACCTCTACTCCTTGGTGTGAACTTGTCCTTGACTCCCCAGTGGTCTTAATGGGAATGGACTTGGGTTACAGATCTGAAAGCAGGGAGCAGTGTGTGTAGTGCAGTGGTGCAGTGGGAGTCGTCTCTGCTGCTCCATCAAGATCGTAACTGAGGTGCTTCAGGTTCACTCTTTTCTGTTTGGTACTTAGTGCTAAGCAGTCAGAAATACTTGAAATCACATAGAGAGTCCGAATGTTACTTATTTTGGGGGCAGCATGCAAAACCCTAAAGATTAAGGCTGCCATGGGGCAGGAGTGGGATCACATTTCATGCCTTACCAGCAATTTTCCCTGGTCAAAACAAAGTGATAAGTTGTCCTTGACGACAGCTCTCCCGGTGGTACTTGGTAAAACGCTGTGCTAATTTGCAAGGAAGTTGGAAACAGCATTCCACACATGGTCTTTTCTCGCTGCTCCTTGCAACAGCTTACCACACTGAACCGCGCTATTTAAAGGCCTGTTCCTCCCACTCGACTTTGAGCTCCCAGGATCACCAGAGCATGGGCTTGATCAGGTCTCTTCATTGCCACACAATAGGGCTTGGCGAAAGTTTATCACTTTAAACAATCAGCTGGAAAATTTGTTAATGAAGTCTGGTGCCCATAGCATTATCTAAGTTAGAGGTGCAGTCTACAAAACCAACAAGTTCTCCCCAAAAAAGGGCAGGTGTGTATTTTTGACAAACATTCATAACGGATCACATTTAAGCTTCGGGCATTTGGGTCCAACTTTATATCAAATGGCAAGAGGAGGTCATGGGCTTGGCTTTATTTTATTGCATCTGAATCTTTTCTGGTCTGGGATTATGAAAGAAAGAAAAAGTATTGAGTGAAACAGGGAAGTGAATTATTTGAAAATGAGACCCTTGCTTAGAAGGCTCTGAAGTGGCACTGGCAGGAATGTGATGTACCCAGTAATTACAGGAGGGACAACATCGATCCAGGGTAACCCTCTCTGACAGCTGGAAGCAACCAGAGGACAGCTTCAACCAAATCGCTGGCCCCCACGATCCCACGGAGTCACAATCAGTGACGGAGTCGCAACGCTCCAATTCACACAAGACACACAAAACCAGCCACTCATCCTGCAAGAGTGATTTTTGGCCACACTTTCACACATGGGAAACTCATCTTCTTTCGTGAGGACCACAGTGACGAAAGAGAGGTGCCCTGCGAGGGGCTGCGAGGCCTTCTCACCACTTCCTCATTCCTTTGTCCCACAGAAGCACTGATTCTCCCCCTGCCGCCCGCGGGAAAGCTGCCAGCACACAGATGTTAGAGAGCTGGCTAATCATCGCTGTGTTCTAGTTACATTTGTACATTTTTGGAATTCCGGGTTTTGGATGATTTTCCTCTCCACTGAATAAAACAGTAATGGCCTCCACCTGACGTTGATGAACGAACACACTTTTCTGCCCTTTCCTTCCCTGTCAAGGCATCTGAAATTCACGAGGGCATAAATAACATTGCACAAAGCCCTCAGCAGATTCCATCCGAGGCCAGCCTCTATTCACAGCCCTCGGAAGACACTGGAAATCAGGCCTCGGAGCCTGGGAATCTCTGCCCCACTGTGCAAATGATTTGTGGTGCTTTCTCGGGACCGTGTCACGCTATTTCTGAATCTCTTTGCCATTATGCGTCTAGCCATCCACACTCAGCAATCAGTGGGACTGCTGTGAGATGCTCGGTTGGGGAGCAGGGCCATATGTTTCCGGAAATACCGCTCCAGACTTGCTAGCTCTGGACTTGGGGAGATCAGATGGTTCGTAAGTGGATTTGGCGTTGGCAGGTTTTTCACATGTATTTTCTTCTCTGAGCTTTCAAATGAAGATATTACAGGTTGGGGTCTGCAGATCCAAATTACTTTGGACTTTAAAATTTTAATTATTAGGGAGGGAGTTTTAAATGTTACTTTCCAAATAATTGATATAACTTAAACTTTTATTATGAATAAAGTTAAATGTGCACAAAAGTAGAGGGATTAAATATTAAACAATTAATAATCAATAAATAGCCCATATGCCAAACTCAGCCTCAGCAATTACCTACATTGCAATGGTCACGTTTTGTCCGCCAGTTGGAAGGGAAATGCTGTGGTCTGAATGTTTGTGTTCCTCCAAATTCCTACACTGGAATCTTAACCCCCAAGGTAATGGCATTAGGAGGTGGGGACTTTGGAAGGTGATGAGGTCATGAGGGACGAGACCTCAAGATGTGAAAGGGAACTGGGTTGCTGCCTTGCCTCTTTGACCATTTGACAACACAGTGAGAACATGCCATTTATTAGGTTGGTGCAAAAGTAATTGTGGTTTTCACAATTACTTTTGCACTAACCTAATATATACCAATAAGTGGCCCTCAGAAATACTAAATTTTATTGTGCCTGGAACTTGGACTTCCAACCTCCAGAACTGTGAGGAATCTATTTCTGTGGTTTATAAGCCACCCAGTCTATGGGAGTTTGTTTTGTAGCCTGAATGGATGAAGACAGGGAGTATTTTTGAAAGAGGCATTTATTTTTTTCCCCAGTGAAAGTTAAGTTTTCTTCCTCCAAAATATTTACATGGTGAAGTTTTAAAAATAAAATATACATTCAGCGAAGTGCAAGTGACCATACCCATATGCCAGAGCCAAGATTGGGATGTAAGACATTACCAGCACCCAAAAGCCCTCCTCACACTTCTGCTAGTCACTACCCCGGACCACTAACGGTGCTCATGATCCTCATTTCCATCCCTGTAGATTAGTTTGTCTGTTTTTAAATTGTATGAGTGAGTTTATGTAGGATGTGTTCTTGTACATCTGCCTTCTTTCACTCAAGATTGCGTCTGTGAGATTCTTTGGCATTATCATGTATAGCAGGTGCTCACTCTTGTTATTGCTATGAAGGATTATTATTTCAAACCACAGCAATTTATTTGTCTATTCTACATTTGATGAACTTTTTTCTCGTTGTTTGGATGTTAAAAATTAGGCTTCTGTGAAAATCTGGTCCATATCTTTTAATGCACTGATGTACATGTTTGTTAGATATATATCCAGGAGAGGAACTGACATGCTTGTTGAGTATGTGTGCATAGCCTTTCAGTTTTCCAAAATGTTTTCCAAAGAGTTTTCCAAAGTGGATGCACCAATTTACTTTTCCACCAGCAGTGTATGAAAGTGTTAGTTACTACACATTCTTACCAATACTTGACTTTGTCTCTCATTTTCACTTTAGCCATTGTATTAGATGTGTAATTGTATAGAATTGTAATTCAAATTTGCATATCTATGATAGCTAATAATACTGGGCAATTTTCCATATCTTATTGAACGTTTTGTGAAGAGCGTATTCAGGACTTTTGCTCATGATTTATTGAACTTTCTGTCCTTTTGTATTAATTTGTATGAGTTCTTTGTGTATTATAAATGCAGGTCCTTTTCATGATATTTGTACTATGAAGATCTTTCTCACTACAGCTTGCTTCCTAACATTGTCCTAGGATTGACAGACTTGTTAATTTTCATGAGGTATAATTAATCAATACTCTGGCTTAAGTTTAATGTCCTTTCTGCATGAAAGATAAGAAGGTATTCTATATTCTAGATGCTGTATTGTTTTACTTTTCACATTTAGGTCCACAATCATTATGGAAATGACAATTTCCACATGGTATTAGATAGGGCTCAAGATTCGTTGTTTTCCTATGTGGATATATAATAGATTGATCATAATTTAAGAAAATTATTATTTTTCCTTTATACCATGGTGTCACTTTTGTGGTAAATCAAGTGAGTACATATGTGTGAATCTGTTTACAGATTCATATTTTGTTCCTTTGGTCAATTTGTGTATCCTTGCACTAGTACTACATTAGATTAATTATTGTATCTCTGTAATAGACTTGAAATCAGGAATTGTAAAGTCTCCAACTTTGTCTTTGCTGTTCTTTGACATTTGCACTTCTACAAAGAATAAATTTGTTAATTTGCACATACAAACACACACACATATCACTGTGTTGGAATTCTGATCAAGATTGCATTGAATCTATATATTGATTTGGGGGGGAGTAATACATTTACAACATGAAGTCTTTAATTCATAAACTTAACAGGTATTTCTATTTAAGTTGGTCTAATTATTTTAGATAATGTTTACATAAGATAAAATTCACAATTTTAACCATTAACCACTTTAAAGTATAAAATTCATTTTTAAGTGTATTTGCAATGTTGCACAACCATCATTCCTATCTAATTCCAGAACATTTTCCTCACCTGTATGCATTAAGCAATCATTCCTCTTTCCCTCCTCCCTGAGTCCTTGGCAATCATTGATCTCCTTTTTGTTTGTAACAATTTGCCTCTTCTGGACGTTTTATATTAATGGAATCCTACAGTTTGTGGTCTTTTGTGTCTGACTTCTTTCACTTTGCATAATGTTTTCAATGTTCATCCCTATTGTAGCTTATATCAGTATTTCATTTTTTTATGGCTGAATATTATTCCATTGTGTGTATCCACCACAATTTTTGTTTATCCATTCACAAATGGGTGGACATGTGAGTTGTGGTATAGTTTGGCTCTGTGTCCCCACCCAAATCTCATGTTGAATTGTAATTCCCAATGTTGAAGGAAGGACCTGGTAGGAGGTGACTGGATTGTGAAGGTGGAATTCTCCATGCTATTCTCATGATAGTGAGTGAGTTCTCAAAGATCTGATGGTTTAATAGTATGTGGCGCTTCCCCCTCACTCTCTCTTTCTTGCCGCCATTAGAAGAAGGTGCTTGCTTCCCCTTCTCCTTCTGACATGATTGTAAGTTTCCTGAGGCCTCCCAATCATGCTTCCTGTTACACCTGCAGAACTGTGAGTCAATTAAACCTCTTTTCTTCATTAAGAACTACCAGTCTCAGGTAATTCTTTATAGCAGTGTGAGAACAGATTAATACAGGTTGCTTTCATTTTTTGGCTGTTGTGCTATGCTGCTATAAATATTGGTGTACAAGTTTTTGTATGAATATATGTTTTCATTATTCTTGAGTGTGTAACCTGAAATGCAATTACTGAGTCATATGCTAACTCTATGTTTAACTTTTCAAGGACTGTAAAACTGTCTTTCACAGTAGCTACACCACTGCACACTCCTACTAGCAAAGTATGAGCTCTCCAAAGACTTCATACATTGAATCTACACATTCTCTTCAACAGTGGTTATTTTTTTTATTATAGCCATCCGAATGAGCATGATGTGGTATGTCATTGTGGTTTCAATTTATATTTTCCTGTTGACCAAGGATATTGAGTATCTTTTCATGTGCTTATTGGACATTTGCATATCCTCTTTAGAGAAATGCCTATTCAAATCCTTTGCCTATTTTTCATTTGGGTTGTTTGTCTTTATTTTGTGGGTTTACATGAATCCTTTATCTTAACACTAGACAATTGTCAGATTTATGACTTTCAAATATGCAAATATGTTCTCACAGTCTGTGGGTTACCTTTCTACTTTCTCAACAGTGTCCTGTGACACACAAAATTTTACATTTTGGTGACATACAATGTATCAATTTTTTTCTCTTGTTCTATTTGCTTTTAATGTTATATTTAAGAAACTGTTGCCTAATTGAAGGGCATGAAGATTTACATCTATGTGATATATAATTTTTTATTTCTCATGTTGATACTGTATATCTGCTCTTTTTTCACTATCGGTCTTGCTAGGGAATTATTAATTTTATTTGCCTTTAAAAATTAACTTTGGGCTCTTTTTCTATTCTATTCATTATGCTTTCTATCTTTATTTTTATTATTTTATTTTTTTCTACTTTTTTGGGTATAATATGCAGTTTTTTAAAGATAGCTTCTTACAATGGCTTTCTAGTTAATTGATTTTCAGTATTACTTGGATTGTAATGTATGCGTTTATAAATTTTCCTCTAAGCACTGTGTCAGCTATACATCAAGTTCTGAAACATTGTATTTTCCTTGCCATCCAGTTAGTGTATGTTCTCAATGTCTTTGTAATTTCTTCTCTTCTCATGATTTACTTAGTATTGTATTGCTTAATTTCTAAAAATTTGGAAATTTTCTAGTTATTTTCTAGTTATCATTATTGATTTCTTGCTTGATCTCACTGTGGTTATAGAACACATTAAATCATTTAAAATGTGTTTAGAGTTGATTTTTGGTCTATAATATAAACAATTTTTGTAAATATTCTATGTGAATTTGAAAAGTTGAGTCTATTTTGATAACTGTGTTTTTCACACATTTGTAATTTGTTTAATTTTTACTGGGAGAATTGTTTTACAATCTTTTTATGATTGTGAATTTCTCTATTTTTTAAGTCAATTTTTAGTTTTTGCTTTATGTGTTTTGAAATTGTGTTATTGGGTGCATAAAAATTTAGGATTTAAACTTTCTGTTAAGTTTTCCTTTTATATTTCAAAATTTCCCTTTTTATTTTATCTCTAAAATACTTATTGCTTTAAAGTTCGCTTTACCTAAGTTGAGTTATACTAGATGTTTTTTGGTTGGTGTTTTCAAGGTATATAATTTTTGATTATTTATTTCAAATTTTCTGTATTCTTATGTTTAAATATATTTAATGTAAGCAACATATATTTTAATTTTAAAATACAGATTACAAAACTTTTGTCTTTTATTCGTATTATTTGCATTTTCATGTAATGACATCCCTTATAGTTTGGTATTTAAATCTAGTATTTTACCAGTTCTTCCCACTTGTACTGTGTGTTCTTTGTTCTGTTTTTCTCCTTTCTAGTTTTGTTTTGATCAGTTGTAACTATTTTTAGTTTTACAGTTAACCTCTGCACCTAATTAGTTATACATGCTTTTATTGTTCTTTTAGTGGTTCCAGTAGAGATTGTAAGATTGTAACATGCATCCTTGATTTATCTGAGTGCCAGTTAAAAATGTTTCTTCTGTTATTCCCTGGGTAATTCAAAAACATTGTGACACTTGGACTCCTGTTTTTTTGTGTAATTGTTGTTATATTTCAATCATATATTGTTATATTTTATGTAATTGTTGTTATATTTCAATCTTAAATCTCATAAGATTGTAAAATCATAATGATACTGTGTAATCAAGTAGAGTTAACCACATATTTACCCTTTCTGATGATTTTCATTTCTTCTTGCCTTTCAGAGCTTCTTTATGAATTCATTTCACTTTCTGTTGAAAAACTACTTTTTGTTTCTTTATATATATCTTTGGTATTGTTCTACTCATGATGAATTCTCAGTTCTTTCTGTCTAAAAACATATTCATTTCACTTTAATGTTTAAGAGCTATTTTTGCTATGTCTTGAATTCTAATTTGGAAATATTTTCTTTCAACATTTAAAACTACCATTTAATTGTCTCCTGGCTTCTCTTTAAGCTGCAAATGTAGTTGTCAGTCTCATTGTTGCTCTTTTGAAGGAAATGTTTCTCTTTTGTTTTAACTAGTTTTAATAATTTTTTTCTTTTTCCTTGTTTCTCAGCAGTTTTACTATAATGTGAATTGATGTTTTGCAGGTGGAATTTTAAAATAATCCCCAATGACCCTCACCCCTTTGTAATCATCTCTTCTTCTGTGTGGGTGGGACCTACGTATAGGATATGACAGCACTCCTGAGATCATGCTATGTTGTGTATAAACGGATTCTGCAGATGTAATTGGGGCCCCAGATTAGTCGGCATTGAGTTAATCAAGGATTAGATTATCCCACTTGGGTCTTTTAAAGATGTCGTCTGGGTCTTTGGGGGTTTCCCAGAAGCCATGCTGTGAGCTACTTAGAGGTTCAAGTGGCCTGTAGCAACTTAGAGTGGTCTTCCAACAGTCACTAGAAAAAAAAAAGGGACCTCAGTCACAAAACCATATGGGATTCAATCCTGTCTGCAATTCTGAAAGAACTGAAAAGAGGTGCCCATGCTACAGATGAGAACCACAGCCCTGGGAGACACCTGGATTGCAATCTTGTGAAAATCGAGCAAAGGACTCAACTGAGCCCTGCCTGGCTTTCAGTTCTGCAGAGCTGTGAGATGATACATGTATGAGGTTTTATGCTTTAAATTGGTGGCAATAGAAAGCCAGAACTTGCGTTTTCAAAATTTTGTTTGCAGCTTTTAATTCTTGCAGAGAGGTAATATACCTTTTAAAATTTGTGGATCATGTCTCATTTTTTTTGGAAAATGTCTAGCCAGCATGTCTTCAAATATTACTTCCACTCTGATTTTTTCTCTTTTACCTTTCTTGGTTTCCAAGAACCTGCATGTTAGACATTTACAGAGTACCTAATGCATTTTACATTTCATGTATTTTGTTCCAAAATCATAGATTTTTGTGTCTCAATCAAAAGCTCAAAGCATCCATGAGATTCTGCCACCACCTGAGTGGGAGGTACTCTCTAATTTTTGTCTCTTCAGCTCCATGAAATTTTGAAACATCTACATAGCATTTGAGCATCTTAGCAGGCCCTTTCTGTTTTGTGTCTTGGCTGATTGCTCCATGCATGCTCCATTTAAAAGCTGGTCCAGTGCTTCAGGAGGAAATTGCATGCAGACATTTGATTTGCTTTCCTGTGTTTCCCTTATTTCTGGGGTCTTTATTCTTTCAGAGCTGGCTGTTTGATGGTACTGAACTTCAGTTTTATCTTCCCAACTCAGTGAAGGTTCTGTTAAATCTAGGCCATAGTTATCTCTTTAGACTTCATGCCTCAAAGAGAAAATTGGGAAACGACTATGGAGGAAAAATCTGTACAGAAAAGTACAAATCAACTCATTTTCCTTCCCCTCTGGAGTCTTGACTTTTCTAGTACCTTCATTGATTTCCGATCTTCCAATGCTCTAAAATCGTTCAGTTTTTAATGTTGTTCTCCATAGGAGGGTTCTTCTAATATCAGCTGCCACACCAGATCTCAGCTAGTAGCAGTCAAAACAGTGTAGTAGGCATACTCTAAGTGAATTTTCATTTCTCAAAGAAGCAACACATAATACTCCTTAAGTACTGCTTGAGAATTAACAAATGAGAAACATAATGAAGGAAAAGTGCTCATCATTAACCTGAAGCGTGTTCATGATTCATGGCCAAAACATGTTCATGGTTCAACAGGCCTCTAAATAGATAGAAAATACAGATACTTTGAAATAACTAAAGAAGCAGATGAAAACCACCATCATTAAAAACGATGAAGAAAGGGGAGCTTCAGTTCAGAAGCTGGGACACAACGAATATCACCCGACCTCAGGTAATCAATACCGTGTGTAACCTGCCTGCATTGTATAGAACTTTGAGGCACAGATATACCTTTGGGAAAGTTCTCAGTGATACCTCTCAGTTCTGTCACTCATGCCTTGGGGCCAAGCCCTACTTTAGCAAGGAGAATTTCATAAAGGAACTGCAGTAAAAACACACGAGACATGGGGCCGGGCACAGTGGCTCAAGCCTGTAATCCCAGCACTTTGGGAGGCCGAGACAGGCAGATCACGAGGTCAGGAGATCGAGACCACCCTGGCTAACCCGGTGAAACCCCGTCTCTACTAAAAAATACAAAAAACAAGCTGGGCGAGGTGGTGGGCGCCTGTAGTCCCAGTTACTTGGGAGGCTGAGGCAGGAGAATGGCCTGAACCCGGGAGGCGGAGCTTGCAGTGAGCTGAGATCTGGCCACTGCACTCCAGCCTGGGCAACAGAGTGAGACTCCGTCTCAAAAAAAAAAAGAAAAAAAAAAAAACAAAAAAAACCCACACACACACACGTGGGTTGTGGAAGTCACATGGAAAGGGCTTAGACTATTAGTTTACCCAACACATTCTGTATTGAACAAATCATTCACACTTTAGTTTCAGTTTTTCCATTTGTGAAGTGAAGGTTGATGTGACAATTAGCACGGAATCCCTGTCAACTGCCTGGTCCATAGTAAAGTATGTCTCTCTCTCTCCCTTTAAGCATTGCCTTTTCATATTCAGGGGCTTGTTATATATTGACACCACTCTATTACTTCCTTCTTACATGTATCTGGCTTCAGTAACTTCTTTTTCAGTTTGTGATGTGTATGTGTGTGTGTGTGTGTGTGTGTGTGTGTGTGTGTGTGTGTGTGTGTTGGGGGAAGGGTTGGGCTAGAAAGGGATGGATAGTGGGAATTTATGCTGTGGGAAGCTACTCCATCACAATTCTAATGAGTCCAGCAGCCTATTCTCTGAGTGATCCAGGCAGCATTCATTATGCCCGCCAGCCAAGAGGGTCAACATGGCCCTGGAAGCAAAGGAGGAGAAGGTGGCAATTTCTAGCAGAGCAGAAGTGGTGGCAGAAGGATCACCTGTCTGTGGAGACCCTGAAATGATGCAATTACAGGACCAGCATAGGGTGAGATTTCAGGGGCACCCAGGCCAGGCCTTCGGAGGCCCCCTTGTGATGGGATGATTATGAAGTGCACACGCGTGCAGAGGTTCTGGGGCTGGGCCACACCAGACATCTATGTGGAGAGACAAAGGAAATAGGATGTTACATTCCAGAGCACGCCAGGGAGAATCATTCAGCTCAGATGTCTGTGGAATCAGAGGAGGGTGGGGGACCAGTGTAGCGGGGACCGGAGCTGGGAGAGAAACAGGCTGATAGGAAGCGTGAGGAGGCATCACAGTCAAGATGGCTAACACTAGGGTGAACAGTCCTGGGTGAGTCCAGACAGCAAACTGTAAAATCTCCAAATCTTCAGATTTTCCTCAAGTTGAGTGATGACTGTTGTTCTTGAACAGGAATATGGTTTTTAAATTTTTAAAAATTATTATAAGGGGCTGTGGTCCTGGCTGTTACAGGAGGGCAGAGTGTGACCCGTCAGCTCACCGCCCGCCTCCCGCCTTTGTCTTACGGGGTCAGAGACGTGGTGGGGAAGCCCACTGTGTTTGGGATTCACCGAATAACCAGTGGGTGGGTGGCTTTGGACAAATGTCAAACTGGAGAAAGCTGCCCCCCCGCAAATTCCTCCCTCACCCCTTTATTTCCTAGGAGCCCGCAGAATGCGTGGCTGGAGAGCGTTCAGAAGGAGTTGTATTTAGACTCCACAAAAGCACGTGACAAAGCCTCGTGACATTTTACTTGAAAAAATTACTTCAGATTGATGTGAGCACATCCATATGGATTTCAAACTGGCAGAGAGACTCCAAGCAAAATGAAGCAGTGGACAAGGACGGTTTTCTGGGGTGGGCGACTCCTGGCAGTGAGTGCTGAAGATGGCGCTCTCTTCTACCATGGAGCTTCCATTCTGTGCACCAGGCCTGAGTGTCCTCCGTGCACACGGACCCCAGGATAACGCGGAAGGCCAGAGTGGACCCACCTGGAGGACCAGTCTTCACCATCGCCACTGTGTCCCAGGAGGATGCGGGAAGGGTCCCGTTGCTCTCTGCCGTGTCCCTTCCTCCAGCATGGTCATTAATCTCCTTTCTCTCTGTGTCAACAGTAACAGAATCAGAGAACCTGAGTGAGAGGAGGATCGCCCCGAGGTCACATTTCTGTTTTAATCAGCAAGGAATTTATGGAGAGAGGTGCTGTCATTTATACCTGCAGCTATGGGTGCAAAGTCCCTGTAGCTATGAGATGGTTGAGACCACAGTAGGCACCTGCTGTCTACCTGCACAAGGCTGGGCACTGATTCCTGTCCTCTATTCCCTCAGGGATCCAGATCTTTATTGGGCCCCTCTGGATGCTGACAGGGCTTCCTACGTACAGGGGTGATCAGGCGTCTTTGGCGATGAGCACAGAGATCAGTGAACCTCGTCTCTCCTGCTGGAAGAGTGGGGCAGCCGTGTGGGAAACTGCTAATGTGGGAGTCAGGCTGACTCAGATTCAAGTACGGCTGCCTTATTGGCTTTGGCAGCTTTCTTAACCATTCAGGGCTTCCATTTCCTCTTCAGTGTGCCAAGAAAATAATGCATACTTGGTAGGAATGTGATGCAGGTTAGAATACTGCCTTACATCTCCCAGTGCCCTAGACTGAAGGTGGTACCTGGCACATGACCAGAGCAGGTGCTCAGTAAGTGTTTGCTGAACTGAACTGCACTGGTAAAAGCATCCAAAGTGCACCTGGACCCTGATGACACAGTAGTCACGCTGTCTTTGGAGGTAAAGAGCTCCAAGAATCACAACTAAGTTGTGTTTTTTTACCTTTGAGATCTTCAAGGTGTGCATGGTTCTAGGGGAAAATCAACCAGCAGTGGCTTGGAACACAAATACACTGAAAAGTCATCACACTGGGTGTCTGTGAGGAGCCCGGTTCTCTTTGCCATGGCTTAGAAAGGTGGATGGGATAGACACTTTCTTTATTTTTGTGTGTGTGTTTTTAAGGTGTTTGTTGCCAGAACTGTTAATATCACTGGCATTCTGTGTCAGGCAGAAGGGACAGTCAGACGATGGCCTTCATGGTGCACGGTGAACCTCATGGCTGAGCTGAGATTCCATGCCTGGTGTATCAATTGAAAGTGAGTTTACAAGGTCCAGGGATCCAATTTTACAGGATTATGTTCATGCTTTGCTTCATAATGGAAAACTGCCTTTGTCAGTTAAATAGAGGGTGGAAATGGTTTACGTCTGGCTTTCATGCCACTCTTTCCTCTAGACAGGGAGATGGTTTCAGAGAACACGCATAGCGTGCATCTCAAATACTTCAGAACACAGAGAAAAATAGCCCCATTCTGTGCAGAGGACAGGCAATCACAGTTCCATCTGTTAAGCTTCTGTATCTAGCAGAAACTTTAGATTTATTATCTCATTGAATTAATTTTTTTCAAACCACACCAGGAGTTGGGCGTTGCATCCACCTTACAGAGGAAGGTGTTGAGGAAGCCGTGGAGCTGGGATTTTCACCCAGGTCTCCTAGCTTTGGAGCCTGCGCGCATCCTACTGGGGTTTTGCCTTTTGTGGGATTGAAGTGTGCTCCTTCCGTGTTTCTCAGTCTTCAGCCTCACCCAGCTTTAATGTGGGGCTGAGAGGAGTGCTGGTCTTTGAACAGTGTGAAGCCCCAATCATTCCTTGTTTCTTGTTTTTCTTTGAGATTAGGTTGTTTCTGGCCAATTACACAGTACTCATTGCAGACTGCAGAGTACAATTCGAACACCTCGCTGAAGTATCCACAGCGGCCGGCACCACATCTTCCATTTCCCATGGATTATTCATGCGCCACACAGGGGCCTCAGCTGCCCAGTCCACTTAGTGAGGATAGTTCTTCTGCCTAAAAGAAAGAGAAGAAGCAGCAAAAAAAGAGGGCAAGTGGGACCTGCTTTTATTCCCCACTGGGGTGATAAATAAAGGCTTCTTCTCCTGATTTAGTTTAAAGAGATATAAATTTAGGCTTACAAAGAGAATAGTTGGTGATAGAGATTTTCTCAAACACACAGGTTGGTGTTACAATCAGAAGATTTTTTTATTTCGAAATAAATGATGCATTAATGAATCATTTGTCCTAATACTCTTGAATCCACCCATTTTCTTAGTCCGGGCTGTTGCCGTCCCTGTTGAGGAGTGCCCAGCCTCTCACCCAACCTTTCAGGTCCAGATGTCCTGTGGAGATAGGGTTCACTTTAGCAGAGACCTACTTTACTGTGCTGCCGTCATGCAGCCTTCCCGGGGTTCCAACCCTGCAGAGCAAATCTCATTCTTGGCCTAATCTCCAGTGCTCTGGGCTGTGCCCACCTCGCCAGCTTCCCTCTCCTCTCTGGGAGCCACACTGTGCCCCAAACACGTGGTGTGATTTATGGGTTTTCAGAGTCCTGTGCTCTCCGTTCCCCAAGGCCTCACACCTGGCTTCCTTGGTGCAGCCCTCTGTCTCCACTGCCTAGGGCTCCCCCACACTCCCCGGGGTACCCTCCTCAAGAAGAAAGGCCCCGCTTCTCCAGATACTCCCTGCTCCCCTCACCCAGCCTGCAGGGTTGGGGGTTGGTCCTGTTGGCTTCTGCAGCATCTTGTTTTTACCTTGAATTCCTCCCACCATATTGTAAGCACTCATTTTGCTGGACTCCATCTGGGGCAAGAATTGTCTTCTCATCAACTCTAGCACCTACCAGGCTGCTGGGTACATAAAATAGGTTTGCAGGAACTGTTTGTTGAATCAATAATCACTACTGATGGATTTTTTTGTTGTTGTTGCCATTCTTCATCCCACATCTATTGGGCGACCACCACATGTCAGGCGCCAGGTTACCTGACGCAGCCAACTCAGGAAGCAGCAGTGACAAGAACAAGACTGTGGCAGCTCTGGGCAGAAGGTAGGGAAGCCCCCAGCCCTGGGGTCTCTGTCTTAGGTGGGTTTCAGGCGTGGGGTACCTGGAGCTGGCCAAGGAGCTATTCCTTAAACTCTTAGCCTTGTAAGGGCCTTGAGATGATCTGGTCTGTATTTTTAATAATTGTTTTAGCAGTGGAACCAGTCCTTAAAATATTATCGTACATGAAACTTAATAAAAGGGCTGAAACTCTAGACTATTCTGGTTGAAATTGGGTAAGGGTCTGGGACTCTCACACACTGCATGTCTCTCATCCCAGTTGCCTAAAAATGGTTTGGGAAAATACAGACCTAGCCTAACAACAGTCTCTAAGACGGGAAATGACTTGTGTAAAACCACACAGCTAGAGGCAGGGAAGGCACTAGGACTTGTACCTGACTACCTTTAATCCAAAGTTCATCTTTTCAATCCTGTATTCCACACTGATTCCTCCTTGTAACTATCTATCTATCTATCTATCTATCTATCTATCTATCTCTATGTATCTGTCTATATCTATCAGTCATCTATTATTCATCAATTATCTACCAATCAATTATCTATCAATCATCTATTATCCACTATCTGTCAATCATCTATCAATGAACTATCAACCATCTACCTATTTATAATCTATCAATCATCAATCAACCAATTAATCATCTACCAGTTACCTATCATTTATTATTGATCATCTATCACCATCCATTCATCATCTATCATCTATCAATTATCTATCAACTATCTATCTATCATCTGTCTACCAATCACATATTATTCTTCTTCATTATCATCATCAGCAGCAGCCGTCTGTTTGGTTTTCATTCTGTGTCACAAAGATAAGCAATTTGCAAACAGGTGTCCTGTATTCATCCATGGGCCATAATTTTCTGTGAATCCTGACCTGGTCTTTGCAGGACTGACCCCTCTAGGAACCATGCTGCTAACCTGCAATGACCAGCAGTCTGAATGTCCCAAACCTGTTCAGGCGGTAAATGCTACCTTCTGCTTCCCCTTTTCTCATCTGACCTTAGCCTTTGCTGCATCTGAGCCAGGGACTCTTGATTGTCCCACTTTCCTTTCCAGTCCTTCCCAGGCACATGCTCCCTAGGCTCCTTCCTCTTCCCTGGACATGGTGTCATAACTGACTTCAGGTTTCCTTTGCATCAACCCCAGTCCCTGAGAACAAAGCCCAATACTGACCCTTTGTGGGTGGCAGCCTTGCCCCGTGTGCCTTAAGACCCTGGGGCTGGGTGGTTTCCCATGCACTTGCTGGCTTCTCCTTCAGTAAGACTCTGGGATGCTGGGCCATGGGCTGCTGTGGAGACTAAGCTTCCATCCACTTTGCAGTGCCTTGAGTGCTGGGTCTGTGGTGTGGGAGACGGTGAAGGGAAAGGGCTCTGCTCTGCACCATCCTTCTGGTGCACATCCACAGAAGCTCTGTCAGCATCACCACATGGCTCCCATGGTCACCCCAGGCAACTTCGTGTAACTGCAAAGGGTGGCGAAAGTGCGGAGGGCTCTGTGGGTGTGAATTCCCAATGAGTCCTAGAGGTGGAGTGCGTCATTCTCTCCCACCATTCTTGGCCGGAACTTTGACACGTGGCTCCCCTTGAAGACAAGGGGGCTTGAAAATATGGTCGCTGGATGGGCTGCTGTTTTTCAATAGCAACTTTACATTAGGAAAGGCGCATGGGTAATTGTTAGACAGCCAACAGTCTCTGTGAAACGTGGTACTCATCTGATGTCCAGTGTTTTGTAAACTGTCCCTTTATATATTTTGTGCATTCATTGGTTATTTTAGGCAGGAGGGTAAATCCAGTTCCTATTTGCCCACCTTGGCTAAAGTGGAATTCTCTTACTGGTTTATTCTTCATGCCTCTTTAAAATTTTTATTTTAGTGTTTTCTTTAGAGTCTGTCTATCTATCTATCTATCTATCTATCTATCTATCTATCTATCTATCATCTATCTATCATCTATCTATCTCTGTACTTTTAATTAATCATAGTCTACCATCCAATTATATAATGCCACTCTACTTGTAGTGTAAGATCTTACAATATACTCCTGATTTCTTCTTCCTGTCTTTTATGCTATTGACTTATATTTTATTTTTACATATGTTATAAACTGACAATGCATGGATACTAGGTTTGCTTTGGACAGTCAGTTATCCTTTAGAGCAATTAAAATGAGAAAATCCTTTTTAAATTTACGTTCACTTATGCCATTTTCAGTTGTCTGCAGATCTAAGTTTGCCATTTTCAGATTAAGTTTGCTTGAAGAACTCCCTTTAATATTTCTTACAGATAAAATCTTGTGGCAATTAATTCTCTCAGTTTTTGTCTCAAAAAAAGTCCTTTATTTTTCTATCCTTTTGATAGATGTTTTTACATGGTATAGAATTCCAGGTTGACAGTTTTTTCTTTGTGCTCTTAGTACTTTAACGATTGTAATCTATTGTCTTTTGCTTTGCATAGTTTTTGAACAGAAGTCTATTGTAATTTTTTGTTTGTTTGTTTGTTTTTGTATGCTATGTGTCTTTTTTCTCTGGCTTCCTTCAAAAGCTTTCTTTACCTTTAGCTTTCAGCAGTTTGAATATATGTATGCTTTTTTTTGTCTATTTGTTTTGTTGATATTTATCCCACTGGGATTTCTTTGAGCTCAATAGTTGTGTATTTTTGGTATGTTTCACTAATTTGGGGAAAACCTTGGCCATTACTTATTGAAATTTTTTTTTTCCACACTGCCCCCCCTTTTTCCATCTGGGATTCCAATTATATCTATACTAGATCATTTTCTATTGCCCCACAACTCTTGCATGCTGTTTCCTGTTTTGTCACTGTTTTATCTTTGTCTTTCAGTCTGGCTGATTGCTATTGACATTCAAGTCACTAGTTCTTTACTCAGATGCCTCAAGACTACTGATGAGCCCATCAGAGATAGAGAATATTTCTGTTCCTGCTTATTGCAGCCTCCCTTCCACTATTTCTAGCATTTATAGTTGACTCTTACATTTTTACATTTTTTTTGAGACAAGATCTCACTCTGTTGCCCAGGCTGCAGTGCAGTGGCACCATCACAGCTCACTACAGCCTTGACTTCCCAAGGCTCAAATGATCCTCCCACTTCAGTCTCCCAAGTAGCTGGACTTAGAGGTGTGTAACCCCATGCCGGACTAATTTTTGTATTTTTTGTAGAAATGGGTTCTCACTCTATTGCCAGGCTGGTCCCGGACTCCTGGGCTCAAGCAATCAGCCCAACTTGGCCTCCCAAAGTGTTGAGATTACAGGCGTGGGCCACCACACCTGGCCTGATTCTATCTTAGAGTTTTCATCTCTCTACTGAATTTCCCCATTTCTTTTTGCATATTGCCCACTTTTTACATTAGCACTTTTAACACATTTTTCATAGTTATTTGAAATTTCCATATGATAGTTTCAACACCAGGGTCATATTTGTATCTGGTTCTGTTGTATACTTTGTCTCTTGATTGCCTATGTATGTTTGCCTTGCTTCTTTGCATAGCTCACAGTTTTTGAACATTTTTCACAGAACAGTAGAGTCTGAGGAAATAGAATTTATACCTGAAAATGAACATACAATTTCCTTTCCGATGCCTGTCGTGTGGGTTGTTGAGTTAATCGAGTTAGTAGTGGCTCTTGCTCTGGATTTTGTTGTTGGTAGTGTCACCCCCAGGCTGTCTCAGGCTTCTAGGGGTCCCGTTTGTTTAGGGTGAATTTACTGGGAGACTTTTGTCAATGACTGTGCCACCTTCAGCTTTAGATCTTCCCTTTGCATCTGCACCTCAGAAAGGCACTCCTTTGTCCTCATTCTTCCCCAGCAGTCAACTGCATTTCCTTGTTACTGGGTGTCTCCAGCCTGGTGCTGGGGTGAGGGTGACGGCATTCCTTCCCATGCTGGGTTAGCTTCAGTCTCTGGTAGGCCCCATGTCCCTGCATCTCAGGGCTGGGATCTTCAACCTGATTCTACCTTTCCCCAGCAGTACAGGTGTCACACTCTGGGCCTAAGGTATTTTCTGTTCCTCTTTCAGGTGCAGTGGGTCTTCTCTTGCGTTCTGGAGTGGAAAGCTTTAGGTCTTTTTTTCCATGGGCACTTCCTCCCTTTGCCACAATGGCTGCCATTCCTCCTCTTCTGTTACTTGGTAAGCCTGAAAAAAAAAAACCTATGAATTTGTGTGAATTCCTTTTTTCTTTTCTTGACTTCCATGGTTCCATACTCTTGCACTAGCTCACATTTGTTCTTTAGTAACTTGTTCAGACTTTCAGCTGAATTCTTCTTACCAGCTTCTATGCTGCCCGCCAAAAGCAAGTGTTTGAGTTCCCTCACTCCTCTATGGCTGTTTCCTTAGGATCTGGGTTCGCTGGTTTCACTCTGACTTCAGCTCTCTGTTGGATTCAAGTAAAGATATTGTTCTATGGATTATATATATATATATATATATTTGTATTGTGGTAAAGGTGGGCATGATGCTATCTAGCTTTCTACATTTTAAGTGGAAGCCAGAATCTGCATTTTTTTTTTTTTTTTTGAGAAGGAGTCTTGCTCTGTTGCTCAGGCTGGAGTGCAGTGGTGCAATCTCGGCTCACTGCAACTTTCGCCTCCTGGATTCAAGCAATTCTCCTCTCTCAGCCTCCCAAGTAGCTGGGATTAGAGGCATGTGCCACCATGCCTGGCTAATTTTTGTATTTTTAGTAGAGATGAGGTTTCGCCATGTTGGCCTGGCTAATCTCAAACTCCTGACCTCTGGTGATCTGCCCTCCTTGACGTCCCAAAGTGCTGGGATTACAGGCATCAACCACCGCATCCAGCCTGCCTTTATATTTTAAATTACTAGTAGCTCTTTTAGTTCTCTCAGTACTTTCTTTCTGAGCATCCTGTTCTTGCAATATGGGTGCAGTATCTTCTCTCATAGGTGACTATTAATGATAATGTCTCCTTCTTAAGTTTCTTTTTTCCACTACAGTCTCTGCTTCCTGCAAGTTGCTTTTGCTCCTGTTTGATTGTTCTGGTCACTGGCTTCCTTGTTAGGAGCACTTCTCTGATGTCTAGAATTTCTTGACCATCAGCTCATGATTAAGAGTGATAGGCCAGCAATCAGTTTGGCAGTTCTGAAAGCTTGAGCAGAGGTGGTCAACCGTGGGCTTCCCTGCAGAGCCTCTGACGTCAGATTCTTGGTTCTTTCCTCTTTGGTGACTCAGAGTCCCAAGAGGAGGTCCTTCCAGTCTCTCATATGGAGAAATATGTTTGGCTGCCTCCTGGAAGCTGAGTGTCTGGTTCCAGAGTATTTCATTTCCGTTTTAAAGGGACTTTATGAATGTCTTTCTGGAATACTATTCCTCTTTCTTTGTGTATTACTCTTTTCCCAAATCTAGGAAAAGTTGTGCCTATTTAGAATACCTAAATAGACTTGAAAGTTTAATTAAACTCTGCAGGATGGCCTTGTTCCTACTTTCCTACCAACTTCCTAGGAGTGTAAGCATTAGACTTTCATGCCCAGAGCAAAGCCCTTTTATGTGCTTCTCCCTTTCAGCCCCAGTACTGGGTGCAGGCTCACAGTTCCTCCATATTTACGAAGAGAAAAAAGTTATGAAGAGACCGATTAGCCAAAGCCTCAGCCCTGGGCTCCTGGTGAGTGCTGGGCAGAACCTTGCTTTGTTTCTGCATCTATGTTTGTGCCATGCCGCTCAGGATTTTAGACTGTCTTCCAGAGACGGGGAGCTTATCTGCACCCACAACAAGTGATGGCAAATGGTCAGAGGAAAAAGGCAGCCAGAGCTGGGAAGACTTAGGTGGTGGCTCCGTGGTAGGGAGGAGGGGGCATTTCTCCTCCCCATCACCAAGTGCAGTCCCCTGGGGCTTGGCATCTTGCCAAGCTGTTGCACACCCATCATTTTGTGAATCCTCCCAATGGCCTGTGAACCAGGAGCAATGAATTTTATGACCCCCCACTTAAAAGTTGGGTACATTGAGGCTCAAGAGGAAAGGACTTTCCTAAGGGAGAGTACTTCCATGTGCACAGCAGAGAGCTGACGTCTCAAGGGCTTAACGCTGTAGCCGTTGGTGAGCTCTAGCCTGAGTTAATGAAGTGGGGCTTCGCCGACATCTGGGTATGGGAGGAAACTTGGAATGGGCTTTGTTGGACAGTTAACGAAGAGAAATCCTTGGTGCCTGGTTTGAGAAGTGGAGAAGCTGAGGTAATGGGCGCACCGCTGGCTGGCCCGCAAGTACAGGGCCCTCAGGTACCATGGGCAGTTCCCACCCTTGGCCGTAAACAGGTGTCTTACCGCCTCTGCTGTCTGTGCAACTGATTTCTTCATGAAGGTTACAGATGAGCTTGTTCTCCACTCTGCGTTAACATAACTTCTGGATTAGTAATACTGAAATAAATAAATTCTCATTGTGAAATACGTGAGAGGGAGGTGGCCAGGCAGGCGGTTGGGAAAGCAGGGCGACCTTGGACAGGAGCACCGTTCGGCTTCGTTCACCCTGTGACCCGCAGCCTCCTGCCAGCAGTCAGGTTCTAGCTGAGGTTTGCCTGCTTTTCCTAGTGTGGCCCGTACGTATCTCCAGGCACACACAGCAGACTTTCCTGGTTGCCCGTGATTGGCCTCTTCATTTGAGTTTCTTTGAAAAACAAACAAACCTGGGTAGGAGCCCCTTAGCATTCCAGCGGGGCTGCCTGTGCTAACCTGCTAGAGGATGTGGGGCCGCTGGTGTGCAAAGAGCTTGAGAAATGACCAGACAGTGCTAGGCTCCCAGTGTGGGCTGTCAGCGGCGCCGGCAGGATAATAAATCAACCTGTCTCATGTCAGGGGTCACCTCGTTTGATGTTTAAAGCATTTGGGCCAATCTAATCAGGCCGGGCATAGCCCATCCAAGCGTGAGCCGCTGCTGCCATGACGAGGCTGAGCTTGCTCTGAGCCGATGTTCCCTGACCTGACGGCTTTGGGGCCTCGGGACCAGGCAGGTGCAAAGTACAGAGTCTGGAGTTCAGGGACGGGAGCCTCCTGCTAGCGTGTGTCAGCCGGGAGAAAACCTTGTATTTGGCAGTGGCGGGGGGCAGTTACCAGTTGTTGAGCGTGAGGGAGACTTAACTTTAATGGTTCATTTGGTAACCCTCTTAGTGCACTTAGGAGCAGGGCCGGCTCTGCGTTTGCGGGGCCCCGTGCACAGTGAAATTGTGGGGCCCCTTGTTCAAAAAGTGAGAGTAAAGTACCTTTGATGGTGATGAAACAAGCTTTTTCCTTTGTTCCACGGTCTTGCTCTTCACAAGGCAGGTTGCTTTTATTTGATAATTACTGCAGTTCTAAATAAAAAAATAAAAATTTGGATAATCAGCATAAATTTTACCTTTCATCTTCATACTGTGCAATGTTAGTTTTAAATGTAAATATGAGGATTTAACTTGCACAAAGAATCATATAGTGACACGATTCGTATTTCATGGCTTGTCTCTGGTGGGTGCCATGGAGAGACCAATCCGCAGTGAGCCAGGGAGGTTGAAGGAGGGAGGGTCTCCCAGGCACAGAGCCAGTGAGGAGCGCTGCCCAGGCACCGGCATCCTTGTGAACCCTGACGAGTATCCGAGGCCTTCTCGACCTCTATGTCCTGGCAGAGGACAGGCTCTGGGGACCTCTCGACCCCTGTGTCCTGGCAGGGGACAGGTTCAGGGGAATTTGAGCCAAATATTTCCCCTCCACAGCCCACAGCCCCAACCAGAGCAGACAGGTGGCCATGGGATCTTTACACCTTCTTTGGGAAACAGACTCAGGACATGGTCAGGAGTGACAGCAGGCACCACCCTGCCCAATGCCACCCACCCACGCTGGGATGTGGGCCCTCCGTGCTGAGGCCCCCAGGCAGAGGTTCCCCGAGGCTTGGCTGACAGCAGGTGGGAGAGCAGGGGCAGGGCAGCCAGGCAAGGATGGCTGGGGCTTCGGAGCTGGTGGTCCAGACCTCACCCCAGGGAGGCGTGTGGTGGGACCTCGGGTGGCTGAGCCTCCATTGTCTTGTTGATTTCTCTCTTGGAACACAAGTGCAGAGACAACGTCAATAAACATTCACGATATGACAGCAGAACTGTTGGCCTTCTGAGCAGGTGGTGGGGCCTGCGGAGGTTGTCCCCATGCAGCCAGCCCTGCGGAGGAGGCGTCTGACTTCCAAAGTCAAAAGCAAGTTGCCATTTGTGATGGGTTCTCAGCCAAGTTGGAGAGAAACAGCTGAGAGAATCCAACACTCAACTGAAAGGCAGCGAAACATTCAGAGCTTAGGAGTAGGGGTGCTCAAGGAGGTGCTGTGTGTGTTTTGTTTTGTTTTTCTTTTTCTTTGTGGGGAATAGGAGGGAAGAGAATATTATCAGCATTTAGAGACTATTTAAAAAATACGCACCCCAGGAAGGAGGAGGAAGAGCCCCAAGTATGGGTGTGTGAGGAGAGATGAAAGGAAATGGTTCCAGGAGCCGGTCTGCTGGCTCCAGGACTGAGTGGGAGAAGGTGTGGAGCTGAACGCTGAGCTGTCTCAGAGCCGTGAGGAAGCATGGGACCGGGACACCTACCTCTGACAGCCCTGGAATTCCTCCATCAGCCTATCCATATGACACACACACGCCATTAACTTCTTTGTGCCTCAGTTTCCTTTTTTGGGATCTCAAGAAAATGTGGATTTAAGACAGTGACAAAAAACAATGCTGCCACCGCTCTAACACCATATGGCTGCCTCTGTCTTGGGGGCAGGGGGTGTGTCCTCCTAGGAATCGGGGCAGGAGAGGAGTCTGCAGATGGCAGCTTCCTGCCTGTAGAACCTGGAGCGGGAGAAGCCTGTGTCTAAACGTGGGTGTGTGGAAGAAGAGACCTGGAAGACGTGATTGTGGTGTTTCGCTTGGAGAAAGGCATGGTCTAGAAGAAAAGAGTGTAGTAAAGAGTCTATATTTGAGTTTCCCGGATCTAGGAAGCTGGTGAGGGAAGGGAAGAGGTGAGAGTAATGGAGTTTCCTGCAGAAGGAGCTAGGCAGCCCCCATAGCTCCCAGGGGTGGGACACAGGGGACGGGGCAGGCCTATGGCCAGCAGCATGGACTGCCTGCCCCAAAAGCTGCTTATCCTCCTTTCTCCACTGCAAAGGTCTGAACGCCTTGTTGCTCTTTTCAAGTGGCCTTGGCCCTGGAGGCCAATTCTGCACAATAAGATGAAGGGAGAAAATCCCTGTGACCAAGGAGACAATTTTTCCTGAATAAAAATGCAAAGCCTGGAAAGCAGAGTGCGTTGGTGCCGTCAGCCTGGTCTCTAGCCTGACGCCTGTAGGAGCCGTGGCCCTTGGGGACCACACTGCGGAGCCTGCCCTGGAGCAGCCAAGAGGGGAGGGCCGTCTGATCTATCAGGGTGCCCTGGCAGTCCTCCAGGCCTGAAGGGCCTTCCTTGGACTTCTTGTCTGAGGGGGAAAGTCACTCCTTCCTCGTTTAGGCTGCGAGCCATCAGGTTTCCCGTTGCTGGCGCCTGGGCTTGCTTGCAGCAGGCAGCGGTCGAATCCCCAGCTCTTCCCACAGCACCAGCCATCCCGGATGCTGAGAGGGCCAAGTGAGGGGCTGTGATTTGCATGTGGACGAATCAGAGGAGACCCCAGGAGGTGGGTGGGGGAGGCGGGGCCTTCTGCAAAGGTGAGATGTGGAGCTGAGATGCCTTCAAGAAGTCCATGGTTACTGAGAGGGGCCTGGGGCAGAGGGCAGATGCTAAATTCTCACCCACATCAGATGGAGTCTGGACATTTAGAATATAGCAAGGAAGGTGGTCCTGGGAGGTGGGGAGGGACTAGCGACCATCGGACTGACAGGGTCTCATGGAGATGGGAAAGTGAGTGAGGATGCATCCCAGGAGGTAACTCACTGGGGACAAGACGGTTTGTGGCGTGAACATGCACGAGAAAGAGAAATGAATTCAGTCATGGGCATCAGACACAAAAGGAGCTGGGCACGGTGGCTCACACCTGTAATCCCAGCACTTTGGGAGGCTGAGGTGGGTGGATCACTTGAGGTCAGGAGTTCAAGACCAGCCCTGCCAACATGGTGAAACTGTCTCTACTAAAAATACAAAAAATTAGCTGGGTGTGGTGGTGCACGCCTGTAGTCCCAGCTACTCAGGAGGCTGAGGCACAAGAATCACTTGAACCAGGAGGTGGAGGTTGCAGTGAGCCGAGGTCACGTTACTGCACTCCAGCCTGGGTGACAGAATGAGATTCTGTTTCAAAAAAAGGGAGGTGGCTCTGGGTGGTGGCGCCTGTTCTGGACCCTGAGAGGGGAACAGACTCTGAGAGGGCCAGGCTGGGTGCCATCGTCCTGCGTGGCTGTGTTGGGTCCAGGTATTCAGATGCCTGTTCTTGCTACACTCTCCTGGCCATAGCTTTTCGTTTTGGTTTTTTTTTCATAAAAATGTTTCCAAGGTGCTGGTACTTCCATGAGACCTTGGCCCAGTCCTGATGCCTCAGAGATCATTCCTTCTGGTGTGTAAATCCCAAAGCCCGTGACTGCACAGGCTGTGGGGAAACACTGTCCATCTCCAGGAGGAGTGATGAGTGTGCACCCCCTGAACCCGTCATCGCCTTGAGTGTGCACCCCCTGAACCCGTCGCCTTGCGTGGGCACCCCCTGAACCCGTCATCACCATAAGCGTGCACCCCCGAACCCATCATCACCTTGAGCGTGCACTCCCTGAACCCGTCATTGCCTTGAGCGTGCACTCCCTGAACCCGTCAGCTCCTTGAATGTGCAACCCTTGAACCCATCATCACCTTACAATTTCGGGGACAAGGGAGGAAGGGAACGTGAGAGGCAGGACCCTTGTGGGGAACCAGCTCAGCACAGGAGCAGGTTCGAGGCTTTGAAGCCTGGGGTCTCGGGAAGCCAGCCCTGCCTAACTGACCGGCCCAAGTCTAAGTCCTACAGTGATCCCCGTGCACATTCGTTTCCTCAGGGCATGTCCAGAAGTGCCCAGGAGGGAAAGGCCAGTGCCTGTCTGCGTGGCCCCATCACAGCCCGGAACCCTGGGGCCTGGGCCAGGTTAGTGTGAAAGAAGCGTTTTCCCTTTCCCAGTCCCCAGGTGGGAGTTCGGCGACATTAGTGCCTTGCCCTGGTGTGAATAGGGGTTTACATCTGCTGTGACTTGAGAACCAGCTCCCTGTCCAGGAACTTACTCCTCTCTCTCCTTCGCGAGATGCACATTTGATTCTACTCCTCTGGGAGCAAGTCGAGTGGTGGCAGGAGCAGCTCAGAAAGCCTCTTGTGCGGCCAGAGGACCAGTGCTGCGGATGGTGCCTGTCAGGGAGGAGCAGAGCCTTCGCCTCCTCACGCTAGCTCAGACCTCCCAGAAGCCCTGCCTGTCCCTTGCCCGGAGCTTGGGAGCAGCTAAACCGGTGCAGATGTTTAGGCAGAGTGAGGTGGGATGGGAGGGGGCCAGGAAACGGTTTTATTTTTGACCGTCATGGTCTTTAAGCATGACACGGTCATGAGGAAGAGGAGATGTAATTTGTTGAGTGAACTTTTCTGAATGACCACCTAAGCCAGGTGTGTGGGAGACAACTGTGAGGTGCACATCTTCGTCACTGTTGGCGACAGGCGGCCTAACCTTGGCAGTGGTGTCCCCTGGATCAGCAGGCCGTGTTGGCCACGCCTTCTGCAGAGCCCTGTGTGCAGAGACTTGGATGGCCTTGAACGGGGCCAGGCCTCCACTGCCTCTTCGGGGCACCCTTGAGGCCACCTCATGTCTCAGGGCCTCGGTTTTCTTACTCCTAAACCGACCTGCTTGGGTAAGAATTTTTCAGTTACCTTTGGCTCCAGCATTTCACAGTTCTCAGTTTAACAGGGCAGGGAACCTATCAGTGAATGGGTGTGAGTTAAATGCTAGAAGTCCAGTTGACCCTTAGACAACACAGATTGGAACTGGGCAGTTCCATTTGTACGTGGATTTTTTTTCCGCTTCTGCTACCCCAGAGACAGCAAGACCAACCCCTCCTCTGCCTCCTCCTCAGCCTACTCAATGGGGATGAAAACCTTTATGATGATTCACTTCCACTTAATGAATAGTAAATGCATTTTCTCTTTCTTATGATTTTCTTAAAAATATTTTCTTGTTTTTAGCTTTATTGTAAGAATACAGTCTATAATACATAGTATATAATTTGTATAGCATGCAAAATATATGTTAATTGACTGTTTCTGTTATCTGCAAGGCTTCTGGTGAACAGTAGGCTATGAGTTAAGTTTTGGGGAAGTCAAAAGTTATACATGGATTTTCTTTCCACTCTACAGGGGTCAGTGCCCTGTGTCTTGCATTATTTAAGGGTCACTGTAGTATTAAATAGTCTCAAGGCTTCTGAAGAATGGACGTACTTCAGAAAGTACTTGGAAAGGACATTTCAAAGCAGAACTATGAGTCAGGTGGCTTCGGTGCTGGGGTCACGAGGTCCTTTTCAAAACTGGTGATAAATGATGAGCATTGTGTTGTGTTTGCGCGCGCACAGTGGGACGGCTTAGAGAAGCCCAAAGGATGGTGCACCCCTCATTCTGCAGCTGCGTGCTGGGCACCTACTATGTGCAGGGAGCTGCAGGCAAAACGGAGGTAATTTCACGTGTGTGTCATGAGAATGAAGAGTCATTCTGCAGTGCGGGGTCTCCAAATCTCCCCATGACTTCAGGAATGAAGCTTAGAGAAGGGCACTGCCATTATACCCACATGGCTGAACTTGGGCAGCAATTGCCTGGCACTGCACAGGAGGAGAGCCAGACCAGGCTGCCCGACGTCCCGCCTCCCTCCCCTCAGAGTGCCACTGAGAGGCCCGAGCAGGAGCAGGCCAGCCCCAGCGATGGATGATTCCATCAGGTCCGGTGGCCCAGGAGTTTCTCTCATGCAGATGGCGGGTCCTTGGCTCTCCATCCATTCCCAGACAGATGTGGGGAGAATGGCAGGGGCTTATGGGGTCTCAAGACAGTCACAAGAGGGGAGAAAGAGGAAGGATAGAAAGGGGGTGAGGAAGGGTCTGATGGAGACCAGGGGACAAGACAAAGCAGCTTCTAAACGGAGAGAGGTCAGAAAGCTAAGTGGGACTGTGCCTTTTTGGGTGTTGTGGGAGGGGTGGCCTCAAGTTTCTAGAAACTGGTCGTCCAGGGAGCCAGTCATCAAAGTGGATGTTTGACTGCTGGAAATATTTCAAAGGCAGAATCCAGGCCGAAAGGAGGAGGCCGGGAGTGGAGATCGCTGGCTTTCCCCGTGGGGTCTCAGCGAGGAGCAAGTGGGAAGGTGCGAATGTTGTGAGCGAAACCCTTGGCAAGCAGAGGGTCTGATTAGAAATTCACTCGTTGGTGTCTGCCGAATGCCGCGCGGGAGGCTGCAGAAGCCTGTGCCAGCCCAGGAACTTGTGGTTCACGACGTGATCAATGGTACAAAACAGTGCCCCAGGCCTGTTTAGCTCATTAGCCTCGAAGAGAGAAAAATGGGTGGCTGAATTTGAGGCGTGTGTGACAGACACTGGTGCCCCAGCCAGGGAGGGTGGGTTTCAGGACAGAGGCCTGCACAGCCCACTTCAGGCCAGCGTTGCCGATGGTGGGCGGACTCACCCCAGGCTTCATCAATCATGACCCCGTGGAACTTGGTCAGACAGGCGTGAAGCGAGATGCCCCTGTCCCTGAGGGGAGCAGCTCAGCGTCTGGGTGAGAGGCCATCGCAGTGCAGAAGGGCTCAGCGTCTGGGTGAGAGGCCATCGCAGTGCAGACGGGCTCAGCGTCTGGGTGAGAGGCCATCGCAGTGCAGACGGGCTCAGCGTCTGGGTGAGAGGCCATCGCAGTGCAGACGGGCTCAGCGTCTGGGTGAGAGGCCATCGCAGTGCAGACAGGCTGCAGAGAAGGCAGACACCAGCAGCTTGGCGGGGTTGGTGGCCCCAGTAGGTAGGTGCTCGCGGCTCAGGCCTCGGGGGTGCTGGCTGGGCCGGATTTACGCAAGGGCCTGGGCAGCAGCATTTCCGGAAGTTTTGTTTTCTCTAATCTGGATGGTGGTTTAGTTTCAGGCTCTGTTACATAAGGTTGTTTTTCTTTTCTTTATTTTTTAAATTGATGATTTGCTTTCTTTAACATACTTATTTCCAGGGCAAAAGTTCAAAACTAAAGTTTTAGGTTCAAGAACATATTAAAACCTATAATAGAAATATATTTAATAATATATATTAAGAACAATGAAATAATAAAATATAGTTTTAATCCTTTTATGGAGGAAGAGGCCTCAGTAGTTGAGCCAGCCCTCGAATTTGCTGGTGAGAGACATGGTGGCCACACTGTGAGGCAAGGGGCGGGGGTCAGGGGCAGGGGTCTGGGCTCAGGGCCCATCAGGACGCTGTCCATGGTACGATGGTGCACGTGTGGTCTGGCACAGCCACAACACTGACCTCTTGCTGTTGTTGTGGAAATTAGTTGAATACACACAGGCACACACACATATGTACATGCACACATACACACGTGTGCACACACACGTACACACGCGCACACACACACACACACGCTCCTGGCATATGTGGACGTGTGAAGCTCCGGGTGAAGCTGTGGTTCCACCTCGCCTTTAGTACTTTGATGAGGGCTGCCTCTGACGGGGGTTTGCACAGAACCGTCCATAATGGGTTTGGGAGGGTGGCTTGGGAGCTTGGTGAATGGTGGGGGTCTCAGAAGAGACATCCCCTCGAGGCCTGTGGACACCAGCTGGGTTGGTTTCTGCCAGTGGGGGTGATGCTGGGGTGGATCCGTCTCTAGCAAACGGAGCCCTCACAGGATTGCCTGATTCATAAGAATCGTCTGTGGCTTTGCCAAGATAAAAAATAAAGCCCTTGTGTGCAGTTGCGTATTTCCTCCCTAGCATTATCTACGGCGCTAACCACTGTCCTGCCTTTGGCATGTTGCTTCGTTCCACCAGTTTTCTGGGTGTTGTGGAAAATGTGGGGGATTTCTGGATAAACATGGTGCGATTCGTAGCGTTGGGACTTGGGCCTTGCTGTGTGAAGCTGCTCCACGGGCGGGAATTTCCACCCCCATGTGCAGGCGGGAAATCGAGTCAGGAAAATGAGGCTTCTCTCCAGGCAGCCAGAGTCGAACTTCAGGGGCTTGAAGAATTGGTGCTTCTGTTCCCTGACCACACTCTGTCACTCTTTCCTTCGGATGATCACATGTGTAATTGCCTGAGTTTTGTGCCCCGGAATGATAGCAGTGAAGGTGAAACTCGAGTTCCGGCCTTCGCCTGCTGCATAATTTTTGTGAGGCTGCGCCATGGACACTCTCGGTTCTGACTTCAAAGGTCTCTGTAGACAGCTGCATAGGAAGTTGGAAGTCATTGTCCCCCTGTAGCAGGATTTTCCTGCCCAAACAGCCACGCACGCCCCTCCTTCTCATTCCTTCTCCCCTCCCACCTCTAACCCCCCCACCTGTGCTGAGTGGCAGGTACAGAACAGGCCCTCCTGGGTGGTTGGTGAGACACACAGTGAAATGCTGCTGGTTACTGTTCCCACAGCGATGCCGTGGGCAGGAGCGCCACTGACCAGGAAAACTGGGCCTCCTAAGCTCTGGGGTGAGGAGGGGCGTGCCACTCCTGTCACTGCTGGGCAAACAGAAATGCTTCATTTGGGGAGCCCCCTGGTTATCCTAGGAAAGCACCAGAGAGCAGGGAGACGCTGGATGCAGTATGACTTTCAATAAAAATAAAAATAGTCAAAATTGTATTTATGACTTCATTGGCATAAAGAGAAACATTCCTATGATACATTAAAATACTTTCTTCAACCTAATAATCTTTTTTAGTCTTCTGAGTTAATAAGTACTATGGTCCTAAGCCCTGGACTTCCTGTGCTGGATGATGAGTCAGCCCTGGCTGGTCCGGACCCTGGGGAAACAGTCTGAATAAATGAGAAATGGACAAGTGGCTTTTGATAGCTGACCCATTTCCCATAATAAAAATAACAATGTTCATAACAAAAGAGTAATGTTGCTATATCGAGGAATAAACTACCTTGTCTGCCAGTAGGACTGATGGTGCTTTGCCAGGACGTTTTTCCCATGTTTAAAGTAGAAATGGTTGGTGGTGAGTTGTACAGTGCCATCTTGATATTCATTAACACTAAATGGCGTCTCTATCTTCCTGACCTCAACACGTATCCCAGTGAGAGAAACAGACTGCCTTGATTATCCACTGAATTCCAAAAAGTGTTCATCGGAGGCTCACCTGGTGTTTTCAGTGAGAAGTTTCTTTGGAAGAAGCCTTGTGTGCAGTTTCTCACTGTGTGTGTGCAGCAGAGGTCTGGATTCAAGTGCCAGGCAGCCCAGGCCGTTTGTCATGGACTAGTAACCTTTGGCAAGCTCTTCACCCCCCGGCCCTGGTGTCTTAGGAATACGTAAAATGTACGGTGTTCATGGCTCTGATACTGCAGTGGGTCTTGTCAGAAGTAAAAGTGACCACATGAGATAACACACAAGCATCTGCTTTGTAAAGAATACAGTGTGTCTGATGTTATCACGACATGATAATTTAGTAGCCACTTAGTAGGTAACTTGTCTGAACCTCTGAATACCAGGCTGGTTCACAGAAATATAGGAATGAAAGACCACGGGAATCGGTCTGCACACAGCTAAATGGTAGGCAAGCTGACAGTGTAAAGGAAAGGGAAAGTGTGTTCCCTCCTGGGCCTGCGCTTCGTGGCTCTACGCTGAGTTCAGGTTGGGAGCATTGAAGCAAATCTACATCCCCTATACTGAGAAAAACAACAACCTCATGGCGAGAGGGAAGGTGCTCAGTAAACTTCAGTTTGCTGACAGTCTGGCATTTGTGTTGGACCAGCTGCCCTGGCTCACATCAGAAACCCATGACCTCCCTCAGGAAGATGGGAAGACCCAAGGAGATTTGTCACTTAGTGCAGTGTCAGAACTTGCCTGATGGGGCACACTTAGACTTTAACGCCTGTGGCACCTTCTGCAGTTGTGGGTGTGAGGGAGGATGGAAGGAGAGAAGAATTATTTGAGGGATTGTGTTTAACGGTGTAAGAAAGCATTTTAATGATTAGAAGGTTGCTTTCAGAACTCAAAGAACCATCTGAGCCCATTGAAAACTCTAGCCCACTCTGGCAAGAGCCTTTCTGACACAGGGGTGAAAAAAGAAAAAAAAAAAAGGCTAAGAAGCACTTGTGAAGGTCATGGACTCACTAAAAGACTGAGACCTCATCTTAGGGTCACAGAAAGCTTCTCCTGAGACCTTATGATGATATCAACAAGGCTTCTGTATAATAACAGGAGATTACATTGAAAAGAACTGTTGCCTCAGATCTTATCTAAGAAGGAGACTCTAGGGAAACCTACAGACAACAGCAAAGGCAAAAACAAGGACATTAGAGAAAAATTTAGCCTCTGAAACCGCAGCTGTATTAGAATCAACACAGCCCAACTCCTTGACAAATAAACATAAAACTTCACACTGAAGGTAAGATACAATTTATGTCAGGTTTATTTACCTGATGTATGATGTCCACTTCTAAGAAAAAAAATACAAGGCATGCTAAAAGGCAAAAATCACAGTTTCAAGAGAAAAATCAACCACCAGAACCAGACTCAGATATGGCAGAGATTTGGGAATTATCAGACTTGGAATTTAAAACATCTAAAATAAATATTTGAATGACTCTAATGGATAAAGTAGACAGCATGCAAGAACGGTTGGGTAATGTAAGCAGAGATGGAAGCTCTAAGAAAGAACCAAAAGGGATTACTAGAAATCAAATACTCTGTAACAGAAATGAAGAATGTCTTTATGGGCTCATCATGGACTAGACCCAGTTGAGGAAAGAATCAGTGACCTTGAAGATATGTCACTAGAACCTTCCTAAAATGAAAAGCAAAAAGAAAGAAAACATGAAAAAAAAAAAAAAACAGAAAAAAATATCAAATAGTTATGGGACAATTACAAAAGGTGTGTGGTTTAGTCCATTCTCATGCTGCTATAAGGGTATACCCGGGACTGGGCAATTTATAAAGGAAACCAAGTTTAATTGACTCACAGTTCCTCATGGCTGGGGAGGCCTCAGAAAACTTACAATCGTGGTGGAAGGAGAAGCAAACATGTCCTTCTTCATATGGTGGCAGCAGGGAGAAGTGCAGAGTGAATTGGGGGAAAGCCCCTTATAAAACCATCAGATCTCATGAGAACTCAATTGCTATCATGAGAACAGCAGCATGGGGGTAACTGCCCCCATGATTCTACTACTTCCCACTGGGTTTCTCCCATGACATGTGGAGATTATGGGAACTACAATTCAAGATGAGATTTGAGTGGGGACACAGCCAAACCATATCAGTGTGACATGTGTAAACTGGGGATATCAGCAGGTGATAAAGAGAAACAGGAGAAATATTTGAAGTAATATTGGCTAAGAATTTTCCAAAATTAATGGTAGACATCAAACCACAATCGAGGAAGCCTACAGAGAAGCCAGGGTAAACACTATATCAGACTTCTCTTTAGAAACATAGTTTCTAAATGCAAGCAAGAAGAGTGTGGGTAACATATTTAAAGAGCTGAAAGAAAAACATACCAACCTCATTTCTGTGTGCAGTGAAATTATCCTTCAAAAGTGAAGTAGAAATAGCTTCTCAGACAAACAGAAATTGAGGGAATTTGTCTCCAGTTGACCTACTTTGTAAGAAATGTTAAAAGAAGTTCTTTAGGGAGGAGGAAAATGATATAGGCCAGAAACTCAGATATAATAAGAAAGGAGGAGTCTTAAACAGGGAATACATGCAGGTAAAAATAAATAATTAAAAAAAATCTTAATTGATTTAACTGATAACACTTTTGTCAAAATAATAATATCAATAATATATTGATTATAACTTATAGACAGTGAATTGAGTATCACTGAAATAATAAATGAAGAAGGGAAGAATCAGGAGTGCTCTGTTGTAAGACACCTACACTACTCATCAGTAGAGTTATTTGAAAGCGGGGTTATATTAGTTGTAAATGTGCACTGTAAACTTTAGGGCAATCGCTGAAAAAAATTTAGAAAGAAGTGTAATTAATAGAAAAGTGAAAACATACTAAAAACAGAGAAGATGAAAAAACAAAGAACAGTATAACAAATAGCAAACTGTTTCAAATATAGTAGATACTAATCCAACTTTATCAATAACCACCTTAAATGTGAATAGTTTATACCAATTAAAAGCAGATACTGACTGAACTATACATTCAATACAGGAAACTTACTTTAAATATAAAAAACACAGATAGATTAAAAGTAAGGACATGGAGAAAGATATATCATGCCAACACTAATCAAAAGAAAGCTGGAGTAACTACTTTAATTCCAACCAAAGTAGACCACAGAGCAAGGAACACTATCAGAGTTGAAGAGAGGCATTGTATAATGATAAAGAGGCAATTCTCCAAGAAGACATAACAATCTTTAATATATATGCCCCTAAAGACAGAGCATCAAAATACATGAGGGAAAAACTTATAGAACTGCAAGGAGAAATAAGTAAATCCATTATCATAGTTGGAGACTTCAACACCCTTCTATTAGAAATGGACAGATCCAGGAGGCAGAAAATCAGAAAGGAGATAGTTGAACTGAAACAGCTCCATCAATTGATATTGATAGAATAAAATTGGTATTTATAGAATATTTCATCCAACAACAGCAGAGTACAAGTTCTTTTCAGGTTCTCATGGAAGGTTCACCAAGATAGACCACATTCTGGGCCATAAGACATATCTTCACAAATTAAAAAAAAAAATAGAAATTATATGAAGTATGCTTTCAGACTACAGTGGAACTAAACAAAACAAAATCAATAACAGGTAGATAGCTAGAACATCCCCAAATATTTGGAAATTTAAAAATGCGCTTCTAAATAGCATATGAGGCAAAGAAGAAGTCACAAAAGAAATTTAAAAATATTTTGAACTAGATGAAAATGAGAATACAATTTATCAAAATAAGTGGAATGCAGTGAAAACAGTGTGTAGAGGAAAATTTATACCATTGAACGTACATATTAAAAAATAAAGATCTAAACTCAATAATCTAAGCTTTCACCTTATGAAATTAGAAAAAAAGCAAACTAAATTTAAAGTAAGCAGACGAAACAGGCATAATAAAAATCAGAGCAGAAATACTTAAGTCCTCGCTAATACCATTGCGACTTCAAGTGAAACAACATATGATGAAAACATTTTTTTTTTCTCATCAAACTTTGTAACAAAATGATGTTGAATGAAATGGTATCAGTCCAGTACATGACTTTGCTGAGAGCTGCAGTTTCTGAGAACTAACCAATGACATAAAATAAGACCTTCCTATAAAAGAAACTGAAAACAGGAGAATAATAGACAAAAATCAACAAAACCAAAAGCTAGTTCTTTGAAAAGCTAAAACAATTGGTGAAGCTATAGTCAGGCTAACTTGCAGAGAGAGAGAGAGGATACAAACTGCTAATACCAGAAATGAAGGCAAAGCCATCACTGTTGATCCCATGGACATTATAAGGGTAACAGAGGACTATTACAAGCAACTGTATGCCACAAATTGGATAACCTAGGTGAAATGGATCAACTACTTAAATGGCACAATCTGCCAAACGTACACCAAAAGAAACAGGCAATCTGAATAGGCCTACATCTACTAAATAAATTGAATCAATAATTAATAACCTTTCAAAACAGAAAGCACTAGGCCCAGATGGGTTCACTTGTGAGTTCTACCAAATATTTGAGGAAGAAATACCTATTCTCTACAATATTGAAGCAGAGAGCATTTCATAACCCATTATATGAGTCAAACATTACTCTAGTATCTAAACCAGACACAGTCATTACAAGAAAAGAAAACCAACTCGTATCTCTCATGAACATAGATGCAAAAAATCCCCAACAAAATACTAGCATATTTAGTCTAACAATGTAAAAAAAAATTATATATCATGACCAAGTGGGATTTGTTTCAGGTATGCAAGGCTGATTTAACATTAAAAAATTAATGAATGTAATACATCACATCAACAGGCTAAAGAGGAAAAATTGTATGATCATATCAACAGACGTAAAAACATCATTTGACCAAACTAGGGATAGAGGATGCACTCATTTTCTAGGGCTGCTCTAACAGTACCACAGACTGGATAGCTTGAACCACAGAAATTAATTTTCTTACAATTCTGAAGTTCAGAAGTCTGAGATGATAGGGCTGATTTTATTTTTCTGAGGCCTTGCTCCCTGGCTTGATGGCAGATGACTGGGCCGTCTTCTTCCTATGTCTTCACACAGGCTTCCCTCTGTACATGTCTGTGTCCAAATTTACTCTCCTTATATTGGATTAGGGCCCACCGTAATGACCTCACTTTAACTTAATTACCTTTTAAAAGAGCCTATTACCAAATATGGTCACATTCTAAAATACTGGATGTTAGGACTTCAACATATGAATCTAAAGAGACGACATAATTCAGTCTGTAAAAGAAGGAAACTTCCTCAACCTCAAAGAACAAAAGAACGTCTATAAAAACCAACCGACAAAATCAACTACAACTTCTCTGATGAAAGAGATCAAAGAAGAGCTAAATAAATAAAATTGATGTTAATGTACAAAACGACTAAATGTTAAAATGTCAGTTTTCCCCAGCATGGTCCATAGATTCAATGCAATCCCAATCACTTTATTGCAATCAACAAATTGGTTTTAAATTTTATTTATTTATTTAGAGATAGGGTCTTGCTCTGTTGCCCAGGCTGGAGTGCAGTGGCACGATTGTAGCTCATTGTAACCTTGAACTCCTGGGTCCAAGCAATCCCCCTGCCTCAGCCTCTCCAGTAGGTAGGACTACAGGCACATGCAACCATACCCAGATAATTATTATTATTTTTTGTAGAGATAGGATCTTGCTATGCTGCCCAGGCTAGTCTGGAACTCCTGGCCTCAAGCAATCCCCCTGCTTTGGCTGCCCAAAGTGCTGGGAATTATAGGGATAAGACACCGTAAAAACCTTCCATACAGATTTTAAAAACGTGTCCTGGTTTTAAAATCTGTATGGAAAGGCAAAAGATCCAGAATAGCCAATACAATATTAAAGAAGAATAAAGGTGGAAGACTGACACTACCTGACTTTAAGACTTACTATTAAGCTAAGCAATTCAGAGCATGTAGTGTTGCAAACGAATGGACAAATACATCGATAGAACAGAACAGACAGCCCAGAAATAGGCCTGCACACATACAGAGTCAACAAAGCAGCAAAGGCAATTCAGTGGTGAAATTATAGTTTTATCAACAAATGGTGCTGGAAAAAAGGGACATTTGCATGCAAAGAAACAAACAAAAACAAATACATGAATCTAGACAGAGACCTTGGAGCCCTCAAAACAATTAAGTCATGAGGGATCACAGGCCTACAGGTAAATTACAAAACTAAAATAATTTCTAGAAAATAAAATAGAAGAAAATCTAGGTAAAATTAGGTTTGATGATGAGTTTTAGATGTAACACCTAAACCATCATCCATTAAAGAAAAAGGTTAGACTTCGTTAAAATTAAAACTTCTGCTCCATGAAAGACAGTGTTAGGAGAATGAAAAGACAAACCACAGACTAGGAGACAATATTTGTAAAAGACATATTTCTAATGTCTTTTTGGACTTGTATTCAAAATATACAAAAAAAAAACCCTCATAAGAGAACAACATAATTAAAAATTTGGCAAAAAATCTGAATACGCATCTGATCAAAGATTTATAGATGGCAGATATGCATATGAAAGACACTGAACATCATATGCCATTAGGGAATTGTAAATTTTAAAACAATATGACACCATTATACACCTATTAGAATGGCTAAAATCCAAAACGCTGACAATACCAAGTGCTGACAAGGGTATGGAGCAGCGGTGACTCTCCTTCTTTGCTGGTGGGAGTGGAAAATGGTGCAGCCACTTTGGAAGACAGCTTGGCAGTTTCTTACCAAACCAAACATTCTCTTACTAGATGGTTGCTATTTACCAAATGCTTTGAAAACTTACAGCCTCGGAAAATCCTGTACACAGGCGTTCAGAGCAGCTTTACCTATACTTACCAAAAATTAAAAGCAAAAATTGAGAGAAGACAAGTCCTTTGATAGGTGAATTGATAAACAAACTGTAGCCCCTCAATACAATGTAATATGATTGAGCGATGAAAAGAAGGGAGCCAGCAGCCATGAAAAGACAGGGAGGGGTGTCTGACAGCATCGCTAAGTAAAGACAGCCAGTGTGAAAGGGCTAGATGCTGTAGGATTGCAATGGTACAGCATTCCGGAAAAGGCACGACTGTGGAGATGGTGGAAAGCTCAGGGGTTCAGTGTGTAGGGGTGGCGTGTGGAAGGTGATTCTTAGGGCAGCAGAACTATTCTGTATGATTCTGTAGTGGTGGATACATGACATTGTGTATTTGTCAAAATCCATAGACTGCACACAACAAGGAGTGAGCCCTGATGCAAGCTCTGGCTGTGGTTAGTATCGTGTATCAATACCGGCTCATCAGTGGTAAGGAACTTACCGCACTAATGGTAGATGCCAACAATATGGGGGCGGTGGTGTGGGGAGAGAGTGTGTAAGGAAACTATCAGTACTTTCAGCTCCATTCTTCTGTTAACCAAAAACTGCTCTAAATAAATACATTTTATTAACTTTAAAGAAAAACCTCTCTGGTTCTGCAACCCCAGCATAAAACTCTAGATATTTAGGTATATTTTCTTCAAGTATTTTTCTAGGTGATTTTTTTTTTTTTTTGAGTCAGAGTCTTGCTTTGTTGCCTAGGCTGAAGTACAGTGGTGCAGTCTTGGCTCACTGCAACTTCCGCCTCCCGGGTTCAAGCGATTCTCCTGTCTTAGTCTCCCGAGCAGTTGGGACTACAGGCACCCACCACTATGCCTGGCTAATTTTTGTATTTTTAGTAGAGACAGGGTGTCACAATATTGGTCAGGCTGGTCTCAAACTTCTGACCTTGTGATCCATCTGGCTCGGCCTCCCAAAGTGCTGGGATTACATGTGTGAGATGAATTTTTTTAATGATTCAGTTGGACTTGGTATTGGATATGTTGACTCATAATCTAATGTATTGCTTTCCAATAAATCTTATAATAAATGTTAAGTATTCTCCCATGTCACTAACTATTCTATTAAGACATGGTTATTAATGGCTACCTAATATTCTCTTATATGAATGATTTTTATAGATTGAAGTGTAGAATGCTTTTGTCATTAACATTTTTCTATATGAGCCCTTCTGGTAGGTTTTAAATGATTTCCTTTAATAAGTTTTTATTATTTTATTATTAAAGTGGAATGGCTGGATCAAAAGGGGTAAACATATTTAAGGCTTTTGATGCATGGTGCAGTTTCATCTTTCTTTTCTTTTTTTTTTTTTTGAGACGGAGTCTTGCTCTGTTTCCCAGGCTGGAGTGCAGTGGCGTGATCTCGGCTCACTGCAAGCTCTGCCTCCTGGGTTCATGCCATTCTCCTGCCTCAGCCTCCAGAGTAGCTGGGACTACAGGCGCCCGCCACCACGCTCAGCTAATTTTTCATATTTTTAGTAGAAACGGGGTTTCCCTGTGTTGACCAGGATGGTCTCAATCTCCTGACCTCATGATCCACCCACCTCGGCCTCCCAAAGTGCTGGGATTACAGGCGTGAGCCACTGCGCCTGGCCTCACCTTCATTTTTACCAACTTACATCCTCTCCAAGTTGTGAAATTTTAAAGAGTAGAATGGGTAGACATGCTGATTAAAATTCTTCAACAAAAACTCATTTCAGTCCAGCCAACGGTAGGTGAGCAGCTGCTATTTGCTGAGAACGCTGCTAAGTGCAGAGGACCTGAAAATGAGCAGGAGAAGGTCTGTGTCCTTGCCTTGCCCAGCACGGTGGGAGACTCATGTAGAATGCTGTGCCCTGCATCCCATGGGGCACGGAGAGGGCCAGCGAGGGGCTTGGCAGAGAGGAGGCTTCAGCTGGGCTTTGGAGGAAGGGCTCACGCTGGGAGGGTGTTCCAGGCGGCGGGAACAGGGTGGGCCAAGGCGCGGCGTCAAATGCTGCACTGTGTGTGGCTCTGGAGGCTCAGCACGAGGCTGGAAGTGGCCTGTGGCCTGTGGGGCTGGGGACAGGGATTGGCTTTGTACAGTGTATAAAAAAGTTGTAGGGTTTCGGGGGTTCGTAAAGTGTTTTAGTAGATAAATGACATGGCCAAAGCTGTGAGGTTTTTTTAACCTTTTGTTTAGAAAATTTCAAACACATACAAAAGAATGGTAAATTGAACCCCCAAGCTCCCACAGCCGGCTTCAACAATCACTAACACACGGCTGACCCCACTATGTTTAGCCCCTTCCTACCTCCCTCCCCACAGGTCATTCTGCAGCAAACCCATCCCTGCCCGTTTTAGAACAACACCCGAGCAGGTAAGGATACTGGCGTAAAAAAGAAAAACAAAACCGCACCACCATGGTCACACCTGACGTGAATAACAATAATTTCTCATCATTATCAGATATCTAGCTCCAGTTGCAAACTTACCTGTATCACAGTTGGTTTGTTTGGATCAGGTACCAAAGAGGTGCAAACATCTGCTTCAATTCTACTCCGGTTTGATCTGGACCTTCCTTCTCTGTCCCAGGGTCTCCCCGTCCGGTAGGAGACTCAGCTCCCAGCTCTCTTGGTGGTGCTCGGTCGTCATTGGAGCTGAGGAGACCAGGCACCCGTCACCCCCGGACGCCCTCACATGCCTGGCACGCCACCTGGGCCAGTGTGGGCTGCTGTCCTTCGTGAGTCCCTGTGTGGCCTCTGCTTTCCTGGCCACCAGTTCCCAACACCGGGGCGGGGGGGGGGCGGCCTATGGCTCACCATGCTTGGACGTCGTGTTAGGGTCTGTGGGGGTACCTTGTTACTACTTTTGTTGAAGATGCCGCCGTCTGAGGGTTCCTAGTTTTGCTATGCAAGTTGCTCTGTTTTAATGGGAACGTATAGACGTTTCAAAAATGGCACAATGACGAACACCTGGCCTCTGCCATTCAGATATATGTTTCAGAGGAACCATGAGCAATGCGTCGCGGGGACTTGAGAGACGCTGCTGGGTGCACTGTGGGGTGAGGTGGTGTGGCTGGTGCAACAGCATCCATGAGGGGAGGCTGAGGCTCCAGCTTGGGGTGGGAAGGTGTGAACCCTAAAATACGCAGGATGTAAAATCTCCAGACTTGGCGGTTGCTTCCGTGCTTGATTTTGTCATTTGCTTGATGACATCTTCCTTCAACAAATACTCATTGATCACCTTGCATCACCTCATAGGAGTCAGACATTAGAAATAAATGAGCAAATAAGACAGATTTTGTTTATTTTTATTTGTTGAATACCAATATGTGCTTTCTTGTGTTACAATCATGGTTGGTAATAGTATATTATAAGCTAGAGAACATTCTTAATATTTTTAAGAAACAGAGTTAAACATAATTGCAGCTTCCTTCTCTGGAATCCCTTTTCTCCTTGGCTCACCTGACACATATTAATGCTTTCCTTTTCCAATATGACCCTGTCATTGTTTGTTCATGATCACCTCCATTACAGTGAGCTCATTTTGCTTAAGTCCTTTAAAATGATTAATTGATGATGACCCTTGTATTAAAATACCATATTTCTTGATTCTAAGATGCATATTTTTCACCTGTGAGTGTTTCTGAAAGCTGAATGCAGCTTGTAATTGATGGGTGCTTTTAACATAGTCTTTTTTTTTTTCTGAAAAGCTGTTAATAAATAGATGGCGCATCTTATAATTTATGGCATCTGAGAGTCAAGGAAATAGGGTGCTTCTCCGTCATGTTGTGGAATGGGCTGGCTTAGACCTGACCAGCATACTGAATTCCATCTCTAAAATGCCGGCGAAGGACACTTGCAGCAAGAATCCTCACCAAAGCGCCAGCCAGCTTCCTCATTTTATTGCTTTATTTACTGATTCTGGATTGCTTTCTGGGTTCTATTAAAAAATGATTTTTGCCTCATGATGCAGCCCTAGTACCAGATGAACGTGCAGGGGGTGGCTGCCCCTGGCTCCCGTTGAGAGCAGGTTGGCTGCACCAGCCCATATTCAATCACCCATTGGCAAGCCCCGTCTTACCTTACAAGTCGGGTGGATTTTGCATGTGAGTTTTTAGCGTCAAATTTACCACTGGAGGACTGTAGGAAAGATATCTATCTAGCTAACAACTTAAAAGCACACCTCTAAAAACGTGACATTTTGCCCTGAAAAAGGAACACTCTACTTGTAGATAAAAGAAAGATAATTGATTAAGCTTGCTATTTACAAAAGAAAAAAGTGCAGTGAATTTAAAGGGGGGGAAAGAGAGGTTTTTAGATTTTTTTTCCCTCTAAAATGGATGGCTCTTTTTTCCTTAATGGAGATGGAAGCCATTATGAGAGACCCTAACAGGCTCCGGGGTTTAGTCCTACAGTGCTCCCTCCGTCTTCCAGATCCTGCCGCCGCCAAGCCCCGCTCTTACTGGGTGGGTGCAGGGCCGGCAGATGCTGCTCTCGGCCATGTGCTGCCTGCCTGCCGGGCCGGGGGTGTCCAGGCCACTCCGGGGGCGTTTAATTCAGGGACTGAGGTTTTTCAAAAATAGATGCTCAGGGATCCAGCCTGGAAACGGCGGGATGGCAGCAGGAAGAATGATAGCATCATTTCTCTCAGCTTGGTCTCCTTTCCCCTTGGATTATGGTGGCCGGCTTACATGCATTTATGGTATTTCTGGAGTACTTGGAAACAAGATTTATTGTACTTTAAGAAAAAAGTAATGAAATGCAAAATCCAGCACAGTCAAAAGACAGTATGTTGGGGGATGCAGGGATGGATGTCGGGGTTTCAGGGCTCCTCTGAAACCTCTTCCACGTGATGATGCATCTGTGAGGCCTGCACCTGCACCCACGGCCCCCGCCCAGGGGCACATGGAGGGGCCTCAGCCGGCCCAGCAGCCTGCCTGAGTCTCTCACGGTGGGATGGTTCAGGGTGACAAATTTGACCACACCAGCACCCAATCCACCTTCCTCTCATCTTCTCCACTGAATTTCTTCTCTGAATTTATTGCCATTGTCTCTGCCCCACTGCCCATCTACTGGCACAGCTGTCAGATTAATTGCCTTAATACCTCTGCTTATGTGATCTTTTTGCTCAGAGATCTTCAATGGCTCCATATTGCCCTTCGAGTTAAGCAGAATCTTCCTCCTTGGGCATTACAGACCCTCCCAAGTGGGGCCCCATGGAAACCTGAGGCTGCATCTCCCACAACTCCCCACATTGACTCATCTTAGTATCCCTAACACCTATCCTGCGTCTGGTAGCAAGTTGATGTTTATCGAAAGAGAAGGGGAGCATGTTGAAGCTATGTCATGATTAACATGTCCTCTGCATTATAGACAGAGAACAATTTTTGTTTGTTCATGCATTGTCTTCCTTGGTATGTTGCATTATCAGCTCTCCTTAAAATCCTTATGATGACGTCTCTTTCATTTGGATATTGCTGGCTCGTGGCTTCTGACTTGACACAGAGTAAGAGCTCAGTGAAAACACGTGGCCCTACCCACTGAACCCACCCATGCTTTCCCACTGGAATTCAGTCCTTTCACATCAGTGGCTTTGCTCACGTTGTTCTCAGTCCCCTCCTGACTATCTGAGCTCTGAAATCCCAGCCCTCCTTCACGGTGCCTTTTACATATGCTTCTTTATAACTGCATGTGCTGTGGGTAGTAAAGCAGGGAGCTTCTTTCCTTGGCTTTTCTCTAGGGGTCTTCATTGGCACCTACTCACCTTCATCGAGCATGGCGCCATCCTAGCATCACAAGAAGGCGCAGCCCTAGAGGCCGTGGACATCATTTCCAAACAAAGCCAGACTGAATGGCAGACAGCATCCACCTGCTCACCTTCATTTATCAGTGAGAAAACTGGGGTCCTGACAGAGGACATGAATTGTCCAAAGTTCTGTAACTCAGGCCTCTGAACTCCCACTCTTGGGCTTACTGTTAGAAGAAAGGTGAGTTTGTGTGCAGTGGTGGTCGTTTCTGATACTGACCAGTAAGAGATGACGTCTTTCAAAATATTATCCTTATTCCTGTAACACAGAGTAAAATAAATACTCAGTTGTACAGACATAAAACCTAGGTCTCAGAATATCAAGGAACAATTCTACCTAACAATTGCTTAACAGTGTCATCTTGATAGATTTATCTTAATCTTAATAGTATAGCTAGTAATAAAATATTGTAAAGTATGCCTTCTCTTTATGAAACAGGATAAAGCATTGCCTTTTATTTATAAATCAGGTAGGGTCGCTAAGGTGAAGAAATCTATGACTATGTCTGTAAATGTCAGGAAGCATATTCCAAAGGTAAAAAATGCATGAAAAATTATGTGTGCCTGCCCTGCACACCTGGTTACCTATATACACTCTGATCACAACCAAACACCTAGTTTACTGGATCAGCCACGTGTTGGGGGTGTCTCACACAGGGATGCTCTGGGTGTTCCCTGGACTGGTGTATGTGACATTATAGCTTTCAGGTGAAGGATGAGAGCATATAACATTAGATGAAAAGAAAAAAAAAATCACTTAACACTGTGGACCAGACCTGGGGCAAGAACACAAGATCAACTCAGTAGAAAGGGCTTTGAAACTGGGCATGGTGGCTCACACCTATAATCCCAGCACTTTGGGAGCCTGAGGCAGAATGATGGCCTGAGCACAGGGGTTAAAGACCAGCCTGGACAATCATGGCAAGACCCCATCTTCACAAAAAATACAAAAATTAGCTGGGCGTGGTGGAGTTCACCTGTAGTTCCAGCTACTCAGGAGGCTGAGGTGGGAGGATCAGTTGAGCCCTGGAAGGTTGAGGCTGCAGTGAGCTGTGCTCACACCACTGTACTCTAGCCTGGACAACAGAGTGAGACCCTGTCTCAAATAAATAAATAAATAAATAAATTTTTAAAAGGAAAGAAAAAGAAAAGAGAAAAGAAAAAGGCTTTGAAGCTGGAACTTCCCGAATGTAGACTTGAGACAAAGCCCAAGGTGAGGCTTAGGTAAGGGTGATCACAAGTCCTCAGGAAGGCCAACTTTGAGACCCAGGTCAGAACATGACATAAACATTTACACTCTGTTGAACACAGGAATGTGGGTGAACTAGAGTTCTTATTTACAAAAATAAATGAATAATGTCTCTGTGTTTATTTTTGTTTTCTCCCATCAACTTCTCCATTGGATAAGCAAAAAAACAAGTCATTGAAATAAAAATGACCTTGACTTCACTTGTTTCTGGGACAAAGAAGACAGGGCACCTGAAGTTTTGGATATTTGAAAAAATGTGCTAAAGAAGGCTCAATCCCTGGGAGCCGTGGGAAGATCTGTTTTCCAGGTGTTACCCCAGGGGACAATGACAACTCACTCCTCACTGGTCCACTCTGGCTGGGCCAGCATCCATCCTTGCTCCATGACCTTGCATGCATTCTTCCAACAGAACAGGGTCTATTGAAAAGTAGACCTCTTGAGTCTGGTGTCTGTGTCTTCTGTGTCATTATTCAGGGCCGATGCATGCCAGGTGAGCAATAAATACAGATGCTTCTCTCATTAATGCTTCTCTATCATTTAATATCTTCCTCACCTTTATTCTGAGTCTCAAATTCCCTTGTCTAGTTGCCTTGGCAAGTCATCAAGTAAAATCTGTAGACACTTGTTGTTATTAACACCTCATCAGATATATGATTTGCAAATATTTTCTCTCAGTCCACAGGCTACCTTTTCATTATGCTGGTTGTTTCTTTTGCTATGTAGAAGCCTTTTAATCAGACGTTGTCTCATTTGTTTATTTTTGCCTTGGTTGCCTGAGCTTTTGGTGTAATATCCAAAAAATTTATATCAAGGACTTCCACCCTATGTTTTCTTTTAGGAATTTTATGGGTTCAGTTCTTAAATTCAGGACTTTAATCCATTTTGAGTTAATTCTGTATAGTATAGGATAATAATCCAGTTTTATTCTTTTACATGTGGATATTTAGTTTTCCTAACATAATTTACTGAAGAGACTTTCTCCATTCTGTATTTTTGGTGGTCTTGCTTAAAGTTGGTTGACCATATTTTTTTGGGTGTATATCTGGGATCTCTGTTCTATTCCATTGGTCTGTGTGTCTATTTTTAATGCCAGTACCATACAGTTTTGATCACTGTAGCTTTGCAGTATAACTTGAAATCACAAGAAATGCACATAACTCAATATAGAAACAAACAAACAAACATAACCCAACTTTAATAAATGAGAAAGGGACCTGAATATACATTTTTCCAAAGAAGATATATAAATAAATGGCCAATAGGTATATGAAAATGTGTTTAACATCACTAATGACCAGGGAAGTGCAAATCAAAATCATAATGACATGTCACTTCATATCTGTAAGTCCAAAGATAACAGTGTGGATGAGGATGCAGAGAAAAGGGAACACTTGTGCACTGTTGCTGGGAATGTAAATTGGTAGAGCTCTTATGGGAACTAGTATGGAAGTTCTTTAAAAAATTAAAAATAGAATTACTATGTGATCCAGCCATCTGTCTGCTGGGTGTATAACTAAAGGAAATGCATTAAGCACCTCGTGTTCATTTAATCATTATTTGCAATAGTACTCTCCTGTTCATTTAATCATTTGCACTCTCATGTTCATTTAATCATTATTTGCAATAGCCACTATATGAAGACTACCAAATGTCCATCAAAGAATGAATGATTACAGCAATTGTGGTATTTCTGCCATTTGCTACAACATGGATGAAACTGGAAGACACTATGCTAAGTAAAATAAGCCTGACACAGAAAGGCTAATACTGCATGATCTCACTTGTATGCCAAACTGAAAAAATATAAGTGGAATGCATAGAAGCAGAGGGCAGAATCGTGGTTGCCAGGAGCAGGGAGGGGTGGAAGTGGGGAGAGCAGGTGAAAGGTGTGAATTTACAGTTATGCAGCATAAGTAAGTCTAGAGACTCGTTGCGCTGCATGAGAAGTATGGCCAATAAGATTGAATAGTACACTAAAAACTTGCTGAGAAAGTAGATTTTAGGTGCTCTCACCAGACACATGCACAGAAAGTAACTATGGAAGGTGATGGATACATAAATTTGTTTGACTGTAGTAATCAGTTTACTAAATGTGTGTATATCGAATCGTGTATACCTTAAATCTATGCAATAAAAATGTATTTAAAAACACTTATTGAGCACACTTTGTGTGTATAGCACTGAGCTGGGTCCTAGAAAACAACAATATACGGTTTAAGGCACATTCCCTGTCCTCAAGAAGCTAAAATTTCATAGGGGAGATACAATAAGACGTATCTACAGCTAACATAAGTAGGGATGCTGCTCAACACATGATTTAATACCAGATTAATGGCTCAGGTCTGATGACATGGCTCCTCTCTCATTACACTTTGTTTAATAGCTCATTTGCTTGTATCCTGCCCTATCTTCTGTACTCTGAGAGACAGAAACTATGTCAGTATTTAAATTCTGACTTCCAGCAGCTACTCCGAGTTCCAGACATTTGGGGAAGTGGGAAATAGGAAGCATTTATTGAATGAAGGAAGGAAGTAATCAGTTCAGGGTAGGGCGCTTGGGAAAGAGCACCAAAAAAAAAAAAAAAAAAAAAAAAAATAGATGAGGGGGTGTTGAAGCTGGCTCTTGAAGGCAGTGAAACTGTGGACGAATATGTAGCCTGCCCATGTCAGTTAACTGGCAGTGAATGGAGTGCCATCTGTCTTCATGAGATGGAAAGAAGACTGGTCGGTCAACTGCAGACTGGACCTGAGCGTAAAACAATGAGGACAAGAAGCTGCCCCCATGCAGGGAACTGTAGCAGCCTCAGCCTCCTTGAGAAAGCTCAGTGTCACATCCTAACCACTAGAGCACCAGGGATGCTAGGAAGCTCTTGTTTGAGATGTGCACTGGTGACTGGCGTGCATTGCAAAGAAAGTGCAGAGGATAGAATAAACATTTCCTCAATGAATTAATAGCGTGAAAGTTGAGAGGATGAAAATTAACCTAGAGGGTAATGTATGTTTATCTCCTAGTTGGTGGGAATCTTGCCCACCATCAACAATTGCATGTGGGAGTTTTGTGGTGTTGCATCAGGAGTGAATTCAGAAGCTAGAAACTGCTCCTAGGCCCTGCAATGAGCCCAGAAATCCTTCCCATCATTTTGTCTGCCATGCTTCTCTTTCATGATACTGTGCCTCTCATGCAGCTGGAATCAGTGCTTGACATTTTATTTACTCCTGATGCCTGCCTTTTATTTTGCCTTGAAAATTCTCCAATTACTCTTCAAAACCCACCTCTTAGCGACTGTGCTCCCACTCCCATGCCTCCAGGCCTCGATTTCCCCTTGGCTTCTTGTCCTTACCCCGGTGCAGTGCTCAGCCTCATTGCAGGCTCCTGATGAGCTGTGGGGTTCACCAGTGCCCACACCTGTGTCCGTGCCTGTGCAGGGCTGCTTTTTCAGATGGCCCCCTGTACCCCACCTGCACTTTTATTGCCTGGCTGGCCCAGGTACCAATCTCCACAACCCCTCCCTGACCGCTGCCAGCTCCTGCCTCCCTTTTCCCGGGCCAGGGCAGTCCTCCTCCCGCCGGGTCCCCACAGCACTCAGAACGTCGGCTTTATAGCATGGCGGGCAGGTGGTTGTTTCTTCTCGGCTATGTCATCATGGCCAATGACCAAGCTCTATGTCGATATCCTAATTGAGGGAAAAATTCAATGATCAAACATACGCATTGGCTTTCTGTTTATCACTCTCTTTATAAATTTAACCATGTATTTTTAAGTCCTATGCCTCATTTATAATTTCCATCATCTTAACTACTTTCTAGTACAAAAGAGTAGAACACATGGCATTCCAGTGTATTACAAAGGATGTGTGTACTTTAATTTGCTGAGGACAATAGCAAAGAAAAATCACCTGATTTTATAAATACATAATTAAAATATAATTTTATGTTTCTTAAGACTATCAACTTAAATTTGGCTATAATAAAATTACTAAGCCTGAATCTTTTTGTGGATATGTGAAGTATAATGACAGGTAAAAATGTTAGTTAGGATATTGTATTTCAGAATTTGCTTATTTGCAAATGTTTCTTCAGTCTCGGTCAACACTAGAGAAAGATACTTGTTGGGTGACGGCAGACGTGTAGAGGTGCAGGCAAATACAAAAAAACAGGAGGACGTCATGGGGCTGAGGCCTGAGCCATGTGGCCGGCAGTCCTGCTGCGAGTGCAGACTCCACCTGCCAGGGCTCTAGATGTAGGATTTAGGGGAGCCGCACAACTGGCTGCACCTTGGCTCCCTGTCTGCACGATGGAGGCAGGAATGACAGCAGCCACGGAGCTTTCTTCCCGCGCTGTACAACGTGAGGCTTCTAGACACTAGGGCGGCATCAGGGAGTGGTCCTTACTGGTGAGAGGAGCATGGACATGAACTCCAACAGCATGGAGGGCTGTGGCCACCGCCTGGGGGACAAGCACTGTGCAGACCTCCATGTGGGGCACCTCGCATCGGACGTTATCTAACCACAGCACAGTGCCATGTTCTGGTCCGTAATAACAGAAATGCAATGTATTTTTAGAAGTTTTCCCATTCTAGAGTCACCCAATAATGGGATGGTGACTTTTTTTTTTTCCAAGACAGTCTTGCTCTGTCACCCAGGCTGGAGCGCAGTGGTGCAATCTTGGTTCACTGCAACCCCCACCTCCCTAGTGAAATGCATTTTTATCATATTTGCATCATTTTAATCATATTTGCATCATTTTAATCATATTTACAACATTGATTTTTTTTTAAGTGCAGCAGAACAGCGCATGCCCTATGATGCCGGCAAGACGAGGCCTGACCCTGAATGCAGAACAGCCTGCCTCGTGGACCCAGAAAACTCATCCCTGGGGCCAGTTTGAAAGTAAAGAGCAGAAGAGTTGATGTTTGAACTGTCCAGAGGAACCTACAAAAATCGAGACCTCTGTGAAGAAGTGGAATTTTTGACCTGAAGAAAAGTAATTTTCCACTCCCACGCTGCCCGCCTCATATCAGACGTGCTCCTCTGAGACGTGTCTGCTGGTCATGGTGTGACCCGTTTACACAAGCCGATCGCGAGAACAGATGTGAATTAAACCTCTTCCTAGACAGTCAATACATCCGACGCTCTTGCCTCGCACCGCGTCTCCCCAGGTGAAGGGTGAGTCAATACATCCGGCGCTCTTGCCCCGCACTGCGTCTCCCCAGGTGAAGGGTGAGGATGAATTTGCTCTACGCAGTTTTCTTCATTGAACACTGAGGGCTCCTGGCACCAGCGGGCGAGGAATGTGCACCTTCCTCCCGGGGAGGCCAGTGGCTCCATACAGGAGCGGCTGCAGCTGAGGGGCCAAAAAGCCTCCAGGCCATCCCCAGGAAGGGCAGCTTTTGAACTCTCTGCCTCGGGAATCCCTTGAGTTTCATGACCTTCAAGCTGAGCACGAGGCTAGGGACATCTGGGGATTTGTGCTTTAACTGCAAATGCCACGGTTTAATTTTTCAGGATCACTCCTAAAAGGGCAGTTTGAAGATTTACTGAGGATGTTTGGTTGGAGACAGGCCCTGGAAACACCAGGCTTTTCCTTGGTGGTGTTTTGTTTTTTGTTTTGTTTTGTTTTGTTTTAGGCAGAGTCTCGCTCTATCACCCAGGCTGGAGTGCAGTGGCGTGATCTCGGCTCACTGCAACCTCCGCCTCCCAGGCTCAAGTGATTCTCCTGCCTCCGCCTCCTGAGTAGCTGGGATTACAGGCACTTGCCACCACATGCAGCTAATTTTTGTATTTTTATAGAGATGGTGTTTCACCATGTTGGCCAGGATGCTCTCAATCTCTTGACCTCGGGATCTGCCCGCCTCAGTCTCCCAAAGTTCTGGGATTACTTGGTGTTTTATTTAAAAGTGCTACTTGGTACAGACAGGGGTACTGAGATCTTTGTTTTGGTACTGAACTGAGCGCGGTTCCTCAAAGGATATTCAGGGTAAGGATTTTTAGACACAGCCCTGCTACACGAGCATGGGTGGTTTGGACGAAGGCCTACCATTCTGCTTCAAAGAAACAGATAATTTGCTCTTGATAATGATAAGTACAGAGGCCTTAATGCATTTGGCTGTTGTCTGAGGTTTATACTAATTACATCATCGGCACTGCCATTGCAGGTCCGCATCTTGAATCAAATGCTGGAGGCAGCATGGCTTAGCAAAGCGATCCTGGACTTTGACTTCACGCAGACGAGGTGGTGAGAGTCTCAGCTCAGTCGCTTTATAGGTGTGCAATCTTACGTGACTTATTTAATGCTTGGAGACTTGTTTTTCTCATCTGTAAAACTGGAATATTTATCCTGTTAGATTATGAATGACTGACAAGCTGCTATGGTTTGGATATGATTTGTCCCTACCAAACTGTGTGTTGAGGCTTGGTCCGAAATGGGGTGGCGTTGGGAGCTGATGCCTTCAGGAGGTGACTAGATGGTTAAGATGGATGCATCTTTCTCCCAAGTCTGCGTTAGCTCCTGCGGGAGGGGATTAGTTCCCATGAGATCAGGTAGTTAGTTATAAAGCAAGACTGGCTGTCCTGGTTGGTTCCTCTTTGCACACATCTTTTCCCCCTTCCTCTACTGTAACATGGAACCAGAGCTAAGCAGGTACTTCTTGGACTTCCTGGCCTCCAAAACTGTGAGCCAAATAAACTTCTTTTCTTTATAAATTACCCAGTCTCAGGCGTTCTGTTAGAGCAATACCAAGCGGACTAAGACGCAGGGCTGCACATAGGAAAGTGTCAATGAATGGCAGCTGTTAGCACCGTCTGATTAGAACCTGCAACGTTTCCATCTGCTCATGACCATTTATTCAGCACTTAGATGGTTGCAGGCACGGACTAGGTGCTGAGGGCAAAAAAACGGCTGAGACAGCATTTTTAAACTCAAAGCGCTTTCTCATGTCAACTTGAAACCTTCGTAGATATGAAGATTCAGGGCCATGAATTTTCAGCTTTTGCACCCTTTTAAACTTATACAAGATGGTGGTGTCTTTTATGCATAGTGAGTTCTTTTTCTTCCATGTAGTCCCTCAGGAGGCGGTGACGAAACCTCAGCGACAGGTATTTTTCATGATATTCTGATTCCTGCACAGGGATCGCGTGGCTTCTTGCCCTGGTCTGTGCTGCCCTAGAATCCTTGTGTGAAGTGTGGTGCTCTGTGATTGTTTTTCTGCCTCCCCCAGAGTCGAGGCTCTGGCCAAATGTAACGCAGAGGTGAGACCAGCATGTTGGCTGCCAATCTCCCCACGACATGTCTGCACGGATCCTCTGTCCACCCCAAGGCTGCCGTCCTGGTTCTGAGACTCAGCGTGTCACCCTGTAGATCCTGTAAGAGTCCTGATGGCAGCCTCCTCCAAGCCATCCAGATTGCACTGTGGGGATGAATCTTAACACAGGCTCAGTCGTGGGTCACTCCTGCCCAAACTTTCAGCGGACGGTGGTGGTGCTGCCCCCACCGGACTGGCCTCATTCCTCTCTCGGAGGCGCCATGCTCTCTGCTCCCTCTGACCATACGCAGATGGACTTCGTGTACACCTTGTCTGTGTCTCCTCAGCCTTGGCTCAGTGTGGCCTCACTTCCTCCAGCACCCTCAGAACTCTGCCCCAAATGATGGCTTCAAAATCGGCTCGTCCTTCAAGACCACGTCCCAGGAGCTGTCCTCCATAAGGGGCTGTTGAACCCTCCTCTGCACTCTGCACACCCCACACCATGGCCAGCCCCACAGAGGCACCTCCTTCCTAGGGCCTGAGTGTCTCAAGAGGGGGAACCTCCTCACTATCCCACCTTCCCCTCCTCCTGCCCCTGTCTTGAAGTCTTTGGAGCACTGTGCTTCTCCCAAACAGAAGTGTTCAAGGAAAGTGTGTTGAATTGTGTAGAAACAGACAGACAGAGGGGTGCGAGTCACACTTCGTGTCTGCGGTCAGCTACAGTAGACTCTGTTTCTGCCAATGCCTACTCTATCCCCACCCTGCTGTGATTGCCTGCACTGGGCTTTGGAAGGAGCTCCACCTGGAGCCCCGTGAACCCTTTCATGAAGTGCAGGAGGATGCCACAGGCTGTGGTTTCCTTATGATGTTCTGCTACCCAGGGGCCGCCACACCTGTCATTCTCCGCTGTATCCGAGGGGCTGTAACTAGAGTCACAGCCAAAGAGCACTCGCCCTGCACAGCTCCTGGGAGAGGAGGACGGAGTTTCTGTTTGCAGAACTTTGACCCTTTTTGGGCGTGTGGCAAACAATCTTTGCAATGGGTTTGTGTGCGCAAAAGAGTGGTCCTTTGGAAGTTTCCGGCACATGCATGTGTTCATTTCGCTCGCCGCAACCTCAGCGATGCCGGGTGGGGGTGACTTAGATGAAAAGAAGGACACAGATGATCCCTTAGCCTCACAAGTGTTTACTTCACTTTTATTATTATTATTACTGTTTGAGATGGAGTCTCGCTCTGTCGCCCAGGCTGGAGTGCAATGGCACGATCTTGGCTCACTGCAACCTCTGCCTCCCGGATTCAAGCAATTCTCCTGTCTCAGCCTCTCGAGCAGCTGGGACTACAGCCACTCACCACCATGCCTGGCTAATTTTTGTATTTTTAGCAGAGATGGGGTTTTACTATGTTGCCCAGGCTAGTCTCGAACTCCTGACCTCAGGTGTTGCACTCATCTTGCTCTCCCAAAGTGCTGGGATTACAGGGCATAAGCCACGGTGCCCTGCCTACTTCTCTTTAAATTCTCAGTCTGTACCCACCCTCAAATCTGTGGAGTGAATTATGCAGGAACCAAGCTTAAATTAAGCCTTGGTTATAGTGGGCTTGACTCAAGTTTTGGGAAGAAATGAAAGAGAAAAGAAAAAGATGCCCTGGACACAGATGGGAAGAATGGGTTGCAGGAAGACTAAGGCAATGGGTGGAACCTTGAGGAACACGGGCCAGTGACGGCCGCCTGGAAGTCAGCTCCTAGCTTCTGCCACACTGCAGGTGTTTTGTAGATAGCCCTTAAGGTTGGGGGTCTGGAATTCTCCACGCCTCCTTCATAGCAGTGGTTAACCAGGGTGATTTGAAACAGATGTTGAAACCTGTTCTCTCCAAGAGCGCCCCCGCCACTAACCCAAACCAACCTCCATATGAGGAAGGCAGAATGCTGGGTGGAGGGAGCCAGGGGCACAAACAGGCTGGTCCTGACAGCCTGGCGTGTGTGAGCACAGGGAGGCCTGGTTTCACAGGAGAAGGAGCTCTGCAGTTCTCACACTGGGGCCTAGGATACACTCCCAGCTCCTACAACCACCGAGGAGCAGGTTAGCCACCTTGCTTCACTGACCTTGGAGTGGACCCCTAGGGAGGTGGAGTAGCTTTCTAGAGGCCACAGCGGGTCATGGGTGATGGTGGGATTCTTCCCGCTCTGCGGAGCCCTCCTGTGATGAAAGTCAGTTGGATATAAATTTGGCTTTGGGGAAGGGGTTTTGCTTCTCTGGCCGTATTTCCTGATCTGTAGTATGAGTGTGGCAGGAGCACATGAGACATGGGGTCCCTCCCAGCTTGCTCAGGGCATCTCAGGTGTGTACCTCAATGTTTGCTCCAACCTCAAAGCTGGCTTCTGTGCTGTATCAGGAATAATCACCAAGACTGGCTAACGGGGCCTGGCAGGTGCATCTCTGAAAGGCTCTACAAATGCATTGAGGGCTCAGCAAAAAGGCCTGAGATTCAGGTCAGATTTGATAAATAGCAGGGTGGTCTCCAAGTAGTTCTGCCTGTGATTTTGTGGTTTGATGCCCCCAGAAGCTGGTGGGTGGGTGGGTGGGGTCGTTCAGAGGGGCAATAGGCTGGCTGCTTTGATAGCCTCCGGCAGGCTGTGTTTTCTTAGTTCTATGCGGAGAGTTCCCAGGGCATTGGCCTACATAGTTGGTCTGCATTTCACATGAGTGTGCGTTTTGGTTTTTAACTACGTAATTTCTTTATGGAAACCAGTAATTAAAAATTATTGTGCGACAAGTGACTCTGCATTGAACAAACCTACATACTCAAGTAAAACTCACACAATAGGCACTTTAGGAACTCACTCATGGGGAAAATCACTTCCAGCTAGGGCAGTGGTGGCTGGAAGAGGGGATGAAGGAAGGTGTCGCGGTGGGCGGCTGTGGGCTGGGAAAAGGGGATGGAGGAAGGTGTAGGGGTGGGCGGCTGTGGGCTGGGAAGAGGGGATGGAGGAAGGTGTAGGGGTGGGAGGCTGTGGGCTGGGAAGAGGGGATGGAGGAAGGTGTAGGGGTGGGCGGCTGTGGGCTGGGAAGAGGGGATGGAGGAAGGTGTAGGGGTGGGAGGCTGTGGGCTGGGAAGAGGGGATGGAGGAAGGTGTAGGGGTGGGCGGCTGTGGGCTGGGAAGAGGGGATGGAGGAAGGTGTAGGGGTGGGCGGCTGTGGGCTGGGAAGAGGGGATGGAGGAAGGTGTAGGGGTGGGCGGCTGTGGGCTGGGAAGATGGGATGGAGGAAGGTGTAGGGGTGGGCGGCTGTGGGCTGGGAAGAGGGGATGGAGGAAGGTGTAGGGGTGGGCGGCTGTGGGCTGGGAAGAGGGGATGGAGGAAGGTGTAGGGGTGGGAGGCTGTGGGCTGGGAAGAGGGGATGGAGGAAGGTGTAGGGGTGGGAGGCTGTGGGCTGGGAAGAGGGGATGGAGGAAGGTGTAGGGGTGGGAGGCTGTGGGCTGGGAAGAGGGGATGGAGGAAGGTGTAGGGGTGGGTGGCTGTGGGCTGGGAAGAGGGGATGGAGGAAGGTGTAGGGGTGGGTGGCTGTGGGCTGGGATGAGGGGATAGAGGAAGGTGTAGCGGTGGGAGGCTGTGGGCTGAGTCTCAGGGACAGGTCAGATGGGGACAAGTGGGTGTGGGGAATGGGCACATATTCTGGCCAAAGGGGACAGAGGTATACTGTCAGGAGGAGCAAGAATGGGGGTGTCCCAGCAGCAGTTGATGTAATACTCAGAAGAGAATTCGGAGTCACACTAAATACATCTCATCCAGTTTTCCTGGAACAAACCTGTTGCAGAGAGTTAGTTCAGTTGTGTCATCCTGCATCTTGTTTTGTGCTTTTCTCACTCAGAATGAGGCTTTGCACTTGCCTGGGAAGGGGGGTGCCTGAAATCGGGGTGGTCTGCTTGTGTTTCACTACGCAGTGGTGATGCAGCAGATCTAAAATGATACGATTCATAATTCTGCGCTCAATCAGATACTGCCTTCTACCACCTTTTAGCATGGAAACGTAGAGGGCTCTAAAATTTAAGACAATTCACAGGATAGAAAACAAAAATTAAGCACGTTCCATTATTATATGATGTAGTATCAACTAGATAAAAGGCAACATTATAAGATTTAAGATGAGGCCTCAATTCAGAAGTAAGATTATATTAAGTCCACTTTATTAATCATCTGCTACCTTCCAGGAACCGTGCTAGGCTTTTTTTTTTTTTTTTTTTTTTGAGACAGAGTTTCACTCTTGTTGCCCAGGCTGGAGTACAATGGTGCAATCTTGGCTCACTACAACCTCCACCTCTTGAGTTCAAACCATTCTCCTGCCTCAGCCTATCGAGTAGCTGGGATTACAGGCGCCCACCACCACACCCGGATAATTTTGTATTTTTACTAGAGATGGGGTTGTTGGCCAGGCTGGTCTCAAACTCCTGACCTCAGGTGATCCGCCCACCTCAGCCTCCCAAAGTGCTGGGGTTACAGGCGTGAGCCACCGCGCCTGGCTGGTATTTCACTTCTTTTACAATGAATCCTTTTTATAGTCCTGAGAAGTAATTTTATCCTTACTTTCTATATGAGGAATCCAAGGCTCAGCAAAGTTAAATCACTGGTCCTAAAGAAAGAAGTGGTACCAAGGCTGGACCCGTGGGTCTTTCTGACTATGGACCTGCTGCCCTGGGTCTTTCTGACTAGGGACCTGCTGCCCTTTCCACTCTGCATTAGTCCATTCTAAGCTCAGAGCACACGTGTTCCACTGGGGACAGAGCTTGAGAACCATGGCTGATTTCCCATGGGATGGCTGCATGCCTTCCCGTCTGCAGGCAGAAGCAGCCAGCTCCCTGCGCTCTGCCACGCTCTTCATGCAAGCTGATGAGGTCTGGGTGCTCGGATTGGTACCTTCTTGTCAAAGCTTAATGAACTTGCTTTTCCATTCTGGTTAATTATTCTGACAACAAATGGCACGTGGTTGCGTGAGGACCGCACCGGGGAGTGGAGCTCCAATAGAGAGAACTGCGGCCCCACAGAGCTCCAGCCGCATCGTGGCAAAAACGCCAATAAACGGAAGCAAAGTCAGACCTGGACTCTGCACCCCCTCATGCCTACTCTGGAGGTCCCAGACTCTCTCTATGTGCATTTATTCTGGCCCAAGGACAATTTGGGGTATCTAGAGTTGAAATGGTTGGGTTTTTTAAGATGGTGAGGGGAAGTGGAACAGGCGTTTCTTTTGAAGACAGGGGTACATAAATGTGAATAGCTGAGGTTAGCTCTCAGTTTGTCAGTCTAAAAGCTTGTGAGTCTTGCCAAATGATTTCATTTCTGATCTTTTGCCCCTGGACAGACCTCTTCACTCCTACCCATAAGAGCATCCTCTGTCACGCTGGCAGAGATTCGTTTTTGGTCTCTGAATGGGATGTGGGCCCTTTTCTGCTGGGATCCTTCAGTAGCTTGTTGCTGCCCTGGGATCGAGTGTGAGCCGTCTGGTGCTGCATAAGCCTCGGCTTGCTTCTTCCCTGGTCTCTCTCCCAAGACCCATGCAGCCTCTTAGCCACATGGACCAGCCATCCTTTGTTCCATGGGCCTTGCCTATGCTGCGCTCTCCGGACCAGCCACCTCTCCCTCAATGCTGAGAAAACTCAAATTCATCCTCTAAGAGATACCTCAAGGGCCACCTCCACTTGGAAGACCTCCCTGATCCCAGGACTTATTGAGATGTTTTAGAGTTGTTATATTCTAGGACTATTTTCTGCTTATTTGTCCATCTCCCTGGATAGAGTGTGTAATCTTTGAAAGCAGGGAATATATCTGGCTTTTCATTTTACCTCCAGGGCTAGCACAGCACTTGACAAATAGCAGGTACTCATGTATATGGGGCGAGGGAGTAAAGTAAGTGATTTCTTTGCGACCTTAGATAAGGAAAAAAAGCTTTTGTTGAAAAGATGTATTCACTGTAAAGGAATTTGTTGCAAGCGCAAGTTCATATCCCAGCAAATGTTTAATAAATGCATCTTATGTGTTTACCAAAAAGTAGCTGGGGCATTAAGCAGGGAATCTGTGTTATGTAAAAGCTTAGAGAAAAGGCATGTTTTCAGGGATTTTAAAAAACAATTCGATTTTCAGTTCCTAGAACAGCGCCTGGCATGTGGTAGGCACCTGCTAAGCATTTGTTGAATGATCGAATGGTGTGCTCTAGAGCTTAAAATGACTTTCATATATGTGGTCTTACACTGAAATTCAAACAAAACCCCCACAAATGTGGATAGATTGTGACCCCAATGTTAGAAAATGGAGGCACAGAAATGTGAAGTGGTTTGTCTCGTGTTATTGGACTTGGTCACACAGCACAGAGCCAGCAGCAGCCGGGCAGAACCTGAAGCAAGGTTCATTCTGACCGCTAGTTGGGAGAGTCTGAGAGCGCACATACACACTCCGTTGTTCATACAACACACAATCTTTGAGCACCTACAAGGTACAGGCACTTATCTTACGGTTAAATCACTCAGCAGTCAGCTGGCAAGGGACAACTGTGGCCTGCCCCGAAATGAAACGGGTCTTGCTCATGGAGTGTCTGCAGCATGCTGACTGCACAGGGGAATGCCAAGGGCACAAGGCCTTCCTCAGAGAGTCTGACTGTGTGCATGAGATGCCCCTGGGCAGGGGACAACAGAAGCCAGGCCCACAGTGATTAGCTTGGGATATAGCTCCATGATGGCTGCAATGGGATGGAGACCACAGATGGTGAGTTGGCACTGCATGCCAGGCCTGTGCCACACAAGCCTTGAGAAGACAGAGAGAAACAGCACAGTCACTGTCCTCAAAGCAGTCCCAGCCAGCGGGGAAGACAGACATATACGCAGAGGGAAGTGGTGCCTGCTGGACAAGGCCTGTGCGGGGTTCCACTCCATGTCAGGAAGAGGCAGCTAATCAGACTGGGCACGGAGCAGAGAGCAGGGGATGGCTCATGTGCACCTCGAGGTGCAGTAGGGAGGACAATTAGGGCTTGTATTTAAGGCAAAGCGAGCAGCGTATTCAAAGCTGAAGTGTTTTTACAGAACTGATAAGTTGGAATAAACGAAGCATACGGCATAAAAGGACAGGTGGGAGGAGAAGGTGAGAGGGAGACGGGAAACCAGGAAGGAATTCCTGTGAACCAGGGAGGCCATTAATAGAGCTGAAGCTAAGAGCTCTCACACAGAGAGGGGTCAGTGCAAGACCAGGCAATATTTAGAAGCTTGAAGAAAAAGAAAGGACAGTTGCATCCAGCTGGTGTGGATGACTTCCAGCAGACCAGAAGTACCTTCCGCTGTGCTCCTTGGGTGAAGGCCATCGTGTCTTCTCCTCTCGTGCTTCTCTGCCTCCTCTGTGCATACTCTCTGTGCAGACATGCATTTAGATGTTTTCTGGGTGGGTCTGTGTCTTTTCTGGAGTGGGAGTGAGGCTTTGATTCCCCCGAAATCACCCTTGGCACTGCTTCTCCTAGGCTAGGGCTGCAGTTCTGTCCACCTTACTCTTGAAAGAGCACTTGGGGAGGAGTGCCCCATCAGGAGGTACCTCTGGTCCAGTCTTCCTCTCATCACTTCCAGGCTTGCACCACAGCGGCGGGGAGAGCCTGGGATTCCAGCCTGGGCAGCAGAACCTCCCAGGTCCTCCTTCCCTCCCTTGGCAGTTAGCGCTGAGTTCTGATACCTGCTTCTCACTTCCCCTTTGATTTTGGCGACCTGTTTGGATGACTCCCTGGCTTACTGAACTCAGCTCTCAGCTTGATTCTTGATTCTGTATATTTGCTGAATAAATATTGAATGAATGGAGGCCTTTGATCTCCCCACCACTGACAGCTCTTGGTGAGATACTTCCATGGTCTTGATCTGAGAATCTCGCTGGCCACCTGAGGATGGCTTGTGATGTGTTACCTGAAGAACTGGTATGTCTGGGTTAAGTCACATTCTTTTCTGTGAGGCGTGAGCAGGCCCTGGCTGAGACATTAGAGTGAATGAGAACACCCACAAAAAGTTTTGTAAAGTCTTTGTCCTTCCCGTTAATATTTGGCAACTTGTGTCTCCTCCAACCTAGAGGGTGGTGACTGCCTCTTCCATGTCCAGGAGCAGACCTTGGTCACCATGGAGATGCATCCTGCTGAGAGCTGCCCACAAAGACTGTACCATGAAATTTGCTTTCTTTTTCTCTTTCAAGGCTTCTCTTTTCATAATGACTTTCAAAACCCAGCAAATGGAAAATGTGCAGGAAGCAGCAAAGGCAGTCCTGCTGTAGCTGGGAGTGCATCGCGGCTTCTGGGAGGTCTGAGACGCTGTCTTCATGTGACAAGTATTTTAAACACTGCACCTCATCCTGGAGGGTAAATTGCCCCTCCTCAACCAAGTCAGACTGCAAAGCAAAACTGAACCCATTGCTTTGGCAGCCTCCTCCTCTGTGAGCTGCGGCTCCACATTTTGGCAACACTCAAAGCATTCGTGCTTATCAGAAACAACAAAAGATGTTGCCTTGAGGTTCTACTGTATCTCTGTGTTTAGAATTCATGTCAATGTTAAGGATAATTGAAGAACAGTCCTCCCATTATTTTATGTATCCCTGATGGGCGAGTGGACCATCAGTGATATCAGAAAGGTTATCAGTTTGGTAAGACTAGTGTTTCCAAGTTCTTCTCTCCTACTTTGTAATTACGAAGAAGAAAACACCTGTCCTCTGTGGGAGGGCCTTCTCCAAGTATTGAGTTAAATCAGGAAGTGGAGACTCTGCCTGAGTTCTGTTCTAACACTGTGAGTGAGCCTAGTCAAGTCACTTGCCTTCTCTGAGATTCACTTATTCACAATAGGAGCCATTTCACCATGCGCATTCTACGCCTCTTGTGTTTTCTCTCACTGGCATTTCCTAAGGGGCTCATGTAAAGTGAGGCAGAAAAGAATGAACAACAAATCTTGACTCGATTCGTTACTAGTTATTAAATTCGCCTGGGTTGTTCTATTTGCATTTAATAATATTTATCAGTAGGATTGCAAATTACTAATATGCACTGTAGAAAATGAGACAAAACAAGGAACCCCACAATAAAACTAAAACACTCTGTCTATAGAGATAGGTGTTTGAGGAATAAATTCCTGGTGATTATTCTATGGGCATATTTGTTTGTATGCATTTGTTTGTTTATGACTGAAGTGGTTCATCCCATACCTACTGTTTGTAACCTGCCTTTCTTACTTGTCTACATATAAACAGTTTTATACATTCAACATAAAGACTAGTCTCTATTTTTCTACTGTATTTTTTTCTGTGATGAAATAGTGTACCTTCACATTGAGGTACCAGATTACCTTGTCTCTGAAGAACAACGAGGTTCACAAATTTGGAAAGGAGAGCTTCATTTCTCCTAAAGGGCTGCAGCCTGCAGACCAGCCATTCTGACTGGCTGGGAAGTGTAGCCTCCAGTCAGAAGCTGGAAACAGACACTAGGAGGCAAGGGCAAAAGGAAGAGGAATTTTTGCTGAGTGGGGTTGCTGAATATAAATATTCAATAAGCTATAGGAGGAGTCATGAATATTTATGAAATGAAAAATGCAGGCATGAGAAATTGAGCTTCATGCCTCCTCAGAGGGTCTATATTTTAAAAAAATGGTGCTGTTAGCATGATTCGAGGGTGGAGTTTTCTGCTTTCAAAAGGTGCAGCAGAGGACATGAAGACCCTTACTCTGCATCCTTCTAGGCTGGCCAGAACCACTCCTTGGCCCCCTGACCAGTGGTCTCTTATCAGGAAGGAAAGCTGCTCAATTGTTATACTGAAATTGCAAAACCAAGAGGCAGCATCTGATTGTTGGTTGATGTCAGTGGTGGATTCTTGTGAAAGGGCTGGTTTCTGTTTATCCTTAGGGAGTAAGCCTAATCATGATTAGCAAGTGAGGGAGTAGAACCATGCCTGCCTGACCTTCCATCCCCTCGTGGCCAGAAACTCAATTTCCAAGGTTACTCTGGAGTCCTCTTGGAAAAGAAGGGATCTGTTCAGTGAGTTGGGGCCCTTGGGATTTTACTTTTGTGTTTTTCAATACCTATCCTCCTACGGCTTTTATTTAGTCTATTTCTAATATTTGTCTACTGTAAACAATGTTGTGATTAAAAAAAAGTTGGAGATAAATCTTTTTATACTTTCATGATAAGTTTTTAGGGTAAATTCTTAAATGTGGAATTGCTGGTTCAAAAAGAAACTTACAACTTAAAGACTTTGGGTACTTATTGACATATTTCTCTTTTGGAAGGCCTTACTCAACAGGTTTTTTACTGTCTTCTGAAAAGTAATTGGGAACTTGTTGGTTCTAATCTTAATAGTTCATCATTAAGATTTTTCTTTCACTTAATCTAAGAGTTGTATGCCAAAAAGAGTATTTAAGCAAACATTGGAAACTTATTGGAAGAAATTTCCTTCTGCCATACACACCTATAGGCTCATGGAGAAATTCAGCTTTCAGAACAGCTCATCTTTAACAGGTTTTGTGGTAGCTGTTTCCACTAGTCTGATATACTGTTTTTCTTACACTCGTCCCAACTTAATTATTATCAAAATAATTTTGGCTCATGTTAGGATGAAAATATTACATTATTATTGTTTTGAATTGCATTTTAAATTTTGAATAATAAGTATTTGATGCTATACATTTCTTATGACTACAGATTTTGTTGCATTCCATAAATTCTATGTGTAGTTTCCTCATTGTTAATTTCAAGTAGTGTGTCGTGGTAGTTTTGCCAATAAAGCCACTGAAAAAGATTTTGGGAAAATCGAAAGAGGCTTTATTCCAGTTAACAGTTTGCAAACTGGGGAGACACAGCCTTTGGCACAAAACACAGATGTGTCACAGAGAACAAGAAGGGTTTGTCTTTTATACAGAAAGTTTCTGCCCCGGTTCCCACCTCCTTATGCAAATGAGGGGTGCAAACTTGCTGAGTTCTGATTGGTCAACAAAGTCACAGTACACTGGCTGGTTCAGGCCTCCTGAACAGGAAGAGACAGGTATGGAACCTCCTAAGTAGAGGCAGGTGCGCAGAGGACCTGTGTGACCTCCTGTGTGACCTTGTAGCGGATGGCCCTGGACTATCCTTTGAGTTTAGGCCCAGTGAGCCACTCAGGAGCCATCTTAAATGACTGGCTCTTTGGGGCTTCATGATTTGCCTTATTTCTTTAACTTAAGAGTTATTTAGATTTCTCTCTCTTTTTTTTTTTTTTTTGATAATTTTCTTTTTTTTCTTTTTGCTTATCCAAAAGTTCTTTTCAGTTTTGTGGCATTGAGGTAGACACTGTAACTTATATGATAACACACATCTTCCTTGTGAATTGTACCTTCTATCATATTATAATAAACTTTATTCTATTTATTATTTTAGAGAGATTATCTTTCATTTTCTAAGTGTGCATCTACATTAAGACTGTTTTTCTGCCCATTCCTCAAGTAAAATGAGACATTTACCACACTTTTCTTTCTAGTAAATGCTCAGTCAGAAATGCAATTATTTCACATGCTGAGCATTAATATTGTTATTGATCACTATATTATTGATGATTGTATTAGTTTTATTAGCCTTTAAAAATTAGGCCAAATTTTTGTGATTTGTTTTATTGTTTACTCTCATTTATTTTATATCTTCTTCATCCCATTCTTGCAGTGTTAAATTCTATTCTGTGTTGATTGTTCGCAAATATTTTTTCAAGAAAGGTATCCAACTCCTTCAATTTTTTTTTCTTTTTTAGTAGGGTCTTTTTGTCAGCCTTGAGTTTGACTATAACCCTTTTAGGTAACATTCTTTGAAAGTTAAAAATTTTTTTCAAGTACTACACTGTCTTTAATACCAATCTGTTTTTTTTCTTTTTCATTTGTAGGTAGTATGTTATTTTCTTGGTAATGGTGGTATAATTTTTAAAAATATATTTGTGTGTATATATCATATATATAATTTGTAATAGTTTTTCATAAAATTTAACTACTTTTCTTGATCTTAAACTTTGGATTTCTCTTTAGTTCCAGGACGTTTAACCTTTGATTTTTTTTTTTTTTTTTTTTTTTTTTTTTTTGAGTCAGAGTTTCATTGTGTTGCCCAGGCTGGAGTACAGTGGTACAATCTTGGCTCACTGCAGCCTCTGCCTCCCAGGTTCAAGTGATTCTCATGCTACAGCCTCCCAAGTAGCTGGGACTACGGGTGTACACCATCACACCCAGCTAAGTTTTGTATTTTTTGTGGCAGCAGGGTTTCACTATGTTGGTTAGTCTGGTCTTGAACTCCTGGCCTTGAGTGATCTGACCACTTCAACCCCCCAAAATGCTGGGATTACAGGCATGAGCTACCATGCCTGGCCAAGCCTTTGAATTTTGTATGTTCCGTTTACTTCTGGAATTCCTAAATTGAAACTCTGAGATTTGCTTTCTGTTGGATTTCACCTCATACTTCAGATCTTAGTTTTTTTTCTTCTTTGTTCTAATTCATTGATTGTTTTCTGAAGATTTCAGTCTTCCCCTTTCTGCAGTTTTTAATTAGAGACTATTGTTTTATATGTTTTATGCATTCTGTCTTGATTCCGGATCATGGTTCCAAGGTCTGTGGGTGCCACGTTTTTCGAGTTTACTGAGACCACAGATTGGAGACTTTGAAGTGTTGTCCCCCAGGTCCATGCAGCAGGCCCATTCACTGCAGGGACAGGCTGTGTTCAGAGCCCTCTGCTTGTTTTGTTTGTCTGTTTGTTTTTAGTTTCTCTGCCTTGTCTAGTATCTTTCCGCCTTGTTCCATATCCTAGAGAGGGAAGTCTGCTTTTCCAAGAAGGGAAGCTGGGGTGGATTTCAGTGGCGATTACGTGGCTCCCTATATGAATGTTTCAGAGCCATATAAAAGGCCTGGAAATGCTTAGAGTTTCTGTTATTTTGCTTTTATTTATCTTCAGGGATGAATAGCCTCTGAGGGGGATGTGGACGCAGAGCAGAGGTGGTGACAGCAGGGAGAGTGACTTCCACGTGATGCTTTCATTCTTTAATTGTTTTCCCTGGAATCTTTTCACAGCTCCGCCTGCTCTGTTAATTGATCTGCTGTACTATGTCAGTCTGGAGCACGTTCTGGACCTTGTCCGCAGCTCTGCGTAGCCCTGAGAGATACTGGAGGGATTTTTCCTGTTGAAGTCTCAGGCCATCATTCTTTCTGTCCCTCCCCTCCAGGTCTATGCGAGAGCGTCATTTTAGTCAGAATGGCAGAGCCATGGAGAACACTCAGTCCCATTATGGAGCTGGACCTGGAACCCGGAAACTCAGAGAAATTGAATGATTTGTAAATAACATCCACGTGGAGCCGCTGGAGCTGAACTCAAGTACAGGTTTAACCGTGGCATTAGCTAAGTGACTGCCATGGTTTGGATAAGATGTGCTTGTCCCCGCCAGATCTCATGCTGAACTGGGACCCCAGCGTGTCAGTGTTGGGAGATGGCCCTGGTGGGAGGTGTTTGGGTCATGGGGGCGGATCCCTCGTGAAGAGCTTCATGCCGTTGTTCTATCAGCAGAGAGTGAGTTCTTCTTTCTCAAGACTGGATTGGTTCTTGGGGGAATGGATTCGTTCCCGAGAGTGGGTTGTGATAAACCCCAGACACCCCTCAGATTTAGTCCTTCTTGGCACCTTCCCACTGCCTGTTTGACCTTCTCCACCGTGTTTTCACACAGCACGAAAGCCCTCACTGGAAGCCGAGCAGATGCCAGCGTCAGGCTTCTTGTACAGCCTGCAGATTCACTCCTTTCTTTATAAATTACCCAGGCTCAGGTATTCCTTCATAGCAACACAGAGGGACTAAGCAGTGGCCTAGAGCAAGCCATATAGATTCATTTAGCTTCAGCCTCTGCAGCTGTAATGTGGGGCTCATAAGAGTGCATAAGTCAAGGGGTTGTGCAAGATTCCGAGATAACACATATATGCCACCCAACCTACAGTGGCACGGGGTGGGCTCTCAACAGATGGGAACCAGCACGGAAACACTATATACGACTACTATTCTCGTTGCCTAAGGTATTTTAGTTACCTATACTCATTAGTTTTGCAATGAACAATATATCAATTTGTTCAGATCAGAATCATCCCTGGGTGAAAGGCGGTTGGGCAACAGGATATTGATGTGATCTTAGTGTATTCCCCTCAGGTCACTTATTATTTACAAGGAGAAAATAATACCTTTAACGTAGAGATATCTGGTGGTTATCGCCTTAACTAAGTGATAAAACTTGCACCGCCAGTAATGGGACAGTCTTCTCTGTACTTCCTAAAGGGGATGTGTGGAAAAAGACATGCTATTGCTTGTATAGTGTTCTTGCCAACAATAGTTAGCCTGAATTGAATTGTGAGAAAGCAATCAAAGCCAGAAACAGTGAGGGATCCTGCAAAACAACTGGCCCAGGCTTCCAAAGTGTTAGAATAAAGGAAGGCAAAGAAAGCTAGTGAAATTATCTTAGATTAAAGGAGGCTAAAGAGGTATGATAATAAATGCAGTACAGGGGCCATTGGAAAATTGGGACATGGACTGAATATTAAATAATGTCTCCATGTCAATGTTATGTTTGCTGAGTATAATAAGGGCATTTGGTTATATAGGAGCATGTCCTTGTTCTGAGTAGATACATGCTGAAGAATTTAGGAGTAAGAGTCATGATACATAAAACTCCTTTTCAAATGGTTCAGCCAAAAAGAGTATGTGTGTGTGTACAACATGTAGTGAGAGTTGTTTAAAGCAAATGGGGTAAGAAAGATAAGCTTACATGCGATTCTGATATGATACTAGTTATATTTGTAGTATAACTAAAAAAATTCCTGCTAAGGAGAAGAAAGAAGCAAAGAAAATCATGGTGAATAAAAATAAAAGAAGGTAAAATATAAACAATTTGTAGCCTTTGCACTGCAGGAACATAGGATTAAATATGACAGTGTGTAAAATGTGGGCTGCTATGGTTTCAGTGCTCTAGTCTCCTCTAAAATTCTTTGTGAAACTTAATCCCTGATGCAGCAGTAGTAAGAGATGTGGCTGGCCGGGCGCAGTGGCTCACGCCTGTGATCCCAGCACTTTCGGAGGCTGAGGTGGGCGGATCACGAGGTCAGGAGTTCCAGACTAGCCTGGCCAACGTGATGAAACCCTGTCTCTACTAAAAACACAAAATTAGTCAAGTGTGGTGCCACATGCCTGTAATCCCAGCTACTTTGGAGGCTGAGGCAGGAGAATCACTTGAAACTGGAAGGCAGGGGTTGCAGTGAGCTGAGATCATGCCACTGCACTCCAGCCTGGCGACAGAGTGAGACTCCAACTCAAAAAAAAGAAAATGAAAAAAAAAAAAGGCGTGGCCTTTTGGAGGGGATCAGTGTTCTTATGAAAGGGCTGGAGAAAACCAGTTTGGCTTCTTTTTTTTTTTTGAGACAGAGTTTCGTGCTCTTCTTACCCAGGCTGGAGCACAATGGCATGATCTCGGCTCACCGCAACCTCCACCTCCCAGGTTCAAGCAACTCTCCTGCCTCAGCCTTCCAAGTAGCTGGGATTACAGGCATGCGCTACGATGCCCAGCTAATTTTGTATTTTTAGTAGAGACAGAGTTTCTCCACGTTGGTCAGGCTGGTCTTGAACTCCCGACCTCAGGTGATCTGCCCACCTTGGCCTGGCTTCTTTTTGCCCTTCTGTCCCTCCTGTCATGTGAGGACACCGTGTTCCTGCCCTCTGGAGTGTGCAGCAACAAGGTGTGGTCTTGGAGGCAGAGACTCGGCCCTCACTGGACACAGAACCTACCGGTTCATCTTGGACTTCCAGCCTGCAGAACTGTGAGAAATACATTTCTGTTCTTCGTAAGTTACCCAGTCTTAGATATTTTGTTATACTGGCAGGAATGGACTGAGATGATAAGTACTAAACACATGATAAAAGCTGAACAAAGTTCGTTGTAATTTTGCAAACAGATACTTGAATTTTAGTTAAGCTGTGTTTAAAGTGTGCTGAAACTTCATTTGATTAAAAGTAGCCCAGTTGATTAGACAGGATCTTATCCACAGTAAGAGCATGTTCTTGTAGGGACATGTGGCAAGGTAAGGGTCCCGGCCCACCAATGGTGTGGATGTGACCTGTCTCCTGTGCTGGCACTTAACATGCCAGGCGTAACTGGCATGGGGGCAGCTCTCATTTTTCTTGTGTCCGTGAAGCTTAGCTTGACAGGTAAGCTTAGCTTGAAGGCCAGAATGAATATGTGACCGAGTTAACGAGTTAATAAATTATTCTTTGAAATGTTTAAAATCATTACAACTATAAGCACTTTTGCATTTTGGAAAAGAGGTTCAGGTGTCTGTAGATATTTTTCTCCTGAAACCTGCATGTATAACCAAAAGATATATGTTAATTTAATCAATGGTAATAATGCAGACTCCTTCATTGACAAACCCACCTCCCCAGGTGTAGCTGAATTATGTTGAAGGCGCTAAGAGGTAAAGGCTGTGCTGAAGCAACCCCATCACCCATGTTTCTTAGTTGTTTCAAGTATAGTTTTTATGTCAACCTATTGTCTTACTGTCAAATTTCAGAATAAGTGTCCTAGCTTAGGGCTCAGGAAACATGGACGTTTCACTGAATGGGTGTCCCAGGGTTCGACTTCATTTCATCCATGTATCTTTAAGCAAATGTTACTTGAATGGCAGTCACGTCTGTTCGCCTGGAGCCTGGAAGGAGTGGCGCTTCCAAGCTGAGTCAGACAAAGACACAGATAATGACCGTGCATGGTGACCGAGGCCTGCAAAGTGCCACCACAGTGCTGGTGAGGGAGCACCTAACTCCGCGGGGACTAAGTCCTAAAAGGCTTCACGGGAGGAGGAAGGGCTCAACCAAGAACAGGGGAAGCAAATGCCAAACGCAGCTGAATTATGTTGAAGGGCACGCAGGCACGAATGAGCTGATCAGTTGCATTTGGGAAGCGTCATACAGTTTGTTGAAGCCGTGCTGTAGAGTTTGCAAGAGGAAATGAGGTCAAGGGAAGCAAAAGAAAAGCAGAAGCCAGACAGCAAGGGACTCACATTCCACCTAAGGGGTTTGGACTTTATTTTGCTAGCAGTGAAAACTGACTGGAGTGCTAATGAGTCGGGAAGAGGCATGACCGCATTTGCATTTTGGAAAGTCACATTTGGCGGGATTGTATGGTATTGATTAAAGTGGGAAAGAGAGCAAACCTGGGCGGATTGCCCTTTAGAATATTGCAGCGGTCCAGGTGAGAAGAGCAGAACTGATGGAGGCAGGGCCAGGGATCCGTAGTGCAGCGGGGAGTGGTGCATGGTTGTTCAAGATGAGGGCTAGCTCTGAATTGCCCTCCCATGGCTACCGAAGGACTCTACATTTTGCTTTTGTGGAAATTTCATCTCTATCTTGGCTGCTGGCCTTTAACCCTTATCATGTTTATACGTATTAGAAGTAAAATTTATGACAATTACTAGAAATTGGTAATTTTTATTTCTTAATTATATTGGGAAGAGATTGTATGATTGACAAACTTTTTTTTCCCCCCATATGTGGTAGGGTTTGGATGTTTGTCCCCTCTGAATCTCATGTTGAAATGTGACCTCCAGGGTTGAAAGTGGGGCCTGGTGGGAGGCAGTTGGCTCATGGAAGCGGATTTCTCGTGAATGGTTTAGTGCCATCTCCTTGGTGATGAGTGAGTTCTCGTTCAGTTAGTTTACAAGAGATCTGGTTGTTTAAAAGTGTCAGGCAGCTCCCTCTTCTCTCTTGCTCCCACTCTTGCCAGGTGACACACCCGGTCCGCCTTTGTCTTCTACCATGATTGGAAGTTGTCTGAGGCCTCACCAGGAGTAAATGCTGGCACCATATTTCCTGTACAGCTTGTAGAATTATGAGCCAATTAAACTTTTTCTTATAAATTGCCCAACCCTAGTCATTTCTTTTTTTTTTGAGACGGAGTCTTGCTCTGTAGCCCAGGTTGGAGCACAGTGGCCAGATCTCAGCTTACTGCAAGCTCCGCCTCCTGGGTTTACGCCATTCTCCTGCCTCAGTCTCCCCAGTAGCTGGGACTACAGGTGCCCGCCACCTCGCCCAGCTAGATTTTTGCATTTTTTTTTTTTTTTTTAGTAGAGACGGGGTTTCACCACGTTAGCCAGGATGGTCTCGATCTCTTGACCTTGTGATCTGCCCGTCTCGGCCTCCCAAAGTGCTAGGATTACAGGCTTGAGCCACCGCTCCTGGCCAGGAATTTCTTTATAGCAACAGAATAACAGACTAACACAATATGCAAATTTTGTTTTCATATTGCATGGTGAATTCCACTTGAAAAATTCACCACATGAATGTTAAATAACTGTGGGTTATTTTTCAGCCAAAAGGCACTTTTCTGTGTTTGTAATGGACCAGCAATGAAGACTTTTCAAAGGGTGTCACTGTTTTGTACATTGAATTGGCAGACTGACTTCGTTTGGTAGAAGCGCTATAACCACGCATGGACTCGCTGCGGGGGAGATGAAGGCTGTGTGGGGCCTGTAGAGTAAGGGGCACTCCGTGGCCTTTCCTGTTCTCATCAATGGCAGCCCCATCCTCTCTGCTGTTGCTTGGGTCAGTAATCCTAGAGCCCTTCTTGACTTACCTCCTCACACCCCACGTCCAGACCCAGACGTCCTACAGCACCTACCTCCAGATGTACTCACATTTGGATGGCTTCTACCACCCTGTGCAGCCACTGCCACCTCTCACCTGGACCACAGCCAGAGCCTCCCAAAATTCCTTCTGCAGCCCTTGCAGACTCCACGCCTTTTCCCCACCCAACACCAGACGGGTCCTACTGTAGGGTAGCCAGGGCTGCCCCTCCCTCTGCCCGAGGTCCCCTCGTGGTCTCCAGTGACCGGGGTCTCCAGTGCCCGTGGTCCGGCCCTGGGATACCCCTGCCCCTGAGCTCCCTTGCTGGCTGCACCTGCCCTCCTGCGGAACCCTCTCCGGGTTCTTCTCTCCTGCCCAGGTCCTCTCCAGGTGTCTCCACAGGTCCCTGCTCACCTGCCTGGCCTGTCTGGGGGTCCTTCACACCCGTCTCTCTCTTCACACTCCCCAGTTCATTCACGCCACTTCTCTTCTGCCTCATACACCTTAGCTATTTGTTTATTTTTTATGCTTCTTTCTGTTCTCTCGCATGTAAGTTGTATAAAGGCAGAGATTTTGTTCCTCCTTTAAAAAATCTGCTGTTATCTACAGCACTTGTCACGATGCCCAGAACATATGGGGGCTTGGCGAATACTTTACAAAACACGGAGGGCACTCAAGTTTCTCAGGAAAGGGCTTTTAGGGCGAGGGACCTGCTCCCAGTGTTCACGTCATCTTGAAGCCACTCTGTGACCCCAGCAGTGGGGCTGGGCTGTGAGAGGCTGGCATATGGATTGCAGGTGGGTTTCTGGGCTGGTCTGAGGTTCTGAGCTGTGCAACTTCTCATTCACCTCTCCTCTCCGAGTCTCATTCTATGTATGTGGGAAGTGGGGAGACATTGAGTGTGTGTAAGAAGCTGGCTAACACGTGATTTTAAGTAAATGAGGATGGATAGAGGACGAATGTTTGTGAGCAGCGGTGAAAAGGTGGACGGGATGTGTTAGGTGAGCAGGGGCTCAAGAAGAGGGTGCCTTGTTAGAAACTACAGGTCGACATAACTAGTCTCCATACAGGAAGGGTCTAGTCCAGTGTCTTTAGAAACCGGTGATTTGATGAGCTTTCTCTGACAGGCTGGGTGTTTGCCATGGAGTTGTTGTTAATTTCTTCCTAGACCCGTCTGCAGCTGTTTCTGCTGTGGGTGAGAGCCAGGACTGGCCCTGGACTGGCAGTGGCGTTTCTGCCGGACTGTGCAGGAGGCCACGGGCCAGGGGTGCTGCGCCTGCTTAGGCTGCTCAGCTCTGAGCTGCTCAAATGCTCTGATTGAGTCACATTCTTCTTATCCGCAATCAGGAAACAGGACGTGATTTGACACAGCACACTGCATCCATTATGATCAGATCGGAGAACATTCTTTCTGATCAGCATTATCCACCAACCCTGATGGCAATCGGCGTCAGAGGGAGAACTGTTCCAGCGGCCGGCTCCGCAGGGTCCTGGCAGCTCCACGGGGGCTCCTGCCTGCTCTGAGCCACGTTTTCTGGGGTTTTGTCCAAAGCGCCTCCTTTCTGAGCTCCAGTCCCTCGCTTCTCTGCACAGTGCATACATCATGGCTTCAGGGGGAAAGCAGAAAAGGTTGAGTATTTGGCAGCACAGGCAATATATATTCAATTTTTAAAATGGAATTCTGTCATTTGGATTGCATTCTGTTTTGCTTTTTAAAAGAATGAGTTTGCTGTGAGTGAAGACAAAGCATCTCTGAGATGGGCGCTGACAGGTGGTAAAATTAAGAAGACATCGGGCACTAAATTGCAGAGGAAGGAAACACTGGAAGACTCCGGTTTGAATCCTGACTTCACCGTCGTCCTGTTCTCAAGGTGGTTGTGAGGACGGAATGAAACGCGGGATGCCTAATCAGTTCTGTGCACTGTAAATCACTGTATAAAGATTTGATAATATACTCAGGGAGTTGCTGTGTTTTTAATCCCCTCTCTCCAGTATTCTTTGTAATGAAACCTAAAAATGGAAACACTTGGCTTTCTCCTTTCCCGTGGGGACCATTTGGTAAAGCACCTTTGCCGTGCAAACCTTCACCTTTCTCTCAGATCTGTGCCGTGGAAAAAAGAAAAAAGCCATGGTTGAGGTGCCTGTTGTCAGTAATAGAGTAGGTCATTGAAATGCAATGAAAGAAAGGCACTTTTACACCTTGCACACTTGATTCCAAAGACTAAAAAATGCAATTACCAGTTTCCCTCTTTGGCACGATGATCACATTTTAACTGCATAAATCAAAACCTGTCCCACAATTACAGGAGACACATTACACCGCCCACAGGCTTTGGACTCACTCATTTTGCTATGCTGAGAATGTACTTTATGTAACTTTTACTTTATTTGAATTTTAATTTGTAAAAATTATTTCTGTAATTACTGTCCTAAATAACCTATAAAATTAGCATAAGTATTTCTAAAAGCACCTTTCAAAATGTTTTTTTTTTTCACTTCTCTTACATGCCCCTTTTCATAAAGACCTGTTACACCCCTGTGCTCATCAGGAGAGTAGCACAAAAGAGGGTGCCTTTCTAGACGCTGGGGTTGAGCTGCATCGAGTAGGGTTAGAGTCTCTGTCAACTTTTTAAACAAAAACAGAAAGTAAAATCAGTAGATATTCTCTGCCTGCTGTGATTCAAGCTATGTATCACCTCTAAATGCCATTCATAAACTCACCCAATACTTTGAGTTTTTGTGTAAAGGGAGAAGGAAATTGACAGGCCTCAGTGTCACCTGGCCCCTGTGCAGTCCTAAAATATATTCCCTCCATCTCGAAGTTAATTGGTCTTTAGGGGCAGAGCTGATGACAGTTGTCTCGTATTTCCTGTGCTCACTCACGTGCTGCTTTCAAATTCCAACGCCTCTCTGATGCAGGCTTGGGATGCTGAGAGGCCGTGGTTGGGAGAAATAGTGGCAGAAAAGCTCTCTAAGGGCCTAGCGGGGGCAGAAGAGGATTTCTGATGTAGAAAAAAAAAATGATGACAATTGCAAATTAGGTTAGGTTTACTTCACTGCAACAAGATCCAAAAAGGTCATAATGACTTGTGGCAAGAAGGCAGTTTTGTGGCTAGTATTGTGGTTTGACTAAGGCAGGTGTGAGGACTCCTGTCTACTCCCTGGGTCCAGACACAGGTGAGGGGCTTTAAGGCCCTGGGAGGGGCAGCCTTGAAGCAAAGGGCCTGGCGGGGGGCGGAGACAGTAGGGGTGCAGGAGCCTTGGTGTCCATATTCTGATGCAGCCAGGTGGGAAGGATGCAGCCCACAGCGGCAGGCAGACCTGTGTCTGAAATGTAGTTCCTCGACTTCATGAGCCTTGTCACTTTCAGCAAGTTACCAGCCTACCTCGGCCTCAGGTTCTGCCAATAACAGACAGATGTCAGCAGCCACATCGCAGGATGATCATGAGGATGAAAATAAAATAATACATGCAAAGCATCTCACACAATGGCTGGAGAAAAACAAGCGTTAGGTAGCGAGAAGGGATTTTATGTAGTTTTCTGTTAATAACGTTTTAACGTAACTTCATGTTTACACAAAAGTTGCCTGTTTTAGATATCCAAAGAATAGCTGGGAACCTGAGAACTAGCCCCAGAAAGAGTGTCCTTTAAGAAACAACCTGAATGGATTTACGACAATTTGTACCAATGGAAGTACTTCAAGACAATATTCATGGATAGTGCTTCCTGAGTGCTGTGGGATGAGTCGTGTCCCCCAAAAAGTTATGTTGAAGTTCTAACCCCTGGTAACTCAAAATATGAGCTTATTTGAGAACAGGGTTCTTGAAGATATAAGGAATTCTGTCGCGGTCACACTGGAGTAGGGTGAGTCCCTAATCCAAGTAACTGGTGTCCTCATACAAAGGGAAAATTTGGATAGAGATGCACAGAGAAGGATGAGGTCAAGATACAAGTGAGAACACCACGGGAAGATGGAGGCAGAGACGAGCGATTCAGCCACACGCTAAGGAACAGGGAGAATTATGGTCTCTCCCAAAGCCAGAAGGTCACCGTGAAGCAGTTTGTCCTGCACAGCCCTCAGAAGGAGCCAGCACTGCGGATGCCTTGATCTCAGACTCACAGCCTCCAGGCCCGCGAGGCAGTGAATTGCTGTCATTTGAAACCATCTAGTTTGTGGACCTGTGTTACGGCGGCCCTCAGGAAGGAATACGCGAAGGATGTTTCTCCCCCTTGGTGTCTCTTCCTTAATATCCCTTTTTCTTCCTTTGAATCATGTTTTTTTCTCAACATGTCTAATCTCCAGTAGGCGTGTAAAATCAGTCCTGGGAACTTTTAGCCGCAGTGTCATAATTCTTCAAAGTATTCTTTCTTGTTCAGAAGAAAATCTATTTTCCTGGGTGATTCATTTTCTTAGTGACTCTGTTCAGAGAATCAAGTCGAGTGGGCCTTGGTCCGCTGATGATCCAAGATTCTGTTGAAATATTCCCTGTAATACTTCTTGCAGGATGTTAAGACAGATACAAAGGATATTTATGAATTCAGAACCACTTAACATAGTGTAGGGCACGTGGTAGGCCCTTTGCTATGTTTTCTTTGAATTATTATTTACTGAGTTAATGGACAAGTGTACACAAAAGCATAATGAAGAAAACGGTCATGGAGAAAAAGAAAAATGGGAAGTAGGGGTATCGATGGTTATCATAATAGTGCCTTAGATGCTTGGAGCATGTTACAGATTACAAAGTAATTTCCCCATTCTCTCATTCCATCATCGCAAAAATGCCTTGAAGTAAACAAGCAAAGGGTATTCAATTTTTTTAATGAAAAACCTTGAAGTCCAAAGTGATTGAATAATTTCTCTGTGGACCCATATCTAATGAGAGCAAAGTTGACACTTGCTGATAACTGATCATACGCCGGGCACTATTAAATACTTGATATGTACAATTTTCTTTAATCATCGAATTAGCCCTGTGGGACGTATTCTACCATCAAGTGCCACATAATGACATTTCAGTCCATGATGGACTGCACATACAATGTTTGTTCCGTAAGATTAAAATATTGTATGTGTACGGTACATTTTTCTATGCTTAGGTATGTTAAATACACAAATTCTTACCGTTGTGCTACAGTTGCCAATAATATTCAGTAAAGCAACATGTTGTACAGGTTTGCATCCTGAGAGCCACAGACTAGACCACATGGCCTGGATGTGAGGTAGACTACAACCTGTACGTTTGTGAAGTGCACTCTGTGATGTTTGTACAGCAACAAAAGCACCTAATGATGCATTTCTCAGGATGCAGTCTTACTGTCAAGTGATGCGAGATTTTACTAGTGTTCCCAGTTTACACAGTGGGAAACTGAAGCTCAGAAACAGAAATAGCTTTCCCAAGGAGACACAACTATAGGTAGGGTAGCTCAGATAGTCCAAGTATAAGCTCTGGGTTCTTAACTGTAATGTGATACTGTCTACTGTATAGTTATTATTATTATTATTGTTGTTGTTGTTATTTGGAGACAGAGTCTTGCTTTGTTGCCCAGGCTGGAGTGCAGTGGCACAGTCTTGACTCACTGCAGCCTCTGCAGGTTCAAGTGATTCTCATGTCTCAGCCGCTCAAGTAGCTGGGATTACAGGCACATACCAGTGCAGCCAGCTAAGTTTTGTAGTTTTAGTAAAGATGGAGTTTTACTATGTTGGCCAGGCTGGTCTGGAACTCCTGGCTTCAAGTGGTTCACCTGCCTTGGCCAAAAATATATGCTGTGGTTACAGATGTGAGCCACCATGCCTGACATGCTGTGTAGTTATTAAATGGTAGAATGTAATCATTGCAATTTTCTCATTGTTTACTACAACAATAGCTACAAATGATAAAACAATTAGCTTAACATTAAATATGTAAGAGTTTTATTAAAATGCTTTAAAAAATCTATTAAATGATATGAAATTATATGTTTAAAAAGCTTAGATACATACCAAATTCATGGATTAGGCAACTTGGCATTGTGAAGACATTTATTTCCCCTCAATAAATCTACCAATGTAATGCCCTTCTAATAAAAATTCAAGTGCAATTATTTTTAAAATGAAACTACTACTTTTTAAAAAGAATTGTAGAATGGCTCAATTGAGCTAATTAACATATGCATTCCCTCACATAATTATCTGTTTTTGTGATGAGAACATTTAAAATCTACTCTCTTAGCAATTTTCAAAGTACAATGCCTTCTTACTAACTATAGTCACCATGTTGTACAAAGATCTCTTGAACTTACTCTTCCTATCTAATTGAAATTTTGTATCCTTGGACCAACATCTCACCAACTCCTACACAATCCCCCAGCCCCTAGTAACCAACATTCTACTCTCTATGAGGTTGACTTTCTTAGCTTCCACACACAAGTGAAATTATGCGGTATTTGTCTGTCTGTGCCTAGCTTATTTCACTTAGTATAATGTTTCCGAGATTCATTCATTTGTCACGAATGACAGAACTTTAAAAAAAATCCCATTATATATATATATATATATAGTATTTATGTATATCACATAATATAGTATTTATTTATATCACATATATATTTATATATATGCCACATTTTCTTTATCCATGTATTAGTTGATGGACATTTAGATTGTTTCCATACTTTGCTTTTACTGTAAATAATGCTACAAGAAACATGAAAGTGTAGATACATCCTTGATATACTGATTTTATCTCCTTTGAACATACATGGTATATAGTGAAATTATAACCACAATGAAATATCGCCTCACACCTGTTAGACTGGCTACTAAAAAAGACAAACAACAGCAAGTGCTGGTGAGGATGTGCAGAAAATAACTTTTGTATACTGTTGATGAGAATGTAATTAGAACAGTCATTATGAAAAACAGTAAGTTTCCTCAATTAGAAATAAAACTACCATATTATCCAGCAATTTCACCACTGGTGAAAATCAAACCATTGACTGGGTGTGGTGGCTCACGACTGTAATCACCATAGGAGGCCAAGGCAGGCAGATTGCATGAACTCAGAAGTTCCAGACCAGCCTGGGCAACACGGCAAAACCTCTTCTCTACAAAAAGTACAGTAAATTAGCCAGGTGTGGTGACTCTCTCCTGTAGTCCCAGCTACCCAGGAAGCTGAGGTGGGAGGATCACTTGAGCCCAGGAGTTTGAGGCTATAGTGAGCTGAGATCATGCCACTGTGCTCCAGCCTGAGTGTCAGAGTAAGACCTTGTATCAAAACAACAACAAGAATTTCTAAATTTATGAAATGACAAGTGTCCGGAATAAGAGGAGACAATTTTGAAAATGAGAAAAGGGTAGGAATTAGTCTGTCAGATATTAAGACGGGCTAGAAAGGGACATTAAGAAAGATTGTGTGTCTGGTCAAAGAACTGACCTGTAGACAGAAGAAATAGATAACAGATTTCAAGGACAGGTTTATATCTTTGGGAGTCCAGTACATGATAGTGGGGGGCACCGCACATTGGTGAGGAGAGATGAATGGGTTTGTAACCAGCATTGAGGTAACACGCTCAGTCTATGGAGAAAGTATGGTTGTATCGCTGCCTCGCACCAAGCAAGGGCAACCTCTGGAAGGCATGAAGATCTCACTGTGAAAGACAAAGCTGTAAAGATAATTGAAGAGAATGGAGGATGTCTTCATAATTTGGGGGTGAGGAAGGAGTTCTTAAGCAGTACCTCAGAAGTACAACTCATAGGGGAAAGAAATAGATTTGATGACTCAAGATGTTGTTTTTCTGTTCAGCAGAGGATACCGTGCAGTGAAGAGATGAATGATTGCCTAAGAGAAGACCTGAAACTGACAAGAGATTGTTATGCAGAATATACAAGATAATATATCTTCAACTTAAGAATGAAAAAAAAAAAAAGAAGAAACCCAAAAATGTGTAAATAAAATGAACAGGCAGTTCAGAAAAGGACGAGTCTGGGTGCTTAAAATAATATGAAGAGATACTCAATGCATGTGTAATCAGAGAAATGCCAAATTAACTACATTATTCTTTCATTTCATACCCCTGGGATTCTCTAGGTTCAAAAAGCCTAATAAATCCAAGTGTTGGGTAAGGATGGGTGGAAACAGAAATCAAACGCACAGCGGTGGGATAGGAATAAACTGGGGCCTCTGCTTTGACAGCAGTCTGGTCGTACCTAGTGAAAATTACTGACTGACGTACCCTAGGACGTGGATTAATACAAAGATGCAGTGACGTAGAAGATAATGTTCAACACTGCGTTGGGCAGAGTTTGTGTAGCTCAGAGACACAGGCCCAAGAGGTGTGGCTGAGAAGAATGGTGTCTGAACCAGGCGGAGGCTCACTGTGGGGCAAGGCATCATCAGCAAACGAGACCAGCCCCTATCCTGTGGTAGAAACACAGGCACTGATGAGAAGCCAGTGAGGGCCTAGCCCAACACTCTTAGTCATTTAAAAATGTAAGTAGGCTGGGGGCAGTGGCTCAGTCCTGTAATCCCAGCACTTTGGGAGGCTGAGGTGGGCGGATCCCCTGAGGTTGGGAGTTCGAGACCAGCCTGACTAACATGGAGAAACCCTATCTCTACTAAAAACACAAAATTAGCCGGGCGTGGTGGTGGGTGCCTGTAATCCCAGCTACTCGGGAGGCTGAGGCAGAAGAATCGCTGGAACCCAGGAGGTGGAGGTTGCAGTGAGCCGAGATCATGCCATTATACTCTAGCCTGGGCAACAAGAGTGAAACTCCATCTCAAAAAAAAAAAAAAAAAAAAAGGAGGCAAACCATTCTGTACATTCCTCATGCATACAAGCGTATTTAAAGACAGATGCCACTCACAGGAAGTGGCTCTCTGGAGTGGGGAAATGACTTAAAAGTAGACACAGGTGATGAACTGAAAATACATAAAAATAAAGTAAAACAAAACAAGGTGTTTGGACATTTCTATTTTAAAAATATGGACTTTGGGAGGCCGAGGTGAGCAGATCACGAGGTCAGGAGATCAAGACCATCCTGGCTAACATGGTGATACCCTGTCTTTACCAAAAAATACAAAAAAATCAGCCGGACGTGGCAGTGGGCACCTGTAGTCCCACTACTCGGGAGGCCGAGGCAGGAGAATGGCATGAACCCAGAAGGCGGAGCTTGCAGTGAGCCGAGATCACTCCACTGCACTCCAGCCTAGGCGATAGAGCGAAACTCGGTCTCGAAAGAAAAAAAAAATACGGAAAGCTTCCTGAATTTGCATGTCATCTTTGCACTGGTCGCATAGCTCTGTGATGGTTGCTGTGTGCATGGGATAAAATAATTCCTGTAAATCACTTGGAACAGTGAGAAGCACAGCTGAATGCTGGGTATGGATCTGTGATGAGAGAGTCATGGCGCCTGCTTCCCTGTGGCTGACAAGCCCACTGTGCTACATGCAAGAGGTACTGGATTTGAATTCAGGGTCGATGGGTTCCCAAATTCATCATTTTTCCATGAAACCAGATGTTAGATTACACTGTAAAGAAAGCAGAAAGAAACAAAACAAAAACCTGAGTGATCAAGAGAAGTTCAAGTCGTGGGAGGGAACACAGAAGCAGAGGTCACTCATCTCTATGCTGGGTAGGATGTTAACGTGGGCTTTGGGTGGGTTACAATAGGATTTTGAAAGGCATTTCCTATGGAGAGAAGGGTGTGGGCAAAGCTGTGCCAGCATAGGAAGAGACAGTGAGTTGGCAAACAGAAGCACAGAACTTCAGTGGCAGTGAGGCTGCAAAGACAGTTTGAGGAGACCTTGGATGCCAGGCAAAGGTGCCCTAACTGTGCTTTTCAGGCAGAGGGTGGGGTGGGAGGCATCTGGTGGCGGAGCAGTGCAATAGTGTGATTTGCCTGCTTTTTAGGAAAATGGCCTTGTTGGGGTCATAAAGACTGGCCCAGAAGCAAGAGGGCAGGGCAGCAAGGGCACAGATGGAAGGGGCGGGAAAATAAAGAGGATGGTGTGGGTAACTTAAGTGGGAAGGAAGTCTAGATGGTGCAGAGGTGGCTGGAATGAAGCGTTTGGGGCTGTCTGCAAGAGACATTCTGCAGCCAGCCTTTGCATATTCAATGATTAAACATGGGGGTTGAGGGAAAGGAGAGAGCTGTCTTTTGTTTAAATCCCTTTCATCATTGGGAGTTCCTTGCTTGTAACCAAATACTGAATGGTAGGGGTGAGAATTTAATGGTGCTCTACCTGAAAAAAAGGTGGTGTGAATATATCCTATCTTGTCAGAGCTGAGAAGAACCTTATGTAGTGAGAGGTTCTTCTGAAATAATTTAAAATCAGTCCTTTCAAATGAAATCCTGCATGGAAATTGCACAGCACCAGAGTTAGCAGGGGGAGCTGCCCTGGGAAGCAGGGGGAGGCTGAGGGTAGGTCCCTGTGAGCCTGGGCACCTTGGACACAGGGCTCTGCCCAGGGATGAGGCCCAGCAAGTAGGAAGGTCATGTGGTCACATGGAGAGATTGTCCCAGCATTCAGCCTGGGCTGGGCCAGCTCATCTGACCCCGTGCTCTTTCCCCCACGTCAGATGGTGATTTTTTCTCACCTCTGAATGGCACCTGCAGAGAAGGAAGTGGTAAACAGCCCATGTTTGGTAAAGACCTCATCAAAAGAATTCACTCAAGTGGAATTGCAACTCAGTTTATATGGAGGAAATAAACTTCCATCCCAATAGTAAAAATTGGTTATTATCATTTTATTTGCAACCAGTGCTACTTCTCTATACAATGCCCTGGTATTTGCCACTCTTGCAAAAAGTGCTTTGATTCTATACTCCAGTCACGACCGTGGAGCAGCTAAGATTGGCTGGATGGTTGCATTCCCACATGGTAAATACAAGCACTTAATTGCACAAGGAACTATGGGTTCGCTTTCGAGAGGCTTGTGTTCTTGGTTGGGATGGGGGCAGGAATCAAAGAGCCCTGCAGATTTGCAAAGCTGCACATCCCGCTGCAGGGGACTCCCCACAGCATCACCTGACTCCTGCGGAGGACGAGAGAGCACAGGCAGGAAGTGTGCGTCTCTGGGACAGTGACTCTGTGTAGACCGAGGGACAAGACACTCCCGGCAGCCTCTGACCTCATCTCCCCCACACTCAGATCTTTTGTTTGAAAAAGAGAATAAATGATTTTAAACCGAACCATGTTGTCACTTTGTGTTCGAAAAGGTGACATGAAATGTTCATTGACAGGTGAGCTGAGAATGAAAGGAAAAATTTTCATGTTCTTCTTTGAAACCAGCCTTGCCTGGGTGACAGAGCAGCAGTGAGAAGATTTTTTGCCAAAGGAAATACTCGTGGCTGCAGTTGCTGAAAAATATCTGCCCATCAGGGCAGAAAGCCTAGTGAGGACGAATTCCAGCTGATCCCAGAAAGGCTGCACACCTACAGCCTGCACCATCATCACCTAGTTCATCGTGGCACCAGGGTCTGATGGTGCCTTGCATGCCACAGGAATCCATAAACCTTTGCTGAGCTGGGCGGGAGCTGGGCAGATGCTGGGATGAGACAGTGAGACTGCTCCTTCCAGAGAAGTTGGCATATCCGCAAAGACCTGGGGAGACTGACGGTTCTAGAAAGGAACAGGAGACTGGTCTGAGATTGGTCCATCCAGGCCCCAGGCTGGGGAAGTCAGAAGCCTGTGAGATTCATTCTAACTCTGGGCAGACACAGGTTGTTGGCTTGCTGTCCTTTTATATCCATTCTGGGGTGGGGGGTCCCTGGAGCCTCTTTGAGCTTGGCAGGTGGAGATGCCTGCTGTGCCCTGGGATTAGAGCTGGTTCCACATGGAGGTGGAGGTGGAGGACTGGGGTCCGAGAGGCCAGGTGTTCTGAGGAGGTGACACTCTTTGGGGCCAATTCTCAGTCATGCTCACCAGGAGGGAATTATCCTCACTGGGTGCTGAGTCCACACCACGCAACTCCCACTATGGAGACGATGAGCTTCTAGCCAAAAAGCTGCCTGGAGTGCACGCTGGGGCAGGGGATGGGGTCCTAATGAGAGAGGCAAGAGGCAGAGAAATTCCAGGAAGACAGGAATGGGTCCCTGGCAAAACCCCACCTTCAAGCCAAAAAGTCAGAAACCCGCTGCCCAAAGTAAGAACTTCTATCCCCATTCACCTGCTGTCTCCTGATTGGTTCTTTCTGAAAAATGTCTTTTTACCAATTGAATATTGCCTTTTCCAAAACTGCCTATGGCCCACCCCACCCCCTCATCCTGTGCCTGTAAAGACCCCAGACTCAGTCGGTAGAGGTGAGAGAAGTGGCTTGACTGGAGAGAGGCAACTTGACTTCAGAGGGATGGCTGGACTTTGGAAGGGAGATGGCTTCACTTCAGAGAAGAGCCAGCCAGAGATGACTAGCCTTCAGGGAAGAGCGTCTCATCCCCTCTCCAGCTTCCCTCTCTGGTGAGAGCCATTTCCATTGCTTAATAAAACTCTCCGCCTTCACCATCCTTCAAGTGTCGGCGTGACCTCATTCTTCTTGGATGTGAGAAGAGCTTGGAGCCTACCGAGTGCGGGTACCCAAAAAAGGCTGGAACGCTGGACTTTTGCCCTCCCTGGCAGAGGGCAGCTGACCCACATGACCAGGCAAGGGGCCTGTTGAGCTGGTAGCACATCACTGTCAGACAGCTGAGCTAAGAGCATTGTGACACATCCTCTGGGGCTTCAGGGGTCACAGGCACCCCCATCTGGGTGCCACTGGGGAGCCTGCCTGGAGCATGATCCCGCCAGCGCCCAAAGCAGCCAACCAGATCCCACACTTGCTGGCTCATGTGCTTCCTCCTGCAAGGAGCTGAGCAAGGTGGGCCAAGCAAACAGGGCACCCCTGTTGCAAGTCCGAGGAAGTGGTTGAGAAAAATCCTGCATGACTAACATCCGGGGCTCTGGGATTTCGGGTGGGAGGGAGAAAGTCAACTTCTGTGCTGCCCTGTGACAGCTGAGCAACCTGGAGCAAGCCACACACGTCTTGGAAGAGTTTCTTTATCTATTAATTAAAGGTTTTCATCAAGAGCAGATGGGAAAACGTTGCATGTGAAAGATGCACTTTGTAAAATGTTAAGTGGGAAGGTGTGTTTTAGGACCCTTTGGCCTGGGCCCTCCTGCCAAGACCTCATCGCTGCCTCACCGCCCCTCACAGCACATTTCAAATGCTGTCTGCTCCGTGGGAGCCGGACCGAGCCAGAGCCGCCTGACCTTGAGAAGCCACCCGCCTCCAGGCTGGTGCAGCTGCACCTAAATCATTCCAGGGAGGGCTTCTCTGAGCTGGCTTTCAAGTCTTTGCTGCATAATGAGCTCCAGCATCCCTGCCAATCTCGCAGAGTGCACGTTAACCCTTGCGGGGAGAGGGGTTCCCGCAGCCTTGCTGTCAGCGCTGAGTGGGAGCCCCTGTCGGGCGGGCGCGCCCAGCCGTGTGAGCGTGGCTCCCATGCTACTCTTTTATCCCGGACTCCCCACAGCTGAGGAGCTGGCGCCCTCTTGTTCTGCTTGCTTTAACTTTTCCTGACACCTTCATTTCTCCACAAAGGGACAATTCTGTTTTTCTAAACTGAGGGCTAGTGGAATGACTTTGTGTTTGAGAATTTGTGGGCTGATTTTCTGATGCCTGAGGACACCCTGGCATGGTGACTGGGTGTCCTTGTTGGGCTGTCTTGTGGCTGGAGCAGGCGCTTGTGCCTTGGACGGTTCCAGGCAAACCGTAGATACGTCCCTCCACCCTCTCCTTGAAGGCAGCTGGATTGTTTCATTAATTCTGAAAACATGGGTGAGAGCCCTTTAATGTGCCACTTGTGCAAATATATTCAAATGATCATTCAAATGATTTAACAGGAGAAGGGTCAGACTTCCCAGCGTAAATCGTGTTTTTAATGTGCCCGTCTGAGTGATTTCATTAGGTTGCAATGTTAAAGAGAAGTGTATACCGATGCATAACTTATACAAATGCATGCAAATGATGTGCCTGCTGCTCTCTGGAACGGCCTCAGAATGGAATTCCTTGGAGATCCCCCCTGAATTCCATCACTGCATGCGGATTGGCCGTTATTATCACAAAGAGGAGGTGCACACAGCAGGGACATGGTTATTACAGAAGTGGGGTGGAGTTGGGGGAGGGGAGAGCAGCAGCAACACCCAGGAAGCTCTTCCGGCCAGGGGAGCAGGCTCTCATTGAGGGCTGGAGGGCACAGCTGAGGCCGGAGGCACAGGCTGTCACTCGGGGCTGGAGGGCACAGCTGATGCTCCCATCGCCGTCCCCCAGTGAGCTGGGCTTGCAGCAATTCGCCTGGTGCTTGGAATACAAATCAGCTCTCAACTTTTGAACTCCTTTTGGTAGAAAAAGGAAAAAAATCACAGAAAGAAGCCAATTCCATAGCCAGTCAAGGGACGACTTTAATTCCTGTTCAGGGAGAGCGGCTGGGAGAAGGGCCAGGCAAGGACACTAGGGCTTCGGCTCAGACCCATGATGGGGCTGTCCGGGCAGGTCAGCCCATGGAGGGGTCACACTGTTCCTGTCTGGCTTTCGACAAAGGTGAGGCCAGCGGCCTCTGGCAGGCTCCCTCTCTAGGGAAAGCTACATTTTATTGGAATTTTTAGGGTCTTTAAACACCATGTTGCGAAGATCTCAAGCCAATATATTTTTTCAGGACTCAAGTTGGGAGGGAAAAGGGCTTCTCCCCTTCCCCCACCTCTACTGTCCAGCCCCCCTTCCAGGCATGAGGAACCTTTTGTCTCCCTCCTGCCTCCCAGAGAAAAAGGCAGGATACCCTGGGGTATGAGGTTTCGAAGGATCCTTAGACTTTTATAGCAGCCCTGTCAGCAGCCGAGGAAACACACGCAAGAGCAAAGGCCCGGGCTGCCTCAAGCCCTTCACTGGCTCACCTCAGCACAGCAAGGGGCACAGACAGCGTGGGGACACCCAGCCTGTATCCAGGGCCCAGCCGCTTTGTGGGTCATGCCCACCAGCCCTTGCCACCCCACTGGATTCTTGGTGGTTGGGGTGTGCACCCAGGTGTCCTTGGTAGCGGGGCCCTCGCTAGGTGCAGGTGCTGCTCTCCTGCCCAGGCCACACCTGCACCTTTGGCTGCTCTGTGACCAAGTTTACATCTCCAGAATGTGCCTGTTGTCTACCTAGACCAGGAGTAATTGTCGATTACTCACAGGGTCTTCCAGAACCCCCACATTTCTCCTACGGGTTAGGCCTGGTGCTTCACTCCTTCCTGCCTCTGCCAGGAGCTCCCCATCCCTTCTTCACCTAGCAGCCTTATTCCACGTTAAGACACAGAAATCTCCTGTAAATGCTGGGCTCCTACTGCACAGTAGGGTGATGGTGGTAACAGGAAGGTTTACGTTTTACAAAATAGCTGCGAGCACACCAGGCTGACTCAGTGGGGGTGCCCAGTGAGCAGCCTGGCAGCTGCCTGCTGTGCGTGGGCAGTGGCAGCCAAGGGGCTCAAGCCTGCCAGACCCTGGGTCCAGGGAGGTGACCTGGGCCACCCTGAGGCCGAGCTGGAGACACCCGCAAGCCGTGTGCAGCAAGCCCAGCAGGGCCTCCCTGACCTGCCTTGGGAAAGTGTCCCTGGGCAGTGTTATCAACCCAGGTGACTCTGCGTGCTCCTGGCTCAGTGCCTAGGTGCCTGGCCTATGTGGCCAAGGTGGCAGGGCTGCTGGGGGCATGCAGAACTGCCTGGGGCCCTGCGAGAGCTGAGATCCTTAGGCTGTGGAGGCTGTGCGGCAGCACTGAGGGATGGCGGAGCTGCCTGCACCCAGGCGGCCTGTGGCTCAGTGATTTTCTGGAAGCTTTCAAAGGGGTGAAGTGTGGCCCATTCACACTGGGGCCAGGGCATGGGGACATAGTGAGAGAGGGACCCCCAGGTTCAGGGGCCAGTGAGCTCATGCTTAGGGTACAGTGGGAGGGCAGGGATTGCCTGGCACGGGGAGATGCCAGGGCCAGGCTGCAGGTGACACTGTGGCCAGGCCTTCCTCCCTGGGCCTCACCCTGAGCTGGGCAGACACTGACTAGGGCTGGCTCTGGCTCTGGCTGTGGGCGGAGGTGCTCGGGGGCTCGCTGCCCAGGTGATCTCCGCAGGTTCAGGGATCTGAGCTGCTTTTAGCAGCAGCTTCCCAGACACACGAAGCTAGTTTCCACTTCTCCTCCATCAACATTTCTCAGAAATATGGTTCTGCGGTCATTCACCAACAACAGTTGGTGAAAGGTGGCTCTGTTTCTGGGGAGCTGGTGACATTTGGGTTTAAGTCCTGCAGATGACATGGTGAGGGCTGGTGGAAGAAATCTGACAGGAGTGGAGAGACCCTGGACCTAGACCTCACTGGGCCTTGCACCCACTGTGGGACTGTGGCCTGGCACAGGCATTTCTGAAGCTGTTGCAGCACACATCACTCCTGCACACGTGGACGCAGCTCTCAGTGAGAACCTTGCTGTGGGCAGCGCCAGGCACAGCGGGTCCCACGTATCTGAGATGCTCAGGAGCCCCAGGCCCTGGAGGGAGACTTTAGGGCCCAGATGCCCCATGGTTGGGAAGGTTTGGGCTTAACCAGGGAATATCATCATGCATTTTGCAGCTCCCTTCCAGCTGGCAGGGTCTGCGGAGACAGACGTTCCAATATGAAGTTGGCTCCGTGTGAAAATCACAGCAGGTACTCAAAGCAGTGGTTACCCCTCTCCTTATTCTTGCTTTCTCTTCCCTGCGTTCAAAAGTCTGCAAAGTCAGTTGAAAAAGAAAGAAAGAAAGAAAACAAAACAAAGGAAAAAGAAAACCCACTCTAGTCCTTGTGGCAAGGTAAATACTGCAGATTTGACGCTGGCATCCTGAAATGTGGCGTGGCATCGTAACAGGGGAACAAGAATATGGAAGCAATTTAACCCAGACAAGACTCGAAAATCACACAATTAAGGGCCCGAACACGACCCCACAGGACGATGACTGTGGATGTGGGTTTTCCCCTCTGATCGCTGACAACCTCATCGATGCTTTGCCTGGAGATTCCAGAGCACGTGAGGCGGGTGGAACTCCTGAGCCCCACCGTTCAGACATCCTGGAAGGCCTCAGGCCTCAGACTGCGTGGCTTAGCAATCCCCAGGCCCCAGGCCCAGAGCTGGAGCAGCTCTCGGAGTCCAGCCTGCCCTCCACCGGCTGTGAAACCCTCTCCCAGTTATGCCTCTGGGAGGCGGCTTCTCAGTCCTCGTACCCCTGTCTTGTGGGGTAAGATAATCCTTATGGGGAGCTGACAGAACGTGGGGACCCTGGAGCGTGCCTAGCGCTGACCGATGTTGCTTGAGTTGTGTCTTGATCGCAGCCACTGTCACGATTCCTCATTGGCTTTGGTGGAAACCTCATGTCAGCCTCACATCCTGTCCCCTGGAGTGTCACCACCTGGTGCCTCTTCTGCACCCAGAATGCCACGTGCTCTGCTGGGCCTTCACCGGGTCACAGGGTCAGCTCAAGCACGGCCTCTTTTGTAACAGTTTCCTGTTTTCCTTTGTATTTTCCATCTCCTCTGTAACATTTGTTCATGTATCCTAGGTTATTTATTCAACAGATGATGATTGAACCTCTTTTATGCCCCAGAGACTGTTCTAGGCACTAAGAATATAGGAGTGAACAACACACACACACACACACACTCACACACTCACTCCCACTTACTTGCCCTCATGGAGACATTTTATTAGAGGAAGACATAAGATAAAAATCTATAAGTAAACTATATATTAGATGGTGAAAAGTATTAAGGGACATTTTAAACAAGGAAAGGGGATAAGGAGTATGGCCAACAGTGGCTTTACTGGAAGCTAACATTTGAATGAAGACCTTACAAAGGTGGGTGAGTTAGCTGGGCTCATCACTGAGGGCAGGATGTGCAGCAGGTGCAAAGGTCCTGAGGCAGAACATGCTGGTGCGTGTGGGGAAGCAGTGCTGCCACAGGGAGGTGAGAGCCAGCAGTGACAGGTGAAGGCAGAAAGTGTTGGGAGGCTGGGTCATGCAGGGCTCTCGGGTATTTTAAGGACTTTGGCTTTTACCCCAGGGAGATGGACGGGGGATGACTTGATTTGACTTTTGTTTTATTAGGCGTCTTATTCAGAGTCATTGGTACTGTCTCCGTGGCTTAGTAAAACAGTCTCTTTTTTGCTCACATGTCACAGTCTGATAAGAGGCCCTCTGGATGGGCCTCCTACCAGCCAGTGCAGGAATCCAGACTGCCTGAGGCCGGAATCAGAGGCCTCAGAATAACTGCAGCCAGAGAAGAGAGGTGGGTCCGGGGGCACTCTCTGTGCCTCGGACTAGAAGTGGCGCATTGCTTCCGTGTGAGGTGCGCTGGGGAGAGTGTCACATGGCCAGGCTCACTGTGAGGGAGGCTGGGGGCAGCGCTGTCGCGTGTCCAGACGAGGAGACGATGTATTGCACACGGTGTTGTCTGCCGTATCAGGAACGCGCTGGCTGCTGCCTGGGGAAGGGGAGGGGACGAGGCATAAGCGGGAAAACAAGTTCTCCATGCGAAGCAGGTCTCCTCTGCCTCCCACTGCCCTACTGTCAGGAGCTGAGAGAACCTCCTGGCCCCTAGGATTTCTCTTGAGACCTAACACCAGGGCCACAGCAAGTTCCCCTGCATCGTGCCCCGACAGTGCCAACCACAACCCACGGTGAAAGGGGCCAGGTGGGTGTCTCTGAGGATCCCATTTTGCAAACGAAGGAACTGGAGCTCCAAGGTGTCACTGGCTAAGGACAGGCAAAACCAGGACCCAAACTGATGTCCGACAGACTCTTCCCATCACCATAGAGTGTTGCAGACACTAGCGGCACGGCAGGGCCACCGTCGATGGCTCTTCAGTATGCAGTAGAAGGCATGGCCAACGTATGTGTTTCTCAGAAAAGCAAAGGCAGGCATCTCAGGGATATTTACAGATTATACCTTCCTAGTTTTTTTTCAGTATAACGTGCTTTTTCATGAAACGATTATGATGGTGGATACACTTTTTTAATGCTCTTATTTAGTGATAAAATCATTGGCAGCACCATGTAGCTCCTCAGTTACAAACAACAACTCCTGTAACAAATACTGAAAGCCCGTGACATGCCAGGTGCAATTCTAGACTCTGGTTTCACAATGACCCCAGCACTGCTGCCTGTGGCTTGCGGCCTCCTCGTCTGAGCTCTTGTAAACAGGACATGCTGATAATAGTCAGATTATGTTGGTTTGACTGACTTTCTGAGTACAAAATTCTGTGGTCAGATAGAAATATATGAATACTGTTTTGGATGATAAAAGGAGTCTTCCAAGAGTGAGTCGGGTTCCAGCTACCCGACTGATTTTAGATTTGGGGAACTTCAGGGAAGCCCAGGTTGCACTGGTGTTCTTCTTGCCTCAGCTCATTTTTGTGGCTGCAGGGCTGGGGAGAGTCCGTTCCTGCCATGTGGGGACATTCATGCAGTGCCATTGATCCCATCATCGGTGGTCATTTTATTCAATCCATGGGTCCCGCCAGTCACTGGGTATAATGGAAGCACAATTCCGTCTGAATGGGGGGTTCCTCCCTTACTTTAGGGTTCTAGAATGGGGGAACACATTGGAGACCTTGCCCTTCACCAAGCAGGTCGCAGGGCAGAGAGAGAGTGGGCTTGGAAGAAGGGCAGACCTCTGAATGACTTGGGGTGCCCTTTACTCCTGTGGAACTCACGTCTTTGAACTTCAGTTTTGTTGTGTGTGAAATGGAAACAATAATGTTAGATTTGTTATGCAAAATTAGCTGCTACAAAAGCCCTTGAATTTCATAAACCCGTGTTTTGCTCCCCAGGAGTCCACACAAGTGTCCCTGGTTGGTGAATGGTCTTCTCTCACACGGGGACCTGAGGACAGAGGCTTCCGTCCAGTGGCTCTGCCGCACCCAGGGGCCTGGAGGCCTCAAGAGAGACAGTGTGGAGAAGCCCTGCCTGCTTCTTAAAGCCCCCGCCTTGAATTTACACACATCACTTCTAATTTTCCACTGGCAAAACTTAGGCCTGCAGCCATTCCGGGAACAAAGTGGGTGGGAGATGCCGTTCCTGATGGGCAGCAACATTAGGACCAGCTCTGCTGCCTGGAAGGATGAGCCCACGGCTTTGGTGAACAGGCAGCCACCTCTGCCACATACCATAGCTTGTTGGGTGGTTGTGAAGGTTGAATATTATAACACATGTGAAGCATTAACCATGGGGTGCCCTGCAGTGCAGGATAAATGCTGTTATTTAGTTAAGTTACATTCTGTCTATGTCGTTTATGAATGCATCATTTAGAATTAAGTTTTATAATCTCCTCCAAATTCAGTTTCCCTCTGTGTAAAAATGAGGAGGGTATGATCTATCTTAAAGGATTGCTTTCGGGATGAAATGACGTAATATAAGGAAAGCACCTGCTGTAAAATCGGTGCTCCCGAGCAGCCCTGCTGTCACGGTGAAAGTAGCAGCAATGGGACTCGGGGATGCCTGAGCCACAGGCTGGCAGGGCACCCGCTGCAGCCTGGGGCTGAGACGAGGGCGTCTGTCAGCAATTCCAGCCTCTCTTTGTTAGCTGTGCCCTCTAACTAGATGCGTGTGGTCGTTTCCTTGTGTCTGTCTGTCTTTTCCAATGTCTGATGTGGAAAAATGAACAGAAACTTGTATTTGGGGGAGGAGTTGCATTTGCCTTTCTGAGAGCACAAGAATTACAATATTTCATCGCCAGGAGTTCTCTGGAATGCAGGTTCTGCCTTGAAACTGGGCGGGAAGCAGAGTGTAAATGGCTAATGCTGTGGAGACACGCGGTTGGAAGATTGAGTTAATTCTGAATTCAGCAGAGAACAACTGAAACAGACAGACTTTGCCTCCTTAAACAGGAGCAGGTCCCTAATGGGGATACATTTCTCCTACCATTTTCTCATGCCACCGAACCCCCGCTAATCCATACGGAGGAGGCGATGAGAATGTGAATGAGGATCCTGTGGGAAGTCTGCACATCCATCAATCTCTGTCCTCTCCAGAAAGGCCAGCTGATGTCCATGTGTGTCTGTTATTGACCCATACGCGTGCTCTGACCCACTGCAGCGTTTGAGTTTGAAGTGGGAAAAGGTCTTACCGTTTGCAGTTTTGCTGACCAGGAGTCTATAAAGCATGTTAACAGATAACTGATGAACAAATGCAAAGGCTTTGGGAGACCCATGGAGCGGCTGAGAATGCTCAAACCAGAGCCTGGGGTAAGGTTCTGGGCTGGCTCACAGAGCCCTTCCCCGGCTGCTCTTGGTGACGCCGGGTCCTGGGCCTGGGACCTCAACCTTCTGTAGACCAACAGTGTCTTAGGGCCAAATGGGCTCTTTTTGACCTCAGGTTTATTGAGGTATGATTTACAGAGTAAAGTTCACCTTTAAAGTAGACAGCTGTGTTCTCATCAACACACACAGTTGTGCAGCCACTACCACGATCACAATGTAGAGTCTTTCCGTTGACCAAAGTCTGGCCTGAGCCCCTCCCTGTCAGCCCCCACTCCACACCAGCCCCTGGCACTGCTGATCTCCATTCCCTCCCTGCGGGCTGGCTTTTCCAGAAGGTCACGTGGGTGGGAGCCCAGTGTGCGTGCGTGTGTCTGACCTCACTGAGCAGCCATCTGTTGTGTTGCGTGTATCGGAAGTATGTTCCTTTTACTGTTGAGCGTGTTCCACTGCACGGACACACGACGACGTTTTCCCATTCACCAGCTCATGTGCATTTGCATTGTTCCCAGTGTCTGCATAGACAGAAACTTACCGGTCACCTTGACCAGATGCCCTCTGATGCCTGTGCTCCTTTTGTCCTATCCTGGCCAACTGGCCCCTGTCTCCCGGGGTTGCTGTTATGAGTTAATATATATTATAAAGCACATGGACTCGTTTCTGACACATGGAGGTGCAGCATCCGGGTTAGCTACTAGTGAGAGGCAATGGGGAAGGGCTCAGACACTGCCACCAGCCTTGTCTGCACCTGTCACTTACTGTGTGACCTTGGACAAGTTACATAACCTCTCTGTGTTTCCGCTTCCTCATCTGCAAATTAGTGATAATAATGGTGCCGACTTGCAGGTTTCATGGTGGAACTTAAACAGGGCTGATGAGTGGATGCACTGAGAACTGCCTCGAGCTGTCTGTAGACGTTTTGTTACTGTTGGAACTTTCTAGGACTGAACTTACTGCTCTGTAAAGTGGGAATTCTCAGTCAAAATTTTAAAAGGTGGTGTTTGCATGGAACTTTGCACTCCGCACAGCTCCACTCTTGGCATCAAGTCTTCTCTCAGGGAGAGCTGCTGGCATGTGGCATGTGGCATCCTTTTCTCTCGATTGGGACTGATGTGGCTGATGCCAGGAGTGGGGAGCAGGAGGCTGACAGAGCCAAGCCTGCGGTCTGATGAGGAGGACTGGGGTTGACTCTGGAGAGCTCCCGCAGGGCCACTGCTGCCCCAGTGGTTGCCTGGCAACAGCCTGTCCATCGCTCCTTCCAGCCCAGCCCTGAGGCCGCATGACTGCTGTCCCTGGGGTGCCTGTGATGAGAGTGTCCTGCATCCCCTTTCCCCATGGACCAGATGCAAACCAGGGTTCCAGGGCCATCAGCCCCGTGGATGAGGACTGCTCAGTGCATACGGCGACGTGCTCAGTGCACACGGTGAGGACTGCTCAGGGCACATGGCGAGGCGCTCAGTACACACGGCGAGGCGCTCAGTACACACGGTGAGACGCTCAGTTCACACGGTGAGACGCTCAGTACACACGGCGAGGTGCTCAGTACACACGGCGAGGTGCTCAGTACACACGGTGAGACGCTCAGTACACACGGTGAGGTGCTCAGTACACACGGCGAGGTGCTCAGTACACACGGTGAGACGCTCAGTACACACGGTGAGACGCTCAGTACACACGGCGAGGTGCTCAGTACACACGGTGAGACGCTCAGTACACACGGCGAGGTGCTCAGTACACACGGTGAGACGCTCAGTACACACGGCGAGGTGCTCAGTACACACGGTGAGACGCTCAGTACACACGGCGAGGCGCTCAGTACACACGGCGAGGTGCTCAGTACACACGGTGAGATGCTCAGTACACACGGCGAGGCGCTCAATGCACATGGCAAGGACTGCTCAGTGCACATGGTGAGGTGCTCAGTACACACGGTGAGACACTCAGTACACACGGTGAGACGCTCAGTACACATGGCGAGGCGCTCAGTACACACGGTGAGGCGCTCAGTACACACGGTGAAGTGCTCAGTACACATGGTGAGACGCTCAGTTCACACGGTGAGACGCTCAGTACACACGGCGAGGCGCTCAATGCACATGGCAAGGACTGCTCAGTGCACATGGTGAGGTGCTCAGTACACACGGTGAGACACTCAGTACACACGGCGAGGCGCTCAGTACACACGGTGAGACGCTCAGTACACACGGTGAGGTGCTCAGTACACATGGTGAGACGCTCAGTTCACACGGTGAGATGCTCAGTACACACGGCGAGACGCTCAGTACACACGGCGAGGCGCTCAATGCACATGGCAAGGACTGCTCAGTGCACATGGTGAGGTGCTCAGTACACACGGTGAGATGCTCAGTACACACGGCGAGGTGCTCAGTACACACGGCGAGGTGCTCAGTACACACGGTGAGGCGCTCAGTACACACGGCGAGGCGCTCAGTACACACGGTGAGACGCTCAGTACACACGGCGAGGCCGCTCAGTACACACGGCGAGGCACTCAGTACACACGGCGAGGCACTCAGTACACAGGGCGAGGCGCTCAGTACACACGGTGAGACGCTCAGTACACACGGTGAGGTGCTCAGTACACACGGTGAGACGCTCAGTACACACGGCGAGGCGCTCAGTACACACGGTGAGACGCTCAGTACACACGGTGAGGTGCTCAGTACACATGGTGAGACGCTCAGTTCACACGGTGAGACGCTCAGTACACACGGCGAGACGCTCAGTACACACGGCGAGGCGCTCAATGCACATGGCAAGGACTGCTCAGTGCACATGGTGAGGTGCTCAGTACACACGGTGAGATGCTCAGTACACACGGCGAGGTGCTCAGTACACACGGCGAGGTGCTCAGTACACACGGTGAGACGCTCAGTACACACGGCGAGGCGCTCAGTACACACGGTGAGACGCTCAGTACACACGGCGAGGCGCTCAGTACACACGGCGAGGCGCTCAGTACACACGGCGAGGCGCTCAGTACACACGGCGAGGCGCTCAGTACACACGGTGAGACGCTCAGTTCACACGGCGAGGTGCTCAGTACACACGGCGAGGTGCTCAGTACACACGGCGAGACGCTCAGTACACACGGCGAGACGCTCAGTACACACGGCGAGGTGCTCAGTACACACGGTGAGACGCTCAGTTCACACGGTGAGACGCTCAGTTCACACGGTGAGACGCTCAGTTCACACGGTGAGGTGCTCAGTACACACGGTGAGGTGCTCAGTTCACACGGTGAGGTGCTCAGTTCACACGGTGAGGTGCTCAGTACACACGGTGAGACGCTCAGTACACACGGTGAGGTGCTCAGTACACACGGTGAGACGCTCAGTACACACGGTGAGGTGCTCAGTACACACGGTGAGATGCTCAGTACACACGGTGAGATGCTCAGTACACACGGCGAGGCGCTCAGTACACATGGCGAGGCGCTCAATGCACATGGTGAGGACTGCTCAGCGCACACGGTGAGGTGCTCAGTACACACGGTGAGACGCTCAGTACACACGGTGAGGTGCTCAGTACACACGGTGAGACGCTCAGTACACATGGCGAGACGCTCAGTACACACGGCAAGGTGCTCAGTACACACGGCGAGGCGCTCAGTACACACGGCGAGGACTGCTCAGTACACACAGCGAGGTGCTCAGGGCACACGGCAAGGACTGCTCAGGGCATATGGTGAGGACTGCTCAGCACACACGGTGAGGTGCTCAGTACACATGGTGAGACGCTCAGTACACATGGCAAGGTGCTCAGTACACACGGCGAGGCGCTCAGTACACACGGCGAGGCGCTCAGTACACACGGCGAGGCGCTCAGTACACACGGTGAGGTGCTCAGTACACACAGTGAGGTGCTCAATGCACACGACGAGGACTGCTAAGTGCACACGGTGAGGCACGGGAGGCGGGGGCAGCCAGTGGGGAACACTCACCAGGCTCCAAACGGCTTCATGCTGAGTGGCAAAGCGTTTTCATTCTGGGTGGATCAAAATAAACATGAACTTCACTGAGGTCCAACAATACATTCTCTCCAAAACCAACAAAGAAACAGGAACTCAGTTTGCTCAACTTCGGATGAGCTGAGGAACTTGCACTTCTTTGTTTCTGGCATAAAATTATTTCCCCCACCTCCAACTTGTGCCCCAGCAAGGAAACCCTCTTCACTTTATTATTCTGCCGAACTAGAGCAGGCAGAGCTCGAGCTCTTTTCTGTGAGTTCCAGGACACCTAATGTACGTTTGGCAGGGTCTGTATGAAACCTTGGACACGTCTCGGGGTAAAATGAATGTCTGGCTGGGAGTGTTTCATCCTCGGAAAGAGTGATGGCAACTTGGGTGTCCAGAGCTGCTTCCAGGTGAACAGCTGTGGATCCTTGCGGGTGGGCAGGGCACGTGGGGAGGGGGCGCCATCTGTGCCCCAGAGGCAGCTGTACCGGCTGACTGCAGGTCCTGCTTTGGGGCGTCCTCCCGTGGCATCCCAGACTTCCTAGCAGATCAAAGTGCTGCATTCATGTTAGCAGAAAAAGGCGGCCTTGCAGGTTGCAGGCTGTGGTCAGACTAAGCTGAGGCCATGAGGCTGAGTGATCCGACCACTCACTCCAAGGGCAGGGGTCAGCACAGGCTCTGAGGAGCTGCAGCAGCAGACGATGAGGCCAGACGAGGGCTGGGAGTCCCTGCAGTCTCCACCTCGGCTCTGCCTCTTAGCCTCACTCAGCCTGAGCGCATGAGGCCAGGTGCCTGAGGATGTGGCCACGGCTGCAGCTGCCTTGGGTTTCTAGAAAAGTTCTGAAGGTGGTACCTGGTGTGACATAAACCATGTTATCTGTGAGACATCTATTAGAGCTGGTAAGATCACTCCGGTCAGCAACTCCTTATAAGTGGTGCTCTTCTTTTTCCTCCCTCTCCACAGCCCTGGAAGCATCTACTGTCAGCCGTGCTGAGCCTGGAGTCTGCCGGGATGCTTGAGGGGCTGGGGCTGGCCAGGTTGCAGACATTGGGCATTTCATCGAAGCAGTTTTTGGTAGCATGGATGCTGGTTTTGGCACATTGTGCTCTATTGGGTGCTAAAGCCCTTTAGCATTTTCTCTTCCACCAAACATTCAGGTGAATTCATGCAATGCTCGATGGACTGGCTGGTCATTGACAGATTGGTTGTGGAGTAACTAATTAATCCGTTGGTGCAGCAAACGCTAACACTTTCCATCCTCGTTAGGGGCTCTACTAGATACTGCAATGCAGAGTGAGTGCCGTAGAGCCACGGCCCCTTCTCCAGGCAACACCAGTGACGTGCAAGCCTTGGGGACGTAACTGCTCCCTCCCGAGAGGACGTGTGGAATGGGAGTGCGTTGGGGCCGCCACCCGGCACACTCTCTACAAGGCTTCCGGGAAAGCTGACTCTGATCATGTTTTTCACAGCTTTGTGGGGACATGCTCAAAAGCACAGCAAAGCACCCAGGGACACGCGTGGCTTAAGGCCAGCTGACCATGGCGCATGCCCCGCGTTGCTTCCCCAGCACTGATTCCTCCCATTCTTTTCCTAATAAAGCCCTGATTTTGTTCTCTGTGCACGCATGAGTTTTAGGCACCATTTCCCAGCCCAGGAAGAGAATCAGGGTGTCATCTTCTCGTCTTGAAGCTTCCGCTTTCCTCTTCTGGACTGGAATTAAAACACGAGGCTGGAGGTGAGGCAGCTGTCTCGCAGCCATGAGGTGACCGTGGAGATGGAATCTATTGGGAGAGGAGAAGGGGAAAAGCCTGGGACATCGAGGTGTCAGGGGGCCCCCACACCACCCCAGACAGGGGGTCCCACACCACCCCAGACAGACAGGGGACCCCACACCACCCCAGACAGGGGGTCCCACACCACCCCAGACAGACAGGGGACCCCACACCACCCCAGACAGACAGGGGGACCCCACACCACCCCAGACAGACAGGGGACCCCACACCACCCCAGACAGGGGGTCCCACACCACCCCAGACAGACAGGGGACCCCACACCACCCCAGACAGGGGGTCCCACACCACCCCAGACAGACAGGGGACCCCACACCACCCCAGACAGACAGGGGGACCCCACACCACCCCAGACAGGGGGTCCCACACCACCCCAGACAGACAGGGGACCCCACACCACCCCAGATGGGAGACCCCACACCATCCCAGACAGACAGGGGACGCCACACCACCCCAGGCAGATGACCCCGGGTTTTCTCGAGCCGTGGGAAATAAGCCCTCGTCTGCTGTGCTACTCCCAGGCAGCCAACACAGTCCCTTTAGAACCCAAAATATCTGAGACAGGTCTTAGTTAATTTAGAAAGCTTATTTTGCCAAGGTTAAGGGTGCGCCTGTGGCACAGCCTCAGGACGTCCCGATGACATGTGCCCGGGATGGTCGGGTACAGCCTGCTTGGATACATTGATCAATACGTGTAAGATGTCCACTGGTTCCGCTGGCTAAGGTGGGACAACTCCAAGTGGGGCTTCCAGTCATAAGTAGAGAAGAGACAGAGGTTACATTCTTCTGAGTCCTTGATCAGCTTTCCACTGAATACACAATTTAGTCTGGCCCAGTGAATCTGCATTTTTACATAAACAATAGGGCAGAGGAAGCCATCAGATACACATTTGCCTCAGGAGAGCCTCAGAGGGATGACTTTGAGTTCTGTCTGTCCTTTGTCCATGAGGAGTTTCCTTATGGGCACATTGTGAGGGAGGTCTGCAGCTTGTTACCTCGCAGCTGCCTTATTTAGGAGGAGAATGGGCAGCAGGTTTGCCTGACGCAGTTCCCAGCCTGTCTTTTCCCTCGGCTGAGTGATTCTGGGGTCCTGAGGTTTCTTTTCCTTTCACAGACACGGTGCTATTCTGAGCTAAGGAGAGGTGGTGAGCGTGCCTCTCCTGTGTGGCCGCCTGTGGCGGGCTGCAGCGGGGAGTGACCCCACCGTGGCTGTGCTTAGGCTCAGAACCCAGGCTGGCAAATAATCCGTAATTGGGCCGGGTGCGGTGGGGTCACGCCTGTAATCCTAGCACTTTGGGAGGCTGGGGCGGGCGGATCACGAGGTCAGGAGTTCAAGACCAGCCTGGCCAACATGGTGAAACCCCGTCTCTACTAAAAATACAAAAATTAGCTAGGCCTGGTGGCGCGTACCTGTAATCCCAGCTACTTGGGAGGCTGAGGCAGGAGAATCACTTGAACCTGGGAGACTGAGGTTGTGATGAGCTGAGATAGCTCCATTGCACTCCAGCCTGGTGACAGAGTGTGACTCCATCTCAAAAACAAAAACAAAACAAAAAAACACCATAATTGCAGGCCCTGGTGCTTGTCCCATCTATCCAGACACCGGTGTTCAATTTCACAGACAGCATCATCTTCGGGAGTGCAGACTTGGAGGTAGGTCTGAACTGAGCTCAGCCATTTTCATCTGTGTGGCCCTGGGCAAGTGGCCCAACTGTTGCAAGCTCCTTTCCTCCTTCTGTACAATGATGTGAGTGACGGCGCCTCCCTTTGTGGGGTTGCTGGGCATTCAATGAGATAATTAGGAAGTAATTAGTGTGTGTTGATTATTATAGATATGAATGTTCTTAAGAAACATAAACATCCTCTGCTTCCCATTCATGTGCTCCGCGACCCACCAACAAATTCCATCCTCTCTCAGTGTCCACTCCTGGTGAGCTGAACTCAGGGCTGTGTTGGAGCCACACCTCAGGTCATTCATGTAGTCACGGGCAAATCAGTCTCCCTGGATCTGAGTTTCCTTATCTATGAGACGAGAGGTTTGTACCAGATCGATTTCCAGGTTCTTTTGGTTGAAAAGTCCTGTGATTTTTATCATTCTCTGTACAGAATTCTATTCTAAGGGAAAAGTGGTTTAAAGCAGGAAAGTTTCCCTTGCGACCTAAAGATGTCACTACATCAACTTTGCATCTTTTATTAGCATACTTTTTCTTATGTCTCCATTGGTTGAGCAAACAGAGATGAAATTTGCATTGATTTTCTCAAGAAAAATACGTCCACTTGCTTGGTTTGAGGATGTTTTTACCAAGAGTGGATCCTGCAGTTTCTCTTCCCCGCTGGCCTGTGCAGACGTGGCCATGCTTCCTGGCGTGACTTTCATCAGATGGTAACGGCTTCACCCTGTCTTGGGAGGATGGCGCCATTCTTCACTGCCTCTTGGGCTATTGACTCTTTGATTTTATTTTGCTGTCTGACTTTATAAATTGTATTATGATATTTTTCAACATTGTGGATCAGTTTACCAGCCCATGGGCACCTACACCAGAGGGTTTTACAGAAAGTGCAGGATTGGTGGGGTGCTGGTGTTCCTTTCTGAGCGGGTGTGATCTTTGCTTCTCAAGCTGCCCAGACACGTTTAAGAGGTGGTGACTTGGTAGGTGACCAGCACCGATGGTGTCTCTTTCAAAAATGACAACCCTTTGATCATCCTCAGCTGTGATGGTCTCATCTTATTTGGACATTTAAGCTCCTCCTCTGGGTTGGGTAACGCAGCTGGAGCTGCGGAGATACAGCTCTGAGAGGCCGTGTCCGCTGTGCCTGCGAGCCGTGTTGTCCCCTGAGGGTCCAAACCACTAGGTCTCAGCTTGGTCTTTCATCAAAGGACCAGAGTGTTAGATGTCCACCTGTGTCGGTCGTGGGGCTCCAGGCAGTCTGTGTGGCCCCAGTGCTCACTGATGAGTTGTGTGTGTTTGTATAATGTGGATTCTGTGGGGATGCAAGAGTTGGAATTTCTGTCAGGTTGTTTGGTGTGTAGCCCTCCCTGCACAGCGGGGCGCCACCCACGATAGCACATACGATAATCTACTGGGATGTGGTGCTGGATCCGATGGACGCTGGGTACAGGCCCCCGGACTCAGAGCACATGGCTCCCATGTGCCCTGGGTGCAGGCCCCTGGACTCAGAGGTCAGCTTCCTGAAGTCTGGGGGGAGGTGCTGTCCTGCTGGCATGGCTCAGAGACAGGTGGGACATCTGATTTCTTGGTGCCATTTTTCTTTCTACTTTGGAGCACGGAGCATCTGGAATGCCTGAGGTTGGTCCTACACAGGGTTTTTACATCTATTTTTAACTGAAGTAGCTCTTACAGTTAAACGCTTTTTACAGTGTGAAAGCTTTTGGCTGAAGGTGACAGAAACTGTCACAGTAGGAAGAAGGTGGGGTGCTGCGTGTCCCCCTCATAGAAGCGTCCTGAGGTCATGCTGCCCTCGGTGAGCTCCCTCGGGGCAGCTCCTGTCCTTCTGTGGTGGCTCCTGCTGTCCCTCATCATGCAGTGGGCACTCCTGGGCTCACATCCCAGTGGGGCCCCAGCCTGGCTCTCCCCTGGTGAGCTGTGCTCCCTCTGCCACTCTGGGTCACTGCTTCGCACCCTTCTGTGACAGCCCTGCCCCTCTGGAGCCCGGCCATCAGTGGCCTTGGCCTTGCCCTCTTCCGCTGGTCACCATGGAGTTTGAGGTCACCACTGACTTCCTCTGGGGCTAGGGCATCTGCTCATGGCCCCAGCCCCTGACCGCTGCCTGCATCATCGGTGCCTCTGCATCCACAAGCTGGGAAGTGTGAGATGGGAAGCCTGGGTGTGGGGAGCAGATGAGGGAACAGCCTAGGAGGCAAAGGGCTGCAAGGAGGCAGAGACGGCTGGAGGCCCCGCCATGCACACAGTGGGAAGAAGCAGAAGGCCTGTAGCTGTACTGTCACCATCTCCTGTGAAAATCTGCGAGACGTTGTGCCTCTGTCTGCATAACCACAGTGGTTTCCTGTTGTCCTTTTGTCACTCACAGCACACTCGGAGGAAACGTGTGGTTGGAGAAAGATTTTTTAAAGGCCTGGAAGTGTGGTCCCATCAGGGCCCATGGTCTGCCCAGAAGGGGCTCTCCCCAGTGTCCTGGGAAAGGGGTGAGGCCAGGGAGTGTGAGCCAGTCAGCCTCTCCCCAGATGTCCATGGTTGACCTCTCCTGGGGTTTCTGATCCACTGATGCCCCTAAATGACCCAAGACCGAGAGGTTGCAGAGAAACCACAAGCAGAGCCAGAATGGACTCCCAGGAAGTATGTGCAGGGAGAAAATCAAGACGCGAAGCGGGAGAAAGGCTGGTGTCGCTTTCTTCTCTTTTATATCTGAGCCTTATCCAGAACAGGCATCTGGAGTAAGATGAATGCCATCCTTCTCCTCCCCTGGTGAGCCCATTCACGCGCTGTCTCAAACCCTGTCCTGAGCCCCGTCCTGAGCACGGTTTGGGGCCAGAGCCTGTGGCCAGGCTGCACCTTCCCCTGCGAGGGGCCCAGGTATCCCAAAGGCCCACTCCGCTGAGCAGGGGACACCAGAGCCTGTGGCCAGGCTGCACCTTCCCCTGCGAGGGGCCCAGGTATCCCAAAGGCCCACTCCGCTGAGCAGGGGACACCAGAGCCTGTGGCCAGGCTGCACCTTCCCCTGCGAGGGGCCCAGGTATCCCAAAGGCCCACTCTGCTGAGCAGGGGACACCAGAGCCTGTGGCCAGGCTGCACCTTCCCCTGCGAGGGGCCCAGGTATCCCAAAGGCCCACTCCGCTGAGCAGGGGACACCAGAGCCTGTGGCCAGGCTGCACCTTCCCCTGCGAGGGGCCCAGGTATCCCAAAGGCCCACTCCGCTGAGCAGGGGACACGATCATGGACATCTCGGGAGAGGCTGCCAGGGACCCTGCAGCCCCTGCCTTCTTGAGGCTGCCTGGCTCACATTCCCTGGCCCTATCCCTTTCCCAGGACACTGGGGAGAGCCTCTTCTGGGCAGACCATGGGCCCTGATGAGACCACCCTTCCAGGTCTCCCTCCTCCTCCACCTTGCTCCCCTCAATCACTATCACGCGTTCCCTGTCAGTGCTCACTCTATCATGTGTACACTCTGCCACACATTATATATCACACACTCACTCTCACGCATTGACGATCTCACATTCAGTCCACCTCACGTTCACCTTCACATGTTCACTCTAGTTCATGTTTACTGTCACATGCTCGCTCTATCACGTGTTCACTCTATCACACATTCACTCTGATGTTCAGTCCATCTCACAATCACTCTCACACATTCACTCTGTCACACCTTCACTCTATCTCATGCTCACACTCACGCATTGACTATCACACATTCACTCCATCTCATGTTCACTCTCATGCATTCACTATCCTGTGTTCACTCTATAATGTGTACACTCATCACACATTCATGTTATCATGTGTTCATCAATACACGTTCACTCTCATGTGTTCACTATCCCGTGTTCACTCTATAATATGTACACTCATCACACCTTCATGTTATCATGTGTTCATCATTACACGTTCACTCTCATGTGCTCACTATCCCGTGTTCACTCTATAATATGTACACTCTATCACACATTCATGTTATCATGAGTTCATCATCTCATGTTCACTCTCAGGCATTCAGTATCCTGCGTTCACTCTATAATGTGTACACTCTATCACACATTCATGTTATCATGTGTTCATCATTACATGTTCACTCTACCACATGATCACATGTTCACTCTATCACATGTTCACTATCACACCTTCTCTATCATGCATTAACTCTATCACATGTTCACTCTGTCACGTGTTCACTCTATTACATGTTCACTATCACACCTTCTCTATCATGCATTAACTCTATCATGTGTTCACTCTGTCACATGTTTGCTCTATCACGTTTACTCTACCATGAGTTCACTATCACATGTTCGCTATCATGCATGGACTATCACATATTCACTGGACCACATGTTTGCTACTATGCACCCTCTCTCATGCGTTTGCTCTATCACATGTTCACTCGATTACACATACATTCTATCACACAGTCGTGCTATCATGTGTTCACTATCACATGTTCACTCTCATGCATTCACTCTCACATGTTCACTGCATCACATGTTCACTGTCATGCATTCACTCTCATGTGTTCACTGTATCACATATTCACTCTATTACACGTTCACTGTCATGCATTCACTCTCATGTGTTCACTCTATCACATATTCACTCTATCACACGTTCACTCTCATGTGTTCACTCTATCACATATTCACTCTATCACACGTTCACTCTCATGCATTCACTCTCATGTGTTCACTCTATCACATGTTCAGTGTATCATGCCTTCACTCTGTCACACACTCTATCACGTGTTTACTCTATCACATGTTTACTCTATCACGTGTCCACTATCACACTTTTCCTCTATCATGTGTTCAGCATATCATGTATTTGCTGTCATACATCCACTCTATCATGCATGTGTTCAATATCGTGCCCTAACTCTGTCACACTTTCTCTGCCATGCGTTCCCTCTGTCATTTGTTCGGTGTATCACTTGTTCACTCCATCACTTGTTTGCCCTCTCGTGTGTCTGTGCCGTCACCGAGCCAGCCTGCCTGTGTGCTCTGGAGCAGGCTGCCTAACTATCTTGTGCCTCAGCATCGATCTCTAAGACTGGAGAGGTGATTCCTATGTGAAGGGCTCAGATCCCCATCAAGGCTGGGTGTTACTAGTGTAAGGCTCAGAGCTAGAGTAGGGGGAGCCCCATGTTTGGAGGTTGGGTCCAGAGGATTTGCCAGCAGAGCAGATATAGGATGCAAAGGACAGAAAATCAGGAATGAATTCTTAATTCTTGTGGCCTGGGTAAAAATGGGGATATGATCTCTTTATCAATGGGGATATCAGACAGGAAGTGTTCTGAGCTGGGGGAAGACTGACAGGGAGATGGATTTGGGGGAAATCAAGATTTAAATTTTAAAATTGAATTTTGAGATATGTGTAAAATTCTGATTGTAGAGGTTGGAAGGCGTTGCGTGAAGAGTCTAGGGCTTATGACAGGAGAGATGACTGGAAATATAAATTGGGGATTTGTCAGCTGTAGTGAAATTTAAAACCATAGGATTGAATCGCATCACAAAGAGAGCACGTGGGGATGAGAGAGGAGGGCTGAGGGCTGAGGAGCTCTGGGATGGGGATGTCCAAGGAGGAGGCCCTTTGGAGATCTTTGGTCCCCTCACTCACTTCACACAGGCGGGAGCTCTCTTAACCTTCCACTGGATGAAGCTCTCTCTTAGCAGGAAGGGACTTTCTGAGGGATGGTCAGAGGCCAAGAATCACTCCCCTATCTGTGGCCTGCTTCCCATTGCAGCGTTTAGATGTTGCCTGACTGAATTAAGGGTTAAATCTTGCCTCCTTGGAGGGAACGACTTCACCTGTAAACCCATGAACAAATCAGAGAAAGGTGAAGGAGAGAAAGGCTGCAGGGCACTCAGGCCTGAAAAAGCAATGCTCATGCTTCCTCTTTAGTTTTTAAACGTGATTCTATTTGATGATTACCCAAATAGTATACCTTCATTGGAAAACATTTGAATATTGCAGAAAATTATAAAAAGGTAAAAAATCATCCTTTAACCATCCACGCAGAGATAAATACTATTATCTTCTCCTATACTTTATTCAAGTCTTTCTCGTATGGAAATTTTCTTTCCCTCAAATGGTAGATATAATTTTGTATACTATCTTATGCATCACACATTATCATGAGTGTTTTTCTAGGTAATTGAAAACTTTTTAAAGAAGTAACATTTTTGAAGGTAATATAATATTGCATCAAATTAAATTACATCACGTAGTATCTTGCTTAGAAAATTTCCTGCTGTTAGACTTCGATGTTTTCCCCAGAGAAAGGATCAGCATTTGTAATTTGATGGCAAAAACAACCAGTTATAACAGAACCAGTCAAATAAGAGCTTTCTCCGTCCTGCCACCAGTGACCCATCCTTCTATTCCACACTTTTGTCGCTGAAAGTGTCCTGGACAGAGAAAGCTTATACTCTGGGAACAGACCAATTTTAAACTGGGTAAGAGCCTGTAATTTTGATAATATATTTGATTGGATTTCCTATTATCTGCAATTGACAAGATAACTTCTTATGACCCAAGAGGGTCTGGAAGAGTTCTGGGTCCTGCCCACATCGTCGTTGAGAGTCAGGAGAAAGTAGGTAAGAACGCAGTTTTGTAAGACAATGAGACAATGGAGTAAGGAGTAAAGCAGCTTTCTGTTTGCGGCATGCTGTCCATGGCTTCCAATACATCGATCGCACCACACAACTTTGGGTCAAAACTTCTGTTAGTATTTTACATTCTTTCTTTTTATCAAATAATATGAATGTTTAAAAAATTCTTAATAAGCACAAGGAAATTGCTCTCTAGAAAGGTTAAAAAAGCATGATCTTCTGGAAGTATCTAACAGAGCATTTGGTAAAGTTCGTTTCTATAACGACTTTCCAACATTGGCAATGACGTATTAAAGCAGATCTTTTTAATTTTTTTAATCAATGGAGGTGGCCATTTTGTATATATTGATTAAACATTTGTATTTCCTCTGTTATGAAGGGTACGTTTCAACAGCTGGTAATGAGCAGAAACATGCCACATTATTGGCAGCTGTAGGTGGCTGGGTTAGGTTGTAGGTGAGTGAGGGCATTACTAATAACAGCTAAGTAACATGACCGAGCACTTAATGTGCCAGGCCCCATGAGGGAGAGCCCTCTGGACCATGCATTAGGCACATTTCATGAAATGTCCTCCCCCAAAGCCTTCCTGGGCAGCACTGTAGAAGCACACCACCCCTTCGGGACGCTAGGCAACTGGTGGGGGCCCCAAAGCAGCTTCCAACATGGAGTTCAGTTAAGTCCTGGCAATGATCCTATCAGAGCTCAGGCCTGTTCCCACGATGATCAATTCCATTTTGTTCTTGTGCCTAAATATGGGCAGAAATAGCAGAGGACAAGGAGGAACTGGCTGCCTGCTTACCTTCCTGGAGAGTTCTGAGGAGGTGGATGGATGTGGGCAGTTTCAGTTCAGGTTAAGAAATACTACTAGATACCTCCTCTGGTAGAGACACTGTTGTGTCACTCATAAGCACAAGTGGAAGGAGTATTCTAATACTGGATACCAGAAAAACAGAAGCCCCTCTAAGTATCTCAAGCAGTAAGGAAATAATACAGGGAAATATATATATCTATAATAAGTCCTTGGGGAGTGATGGCCAGGAAGGCCACCGCTTGCTCTCAGGATATCCAGACAGGTGTGAGTTAATGGGAAGCCTACACGCAGATGAGGAGGCTGTAGGTATTGCAGGGACGGCGCACATCACCTGCTCCAAAGCCCAGAGTGGGTGATTTTAATGAAGATGCCTGGAAGCTGATGGAAAAATCCTACCTCTGCCAGCTGACCGCTGACAAATACACACCAGCCTGCGATTGCCGATGAGAACTATTTTGTTTTTCCTTTCCTGCATCCTAAATTTTATGGGAATGACTTTCGTCGGACCTCTGCCTGTCAGGGAGTCTGTGAAGCATGGGAATACGGGGTATCACTGTCACACGACAGCATTCAGCACAGTTCTGTGACTTGGAGGTGATTCGGTGGAAACGAATTGCTGAGAGAAATGTGCGGAGAGGGCACGGAACCTGAAAGACCCTCTTGCTCAACCCGACAACTTCCTGGAAGTGTAGAGTTTGACTCGAGGTTTTTATTTTTATTATTGTTTTTTCACGTCTGGGCCTTTGATATGTATTATTGTTTTTTTACGTCTGGGCCTTTGATATGGGGCTGTACTTACATATCCAGAAAGCAGATTGAACTGCACGGACAGACACATGAAGACAAGATTTAGATTTTCCTGCAAATATCTCCAGCTTCAGGGAAAGCTGGGATTAAGTGGGACAGGACTGGAGCCATGGAAACTAGAAATCCTGATGAAAGCTGATAGGGGCTTGGTCCCAGGCGGTGGAAATGGAGAGACAGGATACGTTTAACATATATTTTGGACGTAGAATTACCAGGACGTAGTGATCAAATGGATGGGATCGGCAGGGAAGATGTGAGAAGGGGAGAAGCTTATTGTGGACCCCTTCGTGGTTGGCTTGGATGAGTCAACAGTGATGCCATTGATTTGGAGCAGGAATAAAACATAAAGGGCCAGGTTTTGTGGAAAAGAGAGTGACTTATGTTTGGGACTTGTAGAACTTGAAGTGTTTATGGAACATTCAAGTGACTTGGCAAGTCAACAGTCAGGTCTGGGAACAAGTCTCCAGCTTAGGCAGCGACAGGACTTCAGGTGCAGAACTGCTCATCTACCGCGTGGATATGGAAATGAAAACCATGAGTGCCGATGAGATCAGTCAGGGAGGGCATGTAGAAGGTTAGGTCTGATTCAGAATTCACTGTGGTGGGAGGGTCCATTATGGGACTCACTGAATTACTGAGATTAAAAATAAGATGACTGTCTTCACCAAAGTCTTGTAATAATCACTGATATCTTTCTAAAGTTGGACAATGTGCAAAGCATTATTGCACGCACTGCCCACTGCTAGCTTATGAAGATTTTTATCGTTTCACAGATGAGGAAACTAAAGTTCAGAGGATTTTAGGTCAGACAACCAGTAAATGGGTGAAGCGGTTCTGCCCAGCCCCTCCACCTCTTCTTTGTGTCTTCCTAAGTCATGTCACGGCCTTCTTGTCCCACACTTATGTTTTCACATGGGTCAAATGCGTTACACCTCCCAGAATGTTGCACAATCACTTTACAAAACAGTGACAGTAACATGGGAATTGCTGTCTGCTTATTACAGATAAATGCATCCAGAACTTCACTGACAGTGATAGGGCGAAAGTTGAATGTGCCCATTGTAATTACATCAGTGTTAGCAATAGCGCAAATTGTTTGCTTAAAATGATTGGAAATTGTTTATTTTTCACGTGAAAGTGGAGGAGGTTGAGAATTATCATAGCAGAGTCTTCATGCAGAGACAAGCATGTGGCTTTCTTGAGGGCTCATAGTTTTCAGGGTCACTGTCACAGCCGTAGCTCAGAAAACAGGAAAATTAAAGATTAAATATTAAGTCTGAGGGTCTCAGAACCCACCTGTATACCTCCCTATTGTTGATCTTAACCCTTCATCCTGTCTTCAGTTGTAGCTGCTACGGAGTTGAGATTCTCAAAAACCTCTTTGGATTGTTTGACAAAATATCATACAGTCTGCCCCATGGATGGAGTTTTGGATGAAGTTATAGAAGTATAAACTGCACATAAAAAAAGAATCAGATCGTCGGCTGTAAGATTCATCCAGTTCAACTTTCCATGTCTGGGGCTGGTCTCGTGAGCAGGACGTGGAAGGTGCGACTGGGGTCATCCCTTTGTTCCTTCCCTATGTCAGTCAGCCATGGGGCACAGCCAGTGTGCTACTGAGCCAGGCTTTTGAGCCATCAGGAATGTGCAGGTGGGCAGGGGAGGAAGGAAACTATCAATATTGAGATCTACTCAGAGACAGGCATGGGCTCAGGGCTTTCAACTGTTGTTCCATTACTTTTTGTAACAACTCTAGAGGGGTGTGAATATACCGGTGTTGTCGATAAGGAACCCAAGACCGGGAGGGATAAAGAGTCAAAGCTGCGTACGTGTCCAGCTATGAACGCAAGCTAATCAGCCTTTGAGGCGTGGGCTCTGCGACGTCCTCCTGTTCCCCAGTGGCCCTCTCCAGGCCTTCCTGTATGCCGTGTCCACGCTGACAGCTGATAGGTGCCGCACTCAGGCTGCAGAATCCGGTCCGCTCCGTGTCTCCCCACATCCTCATGGACGAGGTGCTCCTCCTAGAGCTCATTTATCTCCTTCTCTTCCTGCAAAACGTTCCCCTTTCTGAAGATCTATTTCTAGATCTATTTTAGATGATCTATTTCTAAAATTCCTTAACTTACTAAGGTTTATTTTACTTGTCGATAATATGGTCTCATTTTGGATTTAATTCATTTATTTGTCCATTTATCCATTCTTTATTTTATTTATCCAGTTTTCATTGACTAAATATATTTTGGGGGACTCTCAGATGTTATGAACTGAGAATACAACATGAGAAAACACAGCCTATGGCTGTTGGGGTCGTTTTGTAGCTGGGGAGATGCACGTTACACACGGAATTATAATGGAATATAAGTGTTGTAATAATTCAGGAGACTGGCAGCAGTAATTCTGGAGTTAAGCAGAAAGGTCAAAGATGGAGAGTGGTAAAAGCTTTGGAAACAGAGCTTTGAAATAAGGTAGAAAGGATGAGGAGCTACCCTGGCCCCATTCCAGGTGGCCTAGGAGAACTCTGCATAGAGAAGGCACGGAGCCCGAAGGGTCGTGAAGCACATGGAACAATCTCTTTTCTGTGTAACTGAAGCCTAAGTGTGCATGTGTTTGTCAGTGTGTGGTGTGTTTGTGTGTGAATATATGTGTGTGTGTATGCATATGTGTAGTTTGCATTTGTGAATGTGGTGTGTATATATGTGTGTGTGTGTTTGTATGTGCTCATGTATGGCATCTGTGTGTGCATGCATGCATGTAGTGTGTCTGTACATGTGTGCACGTGTTTGTGTGTCTTTCTGTGTATGCAATGTGTGTGTATATTGTGTATATGTGTATACATATGTGCATATGTGTATGCAGATGTGTGGTGTGTGTTTGTGTGTATGTCCATGTGTATGTCATATGTGTCTGTATGGGTGTGCACATGTTTGTGTATTTGTTCATATGTGTATGTTTGTGTGTATGTATGTGATTGTATATGTATTTGTGTGTTTTGTGTATTTGTTCATATGTGTATGTTTGTGTGTACGTATGTGATTGTATATGTATTTGTGTGTTTTTGTGTCGCTCTGTGTATCTACAGTGTATGCATATATCTGTATGTGTGTGTGGTATATGTTTGTGTATGCATATGTGTGTATGCATGTGTGTGGTGTGTGTTTGTGTTCATGTGTATATGTATGTGTATGCATGTGTGTGGTGTTTGTGCATGTATGCATGTGTGTGTGTTTGCATGTACATAAGTGTTTGTGGTGTGTGTTTGCGTGTGTGCTTGTGTATATGTGTTTGTATGCATGTATATGGTGCATGTTTGTGTGTATGTGTGTAGTGTATGTGTATGTGTGTGTGGTGTGTGCTTGTACATGCGTATGTGTGTTTCTCTGTGTTTGTGTGTATATGTATGTGTATGTGGTATGCATTTATGCATGTACTTCTGTGTGTGTGTCCATGTGTATATGTGTGGTGTTTCTGTATGCATGCATGTGTTTGTATATATGTGCATGTGTGTATGTGGTGTATGTTTGTGCATGTGTTTCTGTGTGTATGTGTGGTGGATGCATCTGTGTGTGTGTGTGGTGTTTGTGTATGTATGTATGTGCTGGTGTGTGTATATACGGATATGTGTGCATGTGGTGTGTGTGTGTTCATGTGCTTCAGTGCATTTGTGTATCTATGTGGTATGTGCTCATGTATAGTATGTGTTTGTGCTGATGCCGTATGCGGGGAAGAAGCGAGAACTGAGGCCATCATAATGTGAACAGCTCTAACATGGTCACATGCAGCCAGGAAAAGCCATGGAAAGTGACTGTAAAATGAGTGGCTGCAGCTTTTTACCTTGCTCGTGGGAACAGAATGTGTGTCCCAGTCCTTGCCTTGGCCCGGAGGCGAATGGGTGGAAGTGGCCATGCTCAGAGCACGCTTCAGCCTGCAGGCTCCTGCATCTCTGTTCTCCAGAGCCTTTGCCTTGCCCTGTGGAACAAAGCACTGTTAACTGAGTAACTTAAAACAGCAGGAGTGTGCTCCCTCCCGGTCCTGGACACAAGAAGTTCGAATCAAGGCATCCGCAGGGCCTGGTCGCTCACTGAGGGGGGCACCGTTCTCTGGGTTCTGGCCTTCTGGTGTCAGTCCCATCTCCACCTGTGTCCTTACAGGGTGCTCTCCTCCCCGAGCGTCCGTCTCTCTCCTCTTCTGAGGACATCAGTCTTTTTGGACCAGGGTCTGCCCTAGTGACCTCCTAACTTGATGACACCTGCAAACATCGTATTTCCAAATAAAGGCAGGTTCACAGGTACTTGGGGGTAGGGCTTTGACATATAGTTTTGGGGAACATTCTTTGACCCATAATGGCTGGCCCCTGGTTCAAGCAGGTGGGGCGGGGGGCACTGAGGGAGCTGCCTGCAGCCTGAAGCAGAGCTGCCCTGTGAACCCGCCCAGGGCCTGTGTACACTCCTGCGTCTTGGGGCAGTTCCTTATGCAGCATCCCTGTGACCACTGAGGGGAGGGAAGGACAGCTGGGAGGGAGAGGAAAGGAGGCTGAAACCCAGGAGGGAAGCTGTCTCCAGAGGCTGTGCGTGCGAGGGGCAGAGGCTGAGCCGGGGGAGTCACCGAGGGGCCTGGAGCAGAGAGTGATGTAATGGGGTCTGTATTTAAAAATAATTCTGCTGGCCCCTGTTGGCAGGAGACATGGTTGGACCTGAGGCAGGCCCTCCATTCTACCTTCAGTCTGATGGGGGCTTGGGGCCCAGGGTGCCTTTCGTCCCCTGACCCTCACAGACGGCCCCAGACACGTGCCCCCCATGCAGGAGAGCAAGCGGGTGTGCGTGGTGGGTGTCGTCTGGTTACAGTGATAAACTGCCTTTAGAAAGGGAGCCTGAGCCTTCACAATGGTTGGCATCCTCCCTAGCAGGGACTCTCGGGGAGGCTGCCGCCTTCACAACCCCCCATGCTACATAATGACGGTAATTTTGCCCTTGAAGCTGTGAAGCCCTCAGGCAAATGAAGCCTTACTACCGGGAAAGGCTTGGCTCTGAAGCACGCATGTCCCCGCAGTGGCTGTTAGCAGTGATTTAGGCCGAGTGATGGGAGCAGGCCGGCTGAGCGAGGAGGGGCAGAGGTCCTCAAAAGGCACCCACTGGCTTCATAATTTTGTTCTTAGAGGGCCCTGCATATCTCCAATCTCCCCCAAAACAACAAACAGGGGATTCTGGTTCTGTGTGTTCCGCGGATGCTGAAATAACTCATTCCGCGGGATTCACTGGGCACCTGCTTGTGCCAGGAGTGAGTGGCGGGTGGGGGCGGCAGGTGGACAAGCAGCGCCGGTGGGTCCCCACTGACAACTGACACAGGTGGCCTCGTGTTCCCTAAAGGCTTCGCAGAGGAGTGGAGGCCTGGCCTTCCTGGCGAGTGGCGGACCAGGAAGGGTGGCCAGGCATCAGGAGCAGCAGAGGAGCCGTTCCCAGACACGCAGTGTCTTCATCCATCCAGGACGTGTCTGGGGCGCATCTCCATGGCAGGATGGCTCTCTGCGGGGGGCAGTGGGCAGGGCCTCTGCAGAAACCCTGAGAAAAGCTTCCCCGGTGACTGGGAGCAGGAAGGGTGTCTGTGCGTTCTCGGGGGCCAGCCTCTGCTGCTGACACTTGTTCCGAAGTGGGGCTCCCACAGTGTCAGCCCAGCTGGACCAGCCTTCCGGAGCCAGGGCGCTGCCAGAGCGCGGGAGCTGTGCAGCGTGGACACCCTAGGAGTTCCAGGAAGGGCAGCCATGCTGGGGTGGGAAAGGCCGGGCTGGGCCGGGAGGACCCTGCCCCGAGACGCCCCTCGTGCGCTGTGCAGCCCTGGTGGCCGCAGATTCCCACTCACCTGTGATTTGGGGTGATTTCCTCACCTGTGAAGGTGGGGCTGCCTGCTGAGAGTCCCGGACTCTGCAGCCCTGTCAGCAAGGCCCCTGCCTCACGCTTCCACTTAGGAGGCTCTGGCCCAGAAATGTTATAGAGGGAAACGCCACTGAAGATCCAATACATGATGATTGACAAGTGGACCCCACTACCTGCCCCAGCGGCTGGAGGGAGGGAAGCTGCAGGAGGGAGCTGGGGCTGTCCAGGCTCCAGGCCAGGGCAGCTGCTCCACAGCAGGACCAGGGCCTTCTCACGGCAGCTGGACCATGGCTGGGCTGCCCTAGGCGAGTAGGTGGACCGGGGATCAGCATGAGGACTGGATCCTCACGACACGGATGGACTCTTCCATTCATTCCAGAGCTGCTGACCCCTGTGGCTCTGAGGGTCCAGGCATGACCACAGGCTCCCTAGATGAGCACGACCCAGGCTCTGGCAGAGCTCCACGGCATTGGGGTGCAGTCACATGCACTGGGGGGAAGGAGATTCAGGGAGGGAGGTGGGGGAGGCAGGACTAGGGGAGGGCCTGTAGGGGAAGGGAAGTCAGGAAGGGAGGGAAGGGAGAGAGAACTTCGGGAAGCCTCCAAGACTCCGCCCTTTCAAGCAGGGGCTTCCTGACCTGGTCAAGGCAGGCTCTGCCCTTTCACTCCCCAAAGCCGTCCCACCCAGGGTGGAGGAGGTCAGTGAAGGAACATCTGTGTCGGGTTCGCTGTGGCCTGCTTGCTGTGGAGGGGGCAGGCAGATGGTAGTTGCACAGGTGCAGACACCAGACCACCAGCCTTCACTGACCTCCTCCATCCTGGGTGGGACGGCTTTGGGGAGTGAAAGGGCGGAGCCTGCCTTGACCAGGTCAGGAAGCCCCTGCTTGAAAGGGCGGAGTCTTGGAGGCTTCCCGCAGTTCTCTCTCCCTTCCCTCCCTTCCTGACTTCCCTTCCCCTACAGGCCCTCCCCTAGTCCTGCCTCCCCCACCTCCCTCCCTGGATCCCCTTCCCCCCAGTGCATCCCTACAGTCCTCCCTCTCCTGCTTTCCCTCTCTGGCTTCCCCTTCCCCACCAGGCCCTCCCCACATCCTCCCTCCCTACCCTCCCTCCCTGGCTTCCTTCCCCAACCCAGGCCCTCCCAACAGTCTTCCCTCCCTTCCTGGCTCCCCATCCCCCCGAGGCCCTCCCTGTCCCTCCTGCCTCCCTCCTTGGCCTTGCCCAGCTCCTGGTGAGGCTGGGTACCTGACTGCTAGTCTCCTGTGAGCACCTGGTGTCCACCCAGCGGCCCCTGCAGTCCATCTCTTTTCCATTTTCCCTGCCTCCTAGGATTCCTGTCAGCCTGAGCCCAGGACCACAGCGGGGAGAGAGAGAGGGGATGGGGAGGGAGGTGGGGGCCAGGGGAGATTAAGTGTGCCGCAGGGGAGGGGACCCATGGAATTGTGCTGGGCTCACAGCTTCCTAAGCAAAGAACAACAAAGACCACACCCAGCCTCCTCCAACCCCAGGGCGGCTGTGCTGGTGGGAAAGGTGGTGTGTGTGTCTATGTGTGTGCAGCGTGTGTGCATGCGGGGTGCATGCTTGTGGCGTGCACTCGTGTGGTATGTGTGATATGGTGTGTGTAGTGTGTGGTGTCTGTGGTGTCTGTATGGTGTGTGTGTGGTGTGCTGTGCTGTGGTGTGTATGGTGTGTGTGTGTACTGTGCTGTGGTGTGTATGGTTTGTGTTTGTGTGTGTACTGTACTGTTGTGTGTATAGTTTGTGTTTTTTTGTGTGTGTACTGTGCTGTGGTGTGTATGGTTTGTGTGTGTTTGCTGTGGTGTGTATGGTCTGTGTGTGCTATGCTGTGGTGTGTATAGTTCGTGTTTTTGTGTGTGTTTGCTGTGGTGTGTATGGTTTGTGTGTGTTTGTGTGTTCGCTGTGGTGTGTATGGTGTGTGTGTGTGGTGTACTGTGCTGTGGTGTGTATGGTTTGTGTTTGTGTACTGTACTGTTGTGTGTATAGTTTGTGTTTTTTTGTGTGTGTACTGTGCTGTGGTGTGTATGGTTTGTGTGTGTTTGCTGTGGTGTGTATGGTCTATTTGTGTGTGCTATGCTGTGGTGTGTATAGTTCGTGTTTTTGTGTGTGTTTGCTGTGGTGTGTATGGTTTGTGTGTGTTTGTGTGTTCGCTGTGGTGTGTATGGTGTGTGTGTGTGGTGTACTGTGCTGTGGTGTGTATGGTTTGTGTTTTTGTGTGTGTTTGCTGTGGTGTGTATGGTTTGTGTGTGTTTGTGTGTTTGCTGTGGTGTGTATGGTGTGTGTGTGTGTGTGCTGTGCTATGGTGTGTATGGTTTGTGTGTGTTTGCTGTGGTGTGTATGGTTTGTGTTTGTGTGTGTGTGTGCTGTGGTGTGTAGGGTTTGTGTTTGTGTGTGTGTGCGTGCTGTGGTGTGGTGTGTTTCTGTGTGTGCGTGCTGTGGTGTGTATAGTTTGTGTTTGTATGTGTGTGTGCTGTGCTATGGTATGTATGGTTTGTGTGTATTTGCTGTGGTGTGTATGGTTTGTGTTTGTGTGTGTGCTGTGCTGTGGTGTGTATGGTTTGTGTTTGTGTGTGTGAGTGTGCTGTGGTATGTATGGTTTGTGTTTTTGTGTGTGCTGTGCTGTGGTGTGTATGGTGTGTGTGTGTGTGGTGTATGTATATGTGCCATGCTGTGGGGTGTGTGTGTGGTGTGTATGTATATGTGCCATGCTGTGGTGTGTGTGTGTGTGTGGTGTATGTATATGTGCCATGCTGTGGTGTGTGTGTGTGTGTGGTGTATGTATATGTGGCATGCTGTGGTGTGTGTGTGTGTGTGTGTGTATGTATATGTGGCATGCTGTGGTGTGTGTGTGTGGTGTGTATGTATATGTGGCATGCTGTGGTGTGTGTGTGTGGTGTGTATGTAAATGTGCCATGCTGTGGTGTGTGTGTGTGTGTGGTGTGTATGTATATGTGGCATGCTGTGGTGTGTGTGTGTGTGTGTGGTGTATGTATATGTGGCATGCTGTGGGGTGTGTGTGTGGTGTATGGATTTGTGGCAAGCTGTGGTGTGTGTGTCCCCAGCTGCACAGGGTTGCCACACACAGAGCCTGAGTGCCCTGGTCCCTGTGTTCCTTGTAATCACAGCCATGGCGTCTGAGTGTGGCTGGGAGGGAGGCCACCTGCCTGCTTCCGAGGATCTCGGCTCTGGGGTGGTGTCCGGGGTGACAGATGCCCCCGGCTCTGGGGTGGCGTCCGGGGTGACAGATGCCCCCAGCTCTGGGGTGGCGTCAGGGGTGACAGATGCCCCCGGCTCTGGGGTGGCGTCCGGGGTGACAGATGCCCCTGGCGTCTTCTCTCCAGCAGTCAGGGTGGGGTCCCCAAGAGAACGGCACTCACTGTGGTGAGTGGTTCCGCTTTCTTCCCAGGCCGCCTGCTGTGGGCAGTGAGTGGAATTTCCCGAGGCTGGCAGGCTTTAGTGTGGCTGTGCGGGAGGGCACAGCACCACCCGGGCCCACGGAGCTGCCGGAGCTGGGCCCCACTCCCCCCAGCCGCTTGCCCTGCCAGGAAGGAAACGCCCGGCTGAGGAGGAAATACCCATGGGCTCTGCATGCTTTGAAAGAAAACAATCTTGGAGTTAACATGGTTAAAAGGGAAGGTCTTTTTCTTTTTCGCTTTTCCCCTTCCGTTCTTATTTTTTATTTTTGTATAAAAATGCAATTGATTTTGTCAGCAGCATCGGTGTCTCCACGGCTGGGCTGGTGCTTCCTCGTGGGTGAACAATTCATGTGTAGCAGCAGCTCCCAGGTTCTCAGCGCCTGGGCTGGTGCTTCCTCGTGGGTGAATAATTCGTGTGTAGCAGCAGCTCCCAGGTTCTCAGCGCCCCGCATGCTGCTGCTTGTTGTTGGGCTTATTTTGGAACGAGGGCGCCCGGCGTGTGGGCTGCACCTGAGAGTCCCTCTTGATTGGAAGTTTGCAGCTGGGGCTCGGAGGGAAACACGAGTCATGGAACCTTTTCCCAGGGAAGTGCAAATCCTCCGATTAGGAGCTCTGGCCTCAGGGCTGGGAAGCGGGGCCGGCTGGATCACGGATGTGGGAGCTGGGGGAGGTTCCTGGACCTCTCTGTCCCTCCCTGCTTTCACCTGTAAAATGGGCATCATGTTATGATCCTGGTGAGGGAGGAGGGCCACAGTGATGCCAAGCGTCCAGCGGGTGGTGAGCGCGGAGTAAGGGTCCACACGGGGTTGCAACAGCACCTTGGGAGTCCCTAAGCCTGTGGAGGGTCCCCCTTGAGGTGCTCAACCACAAAGACCGCAATGCACGTTACGAAATTCCTTTGGAATCCTAGGGGGTGATCACAGAGGGGGACACACAGCATCGCCTGTGCACCTCACACCATGATTGCATTATCTTCCTCCTCTTGCCGGTGATGGTAAAAAGAAGCAGAGCTGCCATAACAATGTCCCATCCACCAAGCCCTGGCCTGTGCCGTCCTCACAGTCATGATGCCAGCACTGCTGTGATACACATTTCCATAGAGCAAGTGTGCCAGGGTAGCTGAAGACCAATGACTTGTTGCTGAAACAGAAGGGAGGAGAGGAGAGAAACCTCGGGAGGAGGCCTGGGAGCTGTCACCCACACCAACTGTCTGTACCCTCAGCAGGCTGGCCAAGCCTAGGGACAGGCAGGAGAGGTTCAGCAGCTAGGCTCAGCAGCTAGGCTCACCCACCTGGCTTTATGGGATGGCCTGTTCTGAACTCACAGCACCCAGCTCTGCAGATGCTTTTCTGGAAGACGAGCTTGAATGTTTGGAATTATGAAATTTGCAGCCTCTGTTTACGAGATAAAGGGTGCTTAACTTGGAGATGACTTCCACTTTTAAGATCTTAATGGAGTTCGCTGGCGTTTTGTTTGTTTGTTTCTTTGTTGCTTTTGAATGGCTCAGAGACACCTTGAGGTATCACTTTTGATGGTTTTCCTCTGTGTCTTTCCTTGACTATTTTTCCACCTCAGTTCTGCTGGTCTGTGGGGGGGCCTGAGCCTTGCAGAAGCCACTGGAGTTAGCCGTGTGGATGGGAGTGGTCAGGGTGGCTATGGACAGAGACAAAAGTAAGACAGAGTTCTTACCTTAGACCCTGGGATTTTATCTGCCTTGGTTTATCACTTCATGTGAGGTTTTGAATGCCTTCTGCTCCTCTGAAATCTCCACGGGAAAGTGAGGAGAGGCCATTTCACAGATCACTTGACTGATAGATTCCGCGTGGTGTTTCTGTGCTTTACCATAGGGGAAAGGAGAGAAATCCAAAGCACATGTACCGCATTTTGGAGACAGCATATCCTAGAGGAGACCGCAATGGGGCTGTGTCCAAGGAGCCATGGGAACTGCACCTGAAGGGCATGTAGAGTAACTCGCTTCCCCGCGAGCCTGGTCCGGGCAGAGGAGGGTGTGGTGGGAGCTGAGCTCTGGCCTTCCTGTGTGCGACAAAGACAGATGTTCACAGGGACGCCCCTGGGAGTTTTTGTTCCCTCTCTAGCCCATCACTTCCTGCTAGGTTGGCTCGGGAATTGCCTGTGAGGCAGAAGAGGGCTTGGAGGGAATCTGATCCCTTCCTGTGACACACAAGGAAACCGAGGACCTGAGGGGATGCCTGGCAGCCGCCCTGTCACACAGACCCAGATGCCCAAGAGGGCCAGACCACCGCACACTAGTCAGTCCAGGGCAGAGGTGAGAGTCAGCACGATTCTCTTCCTCATTTTAAATTTCATGTGCTGGATGATACCAGGCAAATGCTCCCTGGGCCTCCGTCTCATCATCTTTAACGTGGTGGAGGGAACATTTCCTATTCGTACCTTTGGGGACTTTGACTGAGTATCATGTGAGCTGAAAACGACAGACATGCAGCTTGGGCAGGCTGTGAAGGTCCCACAGCTGGGAGGCGTTTGCTCCCGTGTGGATTCCCATCCTCTCCCTGGCTGGGGCCCTGAGACGCTCCCTCACTCTCGGCCCAGATTTCCTGTTCCTGGACAAGCCTGGCTCAGCACTCTGCCTCCTCTGATTCACACGCACACATGCATGCACAAATGCAGTTGTGTGAACACATGTACTCAACACACATATGTACCCATGCACAAGCACACAGAGACACATACCCACATGTACACACATGCCCATATATGCAGGCACATGAACAAATCCTAACCCTAACCCTAACCCTAACAGGCACAGGTGTGTGCACACATATGTCCACATACAATCACAAACATATGTGCACAGATACCACATACAAACACATGTGCATGCACAAATACACACAGGCACACACATGTGCACACACGCCCACACATGATCATACACATGCACACAGATACCACATACTCACATGTACACAATCCTACACATGTCCACACGTAATCATAAGTATATGTGCACAGATGCAGCATATGCACATGCAAGCACAAACACACACACACACACACACACACACACACGAGGCACTATCTCAGCAATGTGGAGAGCTGAGAGTGGGCACGGATTTCCTCTGCACGAAAAAGAGCCCAGACCATGCTGAGGATGGGGGCTGCCCTGCCACTGGCTTTGGGACATTGAGTAAACCCTTTTACCGTTTTTAGGATCTCATGTTCAATGTGTAAAATAAAGAAATCGAGTGACGTGGTACTTGTGTCCGTCAGAATTCCAGCGTTGAGCAGGAGGCAGCTCATGCAGGGACTGAGCCTGGGATCCAGCCTGTTGTTGGAGTCAGGTGAGACTCGAGCACAAGGTGTGGGCTGCTGTGGAGTCCAGGCCTCCCCAGCCCAGGCCTGAAAGGCACATTGTGGATGAATATCAAGCCCTGGGGGCTGGCAGAGACGTTTGCCGGCATCTGTGTCCTTTGGCCTAAGGCTGGCCGGGGGTGGCCCTGCAGGGAGGGAGCTGGACGAAAGACAGGCTCTCACTCTCCCTTCTCTATTTCCTTCTGATGTGTCTCGTTGTCCTCCCACACCCTCAGGCCCCGGCAGTCAGAGACCTGGGTGTCCAGGGACAGACCCTCTCTGCAAAGCAGCAACGATTCCGGGTGTGTCTGCTCAGGGCTGGGATATGCAAATGTACTTTTTGCATATATTTCCCTTGACAAACGTGCACTGAGGGCCACTGGGGGCTGCAGGTACAGAGATGGTCAAGGCAAGGTCTCTGCCACCAGAGGGTGAGAATTAATGCGGGGAGGGGCAGACAGCCAGACAGTGGCAACACCCGTGAAAAATGAGGCCAGAGGGCACAGGGTCAGCTGACGCACCCCCGCCGTCAGAGGAGATGGCCGCAGACAGGAGATGCTGCCCCAACCGTGCGTGTGGAAAGAGGGAGAAGGCTGGGCCGGAAGAGAACAACACCCACGCCTGGACGGATCCGCGGCACCTTCATGTGGCTCACGGGGACAGGGACAGTCAGGCCTGCTGTCCACATGACTGGGAGCCACCCACACAGCCCGCGTCTGACTCTGCTTCCAGGTGACATTGGCTATTCCTGGGACAGGCTACCCTGCTTCCCTGGGCTGCTGCACCTGCCTCATGGACATAAAGGGCTCCACCTGCCTGACTCACTTCCAATGTGGTGTGACCTTAAATAACAGGAGACGGAGGAGGAGAGGTTTGAAAACTGAGCCTGGTGCTTGTGTTTGTTCCCACCACCCGGCAGCTGGTGTTGTTGGTTCAAAACCTGGGCCCAGCCCAGAGCCCTGCGTGACCCTGTGCCCATCACTGTCCCCGAGCTGGAGTCCTGCCTGGTCTCTGCCCACATTGGTCACCTGTGGGAAGCCAGCAAACATCCCCTCTGGCAGCAGCAGGTTCCTGCAGCTTTATCTTGGCTCAGCAGGCCAGCCCAGGCTGCCCCCCGCGCCTTTCTCTCAGCAGCTCTGCGGTGAAGCTGCCAACTTGGATGATGTCCAGGGGCTAGGCGTCCCTTGAAGAGGCCTCCCCAGCAAGCTTCAGCCTGCAGGCATCTGTGAGGGAAAAAGGGCTCAGGTAACAGAAGCCCCCTGTGTCCTTCAGAAATGGCAGCGAGCAGGGGCGTATGGCAAGGATTACGCAGTGAGGAAGGGGGAACAGATGGGGCTTTCTCCAACAGGGGCAAAGACAGCTGTTGAAAAATTTAGAGGCTCCTGTTCAGGGCTGGGAGGAAGAAAACCTAACCATATCCCACCACAGTGCTTCCGATTCCTCCTCCTCCTGATTCGATGCTATTTTACCTTCCCTAGTGGGCCAGAGGTGATTATAAGGGAGCCAACGTAGTGGCTGGCATTTCAGCGAGAATCCCAAGGGAACAGCATCAGAATCACAAGTCAGGACAGATCCCAGATCCCAGCAGCACTGAGCCCATGCAGATGGAGTGGGCTTGCTAGGAACGAGTCATTCCCAGCTAACACGCTTCCCGTTTTGGAGACGGTTCTGGGTGCAGAAGTTGAGAGAAAGCCTCTAAGGGATGGATCCTCTTGAGAAAAAAGCTGACGTCCTCCGAGACTTAGATGGTGGGGAGCAAAGGCCCCCAGCAGGGACTGTCGGAGGGGAGGGCTGTGGACACCCCAGGCCGGGTCTTGCCATCTTGTCCTTTCCCTGGGGATTCTCTTGCTTTGAATTTTGCTGCCACCATCTAGAGAGGAAAAAGAGAGAAAAAAGAAAGGCAATGAGAAATGAATTTTAAAAAGGGATGGCCTCTGGAGGTTTTTATGTGAATTGTACTCAAAGTGAGGATGATGGATCAAAGCTTTCAAAAGCTGGGTGAGTTCCCCTCCTGAGTTGTACTGAAGAACGCCTCTTTTCTGGTGCTGGTCATGGTAGGATCCACGGTGGTCACATGGAGCGCATTCTAATGGGCAGGGGCCAGCGATATCGCGTGTGTACGCACGTGTGTGTGTGGGGCAGACAGACACAGAGGCAGAGACAGGTAGAGAGAATGTCCCAGCCATGCAGCGTCCACCTCAGTTCACGGCAGGAGAGTACATGCCTGCAGCGAGGCAGCACAGACATGGACAGGCATGGGCGTGCTCGGGCCCAGCTGGCTTCATCTCTGTCATGTGTCTGATAGGTGTGACTTGCATGATGTCAAGTGTGGGTCCAACATAGAGACATCCATATCACAGCCTCTACAAGAAGGCTGCTACTCCATTTGATGTCTACTCAACGATTCCAGGAAACATTGGCTGCACTGTTGATTGCGGTGGTCTGAGGTTGATATGGTTTGGCTCTGTGTCCCCACCCAAATCTCACCTTGAATTGTAATAATCCCCTAGTGTCAAAGGGTGGGACCAGGTGGAGGGAATTCAATCATGGTGGTGGTTCCCCCCATGCTGTTTTCATGATAGTGAGTGAGTTCTCACGAGATCTGATGGTTTTATAAGCGTCTAGCATTTTCCCTGCTGGCTCTAATCCTCTCTCCTGCTATCCTGTGAAGAGGTGCCTTCCTCCATGATTGTAAGTTTCCTGAGGTCTCTCAGCCATGTGGAACTGTGAGTCAAGTAAACTTATTCTTTTCTTTCTTTTTACATTTTTAAACTATACTTTAACTTCTAGGGTACACGTGCACAATGTACAGGTTTGTTACATATGTATACGTGTGCCATGTTGGTGTGCTGCACCCATTAACTCATCATTTACATTAGGTATATCTCCTAGTGCTATCCCTCCCCACTGCCCCCACACCACAACAGGCCCGGGTGTGATGTTCCCCGCCCTGTGTCCAAGTGATCTCATTGTTCAGTTCCCACCTATGAGTGAGAACATGTGGTGTTTGGTTTTTTGTCCTTGTGACAGTTTGCTGAGAATGATGGTTTCCAGCTTCATCCATGTCACCACAAAGGAAATGAACTCATTCTTTTTTATGATTGCATAGTATTCCATGGTGTATATGTGCCACATTTTCTTAATCCAGTCTATCATTGATGGACATTTGGGTTGGTTCCAAGTCTTTGCTACTGTGAATAGTGCCACGATAAACATATGTATGCATGTGTCTTTATAGCAGCATGATTTATAATCCTTTGGGTATATACCCAGTAATGGGTTGGCTGGGTCAAATGCTATTTCTAGTTCTAGATCCTTGAGGAATCGCCACACTGTCTTCCACAATGGTTGAACTAGTTTACAGTCTCACCAACAGTGTAAAAGTGTTCCTATTTCTCCACATCCTCTCCAGCACCCGTTGTTTCCTGACTTTTTAATGATCGCCATTCTAACTGGTGTGAGATGGTATCTCATTGTGGTTTTGATTTGCATTTCTCTGATGGCCAGTGATGATAAGCACTTTTTCATGTGTCTGTTAGCTGCATAAATGTCTTCTTTTGAGAAGTGTCTGTTCATATCCTTCGCCCACTTTTTGATGGGGTTGTTTGTTTTTTTCTTGTAAATTTGTTTGAGTTCTTTGTAGATTCTGGATATTAGCCCTTCGTCAGATGAGTAGATTGCAAAATTTTCTCCCATTCTGTAGGTTGCCTGTTCACTCTGATGGTAGTTTCTTTTGCTGTGCAGAAGCTCTTTAGTTTAACCAGATCCCATTTGTCAATTTTGGCTTTTGTTGCCATTGCTTTTGGTGTTTCAGACATGAAGTCCTTGATGAGAGCAGAACTGAAGGACATAGAGACACAAAAAAACCCTTAAAAAAATCAGTGAATCCCGGAGCTGTTTTGTTGAAAAGATCCACAAAATTAGTAGACCACTAGCAAGACTAATAAAGGAGAAAAGAAAGAAGAATCAAATAGATGCAATAAAATATGATAAAGAGGATATCACCACTGATCCCACAGAAATACAAACTACCATCAGAGAATACTATAAACACCTCTACGCAAATAAACTAGAAAATCTAGAAGAAATGGATAAATTCCTGGACACATACACCCTCCCAAGACTAAACCAGGAAGAAGCTGAATCCCTGAATAGACCAATAACAGGCTCTGAAGTTGAGGCAATAATTAATAGCCTACCAACCAAAAAAAGTCCAGGACCAGACAGATTCACAGCTGAATTCTACCAGAGGTACAAGGAGGAACTGGTTCCATTCCTTCTTAAACTATTCCAATCAATAGAAAAAGAGGGAATCCTAGGCCAGCATCATCCTGATACCAAAGCCTGGCAGAGATACAACAAAAAAAGAGAATTTTAGACCAATATCCCTGATGAACATCAGTGCAAAAATCCTCAATAAAATACTGTCAAACCGAATCCAGCAGTACATCAAAAAGCTAATCCACCATGATCAAGTGGGCTTCATCCCTGGGATGCAAGGCTGGTTCAATATATGCAAATCAATAAATGTAATCCAGCATATAAACAGAACCAAAGACAAAAACCACATGATTATTTCAATAGATGTAGAAAAGGCCTTTGACAAAATTCAACAGCCCTTCATACTAAAAACTCTCAATAAATTAGGTATTGATGGGACATATCTCAAAGTAATAAGAGCTATGTATGACAAACCCACAGCCAATATCATACTGAATGTTCAAAAACTGGAAGCATTCCCTTTGAAAACTGGTACAAGACAGGGATGTCCTCTCTCACCACTCCTATTCGACATAGTGTTGGAAGTTCTGGCCAGGGCAAGCAGGCAGGAGAAATAAAGGGTATTCAATTAGGAAAAGAGGAAGTCAAATTGTCCCTGTTTGCAGATGACATGATTGTATATTTAGAAAATCCCATCGTCTCAGCCCCAAATCTCCTTAAGCTGATAAGCAAGTTCAGCTAAGTCTCAGGATACCAAATCAATGTGCAAAAATCACAAGCATTCCTATACAACAATAACAGACAAACAGAGAGCCAAATCATGAGTGGACTCCCATTCATAATTGCTTCAAAGAGAATAAAATACCTAGGAATCCAACTTGCAAGGGATGTGAAGGACCTCTTCAAGGAGAACTACAAACCACTGCTCAATGAAATAAAAGAGGACACAAACAAATGGAAGAACATTCCATGCTCATGGATAGGAAGAATCAATATTGTGAAAATGGCCATACTGCCCAAGGTAATTTATAGATTCAATGTCATCCCCATCAAGCTACTAATGACTTTCTTCACAGAATTGGAAAAAACTACTTTAAAGTTCATATGGAACCAAAAAAGAGCCCACATAGCCAAGACAATCCTAAGCCAAAAGAACAAAGCTGGAGGCATCACGCTACCTGACTTCAAACTATACTACAAGGCTATAGTAACCAAAACAGCATGGCACTGCTCCCAAAACAGAGATGTAGACCAATGGAACAGAACAGAGCCCTCAGAAATAATACCACACATGTACCACCATCTGATCTTTGACAAACCTGACAAAAATAAGAAAAGGGGAAATGATTCTCTATTTAATAAATGGTGCTGGGAAAACTGGCTAGCCATATGTAGAAAGTTGAAACTGGATCCCTTCCTTACATCTTATACAAAAATTAATTCAAGATGGATTAAATACTTAAATGTTAGACCCAAAACCGTAAAAACCTCTTTTCTTTACAAATTACCATTCTTGGGTATTTCTTCATAGCAGTGTAGAAACACACTAATACAGAGTCATTTTCATCTGGAAGCAGAACCAGGCTGGGTTTGACTGGCTGCTGAGCTTCGCCTCTGTCTCAGTTGGGGCTCTGCTGTGTCCCCCAGGCCCTGCATGTACTGGACTCCCAGAGCCTGCTGTAGGTGGAAGGAATGCAGGAATTAACTGCCCTGCTGCTCTTCCCTGGCATCCTAGAGCTCAATCTGGAAAGGTTAGGGACAGAGAGGCAGAGGATAGTCTCGACATATTTGGGGGTTCAAAATGCAATATTTTATTTGTAGCCAAGACAAGACCTTGACAGCTATTGAGGCCCGAGAGGCTTGATTTGGGCTTCAGTCCTCATACTCTGCCTTGTCCAGCCTCTTCCCTCACGTCTCTTTTTGCTCCTCGTGGGACTCTTCTTCCTTTACTTCCCCATCTCTTTGTTCCAGTCGAGGAGAGCATCTGCCTTGCCACCATTACATCTCCATAGAAGGTAAAGGCATGATGGGTCTCCTTGTAGCAGGATTGGGCCTGGGTTCTCACTGTGGAATGGAAAATTTTGTCCCCTGGTGGAAGGTTTCAACCAGGTGAACCACTATATTTGACATTGAGGATGGGGTACTTCCTGAAACCTTCATGCATAGTCTGTGGGTGGACCCAGTGGTCTACTTGGAAGGGCCTCTGGAAGTTTCCTGAAGGTGCAGTGGCTCTTTGCACTTTTCTCTGTGTGTCTGTGAGCATGCAGAGAGGCTCTATGCAAACAAGTGCTTGCTGTGCTTTCACCTGTGTACACATGCACACACTGAGCTCACACACTGCACCTGTGGCAACTTGGAGAACTCCATTTCCCAGAGACTCCTGCCCTGGGTGTGGAAGTGTTGGTGGCCTTATTGGGTCTTTGAAGTTTCCTAAACTAACTAGAATATTCTGCTGCATTTTAAGCAAAGACTAAGGGGGCAGACTAAGTAAAGACTAAGGTGGCTCCCTCCCTGCTCTAGTATTTGAGGCCACATCTGTATAGACCCAAGGCCACATCTTCTTTGATCTGAGGACGCATCTATATAGAGTGATTTTTTCCCCTTGGAACACAGCCCTTAAGGAGGGAGTGACTCTTGGCATGTTCTCCTTAGCCTGTGATTTTAGTCAGAGTCTTAACTAGACTAACCAGGATAACAATGACCAGACTTCAGGCTTCTTGAAAAGCTCAGGGAGACATCTGCATGTCTGTCTCTTCCCACTTTTGGTGTAAAATGACCCACTTCCCAAATCCCACCACAAGCCTTAGGGAGCTCGACGGAACATTGTATTTTTATAAATACATAAAATAACTCTCTTATTCTGATCATGCTGCTATAACAAAATATCTTAGACCAGGTAATTTGTAAATAAGAAATTCATTTCTCACAATTCTGGAGGCTGGAAAGTTCAAGATCAAGGTGCTTGAAGCTTTGGTGTCCAGTGAGACTCCTCTTTGCTTCCAAGATGACACCTTGTTGCAGTGTCTTCCCATGGCTTAAGGCACGATGGCGCAATGGAAGAATGGCTGCACATTGTGCACTCACAGGGCAGAAGAGGCAAAAGGACTAGGACGTTCTCTGAAGCATCTTTCATAGGGCATTAGTCTCATTCTTGCCGGTGGAGCCCTCAGGGCCTAATCACCTCCCTAAGGACACACCTCTTAATACCATCAAATTGGGGTTTAATTTTCAACATATAAATTTTGAAGATACACGTACATTCAAACTATAGCATTCTGCCCTGACCCCTCCTAATTCATTTCCTCACGTACAAAATACGTTCGTTCCATCTCAATATCCTTAAAAGTTTTCATTAATTTCAGCGGCAATGCAAAAGTCTAAAGTCTCATCTGAATCAGATATCATGACACTCAAAGGTGGGATTCATCTTGAGGCAAATTCATCATCTATGAGCTGGTGAAATGAAATGTTTTATGTGCTTTCAAAATACTGTTGTGGGGCAAGTGTAGAAAAGACATTTGTATTCCACGGGGGAAAACAGGGAAGGAGAAAGGCCTTAAAGATCAAGAATCAACATCGGCTGAATACTCTGCCCTCCAGGCCCATTGGGGCTGGGATCCCACCTTCCAGGCACCCTGGGGTGGAGGGCACAATCCACAGTTTTGTCACATAGGATTTGGGTGCCCAAAGCTCCAGGCAGCCCCACTCCCATGGCTTTGAGCAGCCTTACGCCCATGGCCTCACTGGGCGTTGCCCTAGTGGGGGCTCCCTGCAGTTACCCTGTCCTGGGCACCCCTCTGCCTGGGTCATGTTACTTTCTAGAACCCTCTAGAACAATCTAGGTGGAGGTAGTCATGCTCTCATAGCCTTTCTGCACAGAATGCATTCCCCTCCAGTGCACCAGAGCCACACCTGGGGCCACTGAGCAGTTTGGTGTCTGAGTGCGGGGAGTAGAACAGGGCTAGGTGGCTGTGGCCTCTCCTTTGATGCCATGCCACACTTCAGGCTCTGAAACTCCTTTGGGGTCATTCTTCCATGGCCATGGACACTAGGTTCTGGCTAATCTCCCCATTGTCTTCATGAATGGCACCTGTCTTCTGCTGAGATGGCAGATTCATGCTAATTTCCATATCAAAGGTCTCTTGGCCATACCCTTGCTCTTTCCCAAACAGGCTTTTTTGTGTTTCCCGATATGGATAGGCTGATAATTTTCCTAATTTTTAAGCTTTGCTTCCTTTTGGATTACCATCTCTGTCTTCAAATTTCTTCACTCTTCTCCCATCTCACTATGAGGAGTCGAGAGGAACTGGCTGCTCCTGTAGCCCTCTGCTCAGCCAAATATCCACCTCCATTGTTTGTGAGCTTCACCTTCCATAAAACACCTGACACAAACATAATCCAGCCAAGTTCTTCACCATTTTATAACAAGGATGGCCTTTCCTCTGTCATCCTCATTTGTATTTCATCCTCAAACGTTCCTCATTTCCATTTGAGAGCTCACCAGAAAGGCCTTTACCATCCATATGTCTACCAACATTCTGTTCATGACCACTCAGATATTTCGTAAGGCAGAGGCTGTCTCTGCAGCTCTCCTCTGTCCTGAGCCTTCATTGGAATCACCTTTAAAACCCACTTCATGGAGATTTGGTTCCCCAGCCAAGGGGAAGGGAGGTTTCTTGGACCTCTTTTTTTGACGTCACTAACCTTACTCATGAGGGCTCTGCTTTTGTGACCTAATCAGCTTCCCAAGTCTTCCAAATACCGTCACCTTGGGGTTAGGATTTTAACATGGAAATTTAGGAGACAGGCACAAGCTTGTAGACTGGAGAAACCACTTTTGTAGGCAAGTTGGTCTTGGGTTGGCGTCCTTCTCCTCCACAACATACCCATGCCTCCAAGTACATTCTAGTCAAGGCATTTCTTAAAAATTCACTTTATTCATTTTCTCAGGAATGAATTTGATTTACAATTGTCAGTGCCCTGTAAGCACTTAATTTCTCAGTGCAGTCAGGCTGCTGGAGAGGTGTGGGCTGTCAGCTGTAGTAGTGTGGCCTTGGTATGTCATAATACCAATTTTCAAATGGTTTTGCTGAAGCAGACTTGTCATACCTGATGTTAAATACTGGCCTCCATACATCAGAGTGGTATGTCCGGATCAAAGGGAATCCAGTTGGCATGATTTTATTTGGTTAGGTTGTGTTCACTAAATTGCTATTTGCAAGAATTGTCTGACATCCAGAAAGCCACTGAAGGGCTTCAGGCTTTTACATTTCACAGCGTGTCATGCTAAGAACAGACACAGTTGGGATTTCAGAACAGGCAATACTGGTTTTAAGCCTGAGACAGATAGCATTCCACATATTGTTACGTATATGATGCAGACTTTTCCTGACTTCTGCGGGGGACTTCCCTCTTCCATATGCCTTCTCTGTGGGCATCTGGTGAGTCTGACTCAGATTTCAGGTAGGCGCGGCTGCACCTGCCAACTCAACACAGACCGTGTAGGCAGGCCCCGGATGACACTGTCTGTGGGAGACCCCCAGGTCTATTTCTAAGGGGTGTGCTCCATCCCAGCTTCCCACAGCCTGTGGCTCCATGGCAGCTCTGGTGCAGCCACTGTCTCTCGGGGAGACGGAAATCCAGGATGCCCGCTCTGCAGGCTGAGTGCTGTCTGCCTGGTTCACCGACTCCACACGCAGGACCTGCAGCCAGCCATGGTCAGGTGATGCCCTCCACATTCCAATACCTGGAAGCAGCAATTCCTGCGAGCACTGTGCCTTTTATGGTAAGACTCCAGGGAAATGACAGCAGAATGAGCAGGAATGATGGCACCGCCTTCCACATGCTTTTTACTGAATGTGGACTGGAACGTGGGGGGTCTCGCTGGCCTCCATTTTGCAGGCCTCTGGTTGGAGCCTCTGAGAAGAATTGGTCAACAACAACAAGAAAGTATGTTTTGAAGTTGCATTCTCTTGTGCTGTGCAGCCTCCTCCTCTGGACTTAAAAACAGCCATACTGGTATCAGCCATTGGTCTGCGAAGGGCTGAAGGTCAGTGGCACCTGCTGAGTGTGGCTGCACACCAAGTCCTCTTTCAACGCACTCTTAGGACAAATACTGGTGCTTCTCAGGCTGGATCTGACTGGCTTCTGGCTCTCACAGAACCGGAATGAGCCGGAATGGCCTCTAGAGATGCTCTGAGGTCGGCAGGCCAGACCATTCCTCCTGGAGCCGCTGCTTCATCGAATTCTGATGGATCCCAGCCCACCCTGCTTGGCCTGTGCCCCTCCTGGCACCATCTGCCTGAGCCTGGGCTGGCGCTCTGTCAGCCTTTGCAACACAGCTATGAGCCTCGGAAAGCTGGAGTTTGGTTTAGCAGAGAAATGCATTTGAAATCTTCCCTCTAGGCCCCCCTCTTTCTGTTTCCCCTCCTCACCTCCCTCCAGAACCAATTTATCTGCCAGTCCAGCCTCCAAGTGGAGCTGGGGCCAAGTTGGAGACCTGCCTATGCTTGTCAGCCTCTGTGGCCAGATCACAAGAGAGCAGCACACTGCTGGGAGAGGGCTGGGAAGTCCCCGTGTGCAGAGCGTGCTTAACAGGGGGTCGGGGAAGCCAGAAGCTTTCCTCAGGCTGCAAAGGAGGTGTGGAGGAGAGGTATGCCCTGCCCCTGAGGGAGACACTAAGCTCTGGCGTGTGTTTGTGTGAGCATGCATGTGTGGGTGCGTGAATATGCATTTGTGCATGTGTGTGCACATGTGCCTGCATGTACGCATTCTGGTGTGGCAGAGAAAGAGCTCAAGGTGGCATCAGGTACTCTCTGGCTGTCTGGAGTCTACACAGGTGTCTCTGCCTCAGCCTTGGCATGTATAGTCGGTTTGAGGCTCTGCTGCTCACCACGGCCCAGGGGAGCTGTGCCTGTCACATTGGAGTCTGCACAGCTAGAGCTGTAGCCCAGCCAGTGCCTGGAGGCAGAGGCGACCCTCGCTCTGGAGTCCTCAGCTGCTGGCAAGATGCAGTGCACATATCCATCCATCCATCAATCCTCATGATTCTCTAGCATGACCTTCTGTGAGTCAGATCTCCAGACTGTGGGGATGCGGGAGAAGATGAATAGGAGAGGTGTGTTGTTCGCACTCAGAGGATGAAGAGTGCCCAGGTAGGAAGGAGCTGCAAAAGTGACCCAGTCCCCACACCACTGAGTGTTGCATCCTAGGACAGCTTTCTATAGTATTAGGTATCACTGTCCACACGCCCTGTGGGGCAATTGGTCCCTGTGGTCTCCCCATGATCACTTTCATCCAGTTCGGCCCTGTCTTCCCTGACCTCTTCTCTCTCTCTCTCTCTCTCTCTCTCTCTCTCTCTTTCTTTCTTTCTCTCTCTCTCTCTCTCTCTCTCTGCTCCCTGGAGTTCCTCTTTGCACCTGCACACAGTCCCTGGTGGTGCTGCACCCTTACAAGGGCTCCACACCTATTTTTAGCCCCTGCCTTCTCTGCAGAGTTCCAGGCCTGTGTTTGGCTCTATCTACTTGGAAGACTCACAGGTTCTTCAAAACAAACCAACCAAGCCAGTTTGTCCTGACTTTCACCGCAAACCTGATGATTGCTTCATCCCCTGTCTTGAGAAGACTCCACTACCCAACCACTGTCTAAACCAGGTACCTGGAAGTCCTTCTTGGTGACTGCCCGTCACCTGCTCGGGGTCCCATCCAGCAGTGCATCCTAGTGTGCCTCCCACTGCACTCCAGCTGTAGCTCAGGATTTGCTCAGCTCTGGTCTTGCTGTTCTGAAGCCCCCACTGACCACTCAGCCCTGCCATGAGGCCCATCATGCAGCTCCCCTTCCCTCTAACCTGCTTCAAGTCCATTCCCCAAACTGCCACAAGGCCCCTTCTCCTTGAGCCAATAGGACTCATTCTTTCCCCTGCTGAACACGCACCAGGGCTCTGCATGCCTTCTTACAACAAATTGCACGGCGGGCACACCAGCCTTTACCATCTGACTCCATGTGCTGCCCACCTGCTGGCTGTGCTGGAGGTTTTGAAGAGTCAGACTTTGGCCTCAGGTCTCCTGCCTGAGAGCTGTGTAAACCTAGAGCCTCGTCTCACAGAGCCCCTGTTCCCACAGCAGTTAAAGAGGAGATGACAGAGTCCCTCCTGGAGAGCCAGTCTAGCTATTCAGTGAGTCAGCAGCACAGCTCCTACAGCACACAGAGAACAGTGGTCTGGGGTTATACTGAGGAAGGGTGTGAATCTGGGGTTAACTGAGGGAGGGGGTGAGCCTGGGGTTCACTGAGGAAGGGTGTGAACCTGGGGTCTTACTGAGTGAGGGTGTGATCCTGGGGGTTCACTGGGGGAGGGCGTGAAGCTGAGCTTATACTGAGGGAGGGTGTGAGTCTGGGCTTCACTGAGGGAGGGTGTGAGTCTTGGGTTATACTGAGGGAGGGTGTGAACCTGGGTTTTACTGAGGGAGAGTGTGAGCCCGGGGATCAATGAGGGAGAGTGTGAGTCTGGGTTTTGAACCTGGAGGTCCTCTGAGGGAGGAGATGAACCCTGCTTTCCTTTTCTTTCTGCCCTCAGACTGGGCTTTTCAGTCCCTGAAGCTGCTGCTCTGCCCACTCAGGAAGGTGAGGAAGACTGACGGCAGCGGACTTCCAGCCTCTGCTCTGTGAGTGTGTGTATGTGTGTCTTGTGTGTCTGTGTGTTTGTGTGTGTGCATCGGGGCAGTGAAGGCTAGCACCGAGCAGCTGCTGGCATCTGGGGCTCATCTATCTGGGGCAGCCCTGCTTCTTTGTTTGTGTGGCCCATTGGATCCATGGGGTAATCTTCCCAGCTGCCTTCCATTTTATCCTTGGTTTTATGAGGGCCATCTTCCCAGCTGCCTCCTGTTCCACTTTCGCTTTATGAGGTCATCTTCCCAGCTGTCTCCAGTTCCATCCTTTGGTCTGTGGCGCCATTTTTCCAGCTGCCTCCTGTTTTGTCCTTAGCTCTATGAGGCCATCTTCCCAGCTGCCTCCCATTCTATCCTTGGCTCTATGGGGCCATCTTCCCAGCTGCTTCCAGTTCCATCCTTTGCTCTATGGCGCCATCTGTCCAGCTGCCTCCTGTTTTGTCCTTGGCTCTATGGGGCCATCTTCCCAGCTGCCTCGAGTTCTACCCCGGCTCTATGGTGGCCATCTTCCCCGGTATCCCATTCCACCCTTGGCTCTATGGGGCCATCTTCCCAGCTGCTTCCAGTTCCATCCTTTGCTCTATGGGGCCATCTTCCCAGCTGCCCCCTGTTTTGTCCTTGACTCTATGGGACCATCTTCCCAGCTGCCTCCTGTTCCATCCTTGGCTCTATGGGGTCATCCTCCTAGACACCTCCGGTTTCACCCTTGGCTCTATGGGGCCACCTTTCCAGCTTCCCCCCTTTCCACCCTTGCCATTGTGTCCTCATTGGGTCATTTGTCAACAGCATCTGCTTAGCACCAAGCAGTGGTCCTGGATCCTCTCAGATGTGGCCCTTGTGGTAATGGACATGATCAGTGCATGTGGGGAGTGGCCAGTGATCACATGGTCACACGGAGGTGCTACCCACACTGTTCTGGGAAGGATACACATGGGTTCTGTGGGCCATGGAGGTCATGCCAGGCTCTGAGCCCGGGTCATGGAACTGAAAGCCAAAGGACAGATTTGAGCCAGTTGGTTTATCAGAAGCAGTAAGAGCGACTCACAGAGGGGCTGCCTCCACGGGCCTTGTACAAACAGCACCCCGTTTCCAGGACCCACAGTGGCCTGTGTGGCTGCAAGGGTGGAGTGGGGTGGGCTGGGGTGGGACGGACCCTGCGTGTGCACTACAGCCAGATCATGCAGGGGTGGGTAGGGGACATGCAGGGTTTTTTTTTTTTTTTTTTGTATTTAAGAAGAGAAAGAGGAAGACCTAAGGGAGAGAGAGAAAAACAGAGGCAGAGAGGAGGAAAGAGCAGTGGAGGCTGTGACCAGATTTTCCTGAGGGACGTTAACCACCTGACTGGCTTCTCTAATGTGGGCGCCTACTGCTGGTGCTGGCTTGTGTGTTTGGACTTGTAAGTTCGGTGTCATCTTCTCTGGCTGGCTGGTATCTTCCGAATGCTGACTTCTGTGGACTGAGAGGTCTTGCACCCCACTTTCCCCTTCCCAAGACAGTGACAAGGGAGAACTGGGCTTTGCCTCTGTCTCTGAGAGCTCCAAACACCCAGGTCACCCTTAGCCAACCCTGTTTGAGCCACTGCTGCCAGGAAGAGCCCCAAGCCGATTCTTGCTGCCATTTTGTCTCTCTTCCCAGGAGTGCTGGCCACAATGTCTCTACCTGTCCGGGAGCCCAGTCTCCCTTATCAGTGTCCATCAATACTAGCTGGTTTGAGGGTTTCCTTTGGATGTGCTGCTGGTGGGCAGCAGGCAGAAGGGATGGCAGGTGGTCCAGAGCCACTCTAGGCAGGCCAGCCTGCTGTGCTGTGGGCCCTGTGCCAGCACGGGTCCCCTCCATAGCCTGTGCCCTTCTGGGCAGCCTCATGGCTCCGTGGCCACCCAGCTCCCCAAAGCCAAGAAAGTGACTGCCCTTCCACGGTCGGCACCCCCATCCAGTCTTCTTTTCAGTAAGTCTAAAAAATTAAGTCATCTCATCATTGCCATGCAATGTCCATTGGTGGGGGCATCAATTAAAACCGAAATAAGAGTAATATGATAAGGAAAGGCAGACATAGATCCTGCCCCTGCTCCCATTAGCAGCTCCCGTGAATGCAGCACAGCTGCAGGAGCTGGCCCGCCTGCTGCATCCTCTCCCTGCTGCAGCTGAGGGCATTCTGAGTGAGAAATTCCTCATTGGGATTGTGTGTGAATTTAGCAGATAATAATTTTAGAGCTTTAAACTGACATTTTAGAAATGACCACTGTAATTCTGGCAAGCAACAATGGATTCCATAAATGATGGAGATTCTAAGAACAGGATTGATTTCCACAGCCCAGGGTCGTTGATGCCGTTTGGAATGGAGAGCTGTGAAGGGGAATGCCTGGGTCTCACAGAGGAGGCTCATGACCTGGAAAGATGTGGGACTGGGGGCCATGTCTGTAGCTCCCCTGCCATGGAGCAGAATCTGCCTCTCCATAAGCGTAAGCTCTGGGGACTGTGACATCCGCGCTGGGCCTGGCCCCTGCCTCCTGCCCAGCCCCTGCCAGCCGCACATGGTGGAGACCGGCTGCCCATAGCTCTTGTTCTCAGATGTGGGCAGAACGGGAATCTGCCATGTGCCTGTGGATTTAAAAAAAAGAAACCCAGGCTGCTTTTATGTCTGTTAGAAGGAGCCTGCACTTCAAAGTAGTGGGGATGTATATTTAAAAAAATTCCATGCTCATGGGCCAAAGATTTCCCCGGGGCTGCATGCTGATTTGCAGCCCATTGTGTGTGGCTTTGGGACGCTGGAGGTGTGGAGCAGTTTAAGTGACAAACAGGTTGGAAAAGCAAAGGACACCAGGTGAGGATGACGGAGCGAACATCCTGTTGCTTCCTGATAGTTCCTGCCAATATGGGATCCCACTACTATCTTTCTGCACTAAAAATATGTATATATGGAGATAGAAACTGTTGTAATGGCTCCATGCATTCAGTAGAGGAAATGAGAGAAGAAAGAAGGAACAGATTTAGTCCTGCCCAGAATCTGCACTTCCACGGAGGATGCCAGGATATCACGGGAGAGACTGTAGCTCTGGTCCAATGGGGAGAGCTCTTGGCAGGAGCCAGCATGTTTCTGGGTTCCATTTGGGAGGACAGTTTACTTTTACGAGGTGCTTTGAAATCAGGTGGACGTCTCTAACTCCTGGACCTTTCCCTGCCTTTCCAGCCACTGTTGTCTCTGTGGAGTCAGGGGGCAGGGCCTTTGGGATCAGCTTCTGCCCTCGTGAAAACAGTTGAGCAGCCTGAGAGAACCACGAAGGACCTCACCTGAGTATCAAGTCACCTCATCAGGCTGAATTGTGTGGATCTAAGGACTTTAAAGAGGTGATTTAGGTAAAACGAGGTTATTAGGGTGGCCCCTGATCCAGTGTGACTGGTGTCCTTATGAGGGATTAGGACACAGCCACACAGAGGGACGAGCCCCTGAGGATCCCCGGGAAGATGGCACCTGGAAGGTGAGGAGAGAGGCCTCAGAAGGAATCAGCTCTGCTGTCACTTGATGCCAACTTCCAGCCTCTGAGCCTGCGAGGAAGTAAGTTGCGATTCTTTAAGTCCTCTAGTCTGTGGTCACTGGGTACGGCAAATGGAGATGACGAATACGGCCATTTCTGTAGTTTGAATGTGTCCCCAAAAGTCCATGTGTTGGAAATTTGACCCCCAACGTGAGCAGTGCTGAGAGGTGGGATCTTTGGGAGGTGATTAGGTCATGAGGATTCTGCTCTCATGAATGGATTAACCCATCCATTGATTACTGGATTATTGGACTGATGGGTTAGGGAGGGGTGGGGTTAGTTATCACTAGAATGGGTTGGTAGTAAAAGCCAGGTTGCTTCTCTCTCATGAGCCCCTTGACCATATGAAGCCCTGCACCCCCTCGGGACTCTGCCGAAAGTCCCCACCAGCAAGAAGGGCCTCACCAGATGTGGCCCCTGGACCTTGGATTTCCAGCTTCCAGCACTGTAGGAAATAACTTCCTTTACTTTACAAACCACCCAATGTCAGCTATTCCATTATACAACAGAAAACAGACAAGACAGGCATCAGGAACCTCTGAGTTCCTGACAATGGTAGTTTAAAACTATTGGCCGTGGGTTCTTCCAGGGGTGGGGGTCTGTGGCCTCTTGACTTGCATCCAGGTGGGCCCATGGCCACTTGAACCAACAGAGATGGGTAGGCGATACCAGGTGACTTTCTGAGCTGGGTCGTAAGGGGCCGTGTTCTGTGCCCAGGCTCTGGGCATGGTCACATCCCACTTGAGCAACCTTCTCTCCTTGGACCCAGTTGCTGTGTTGGGAGAAGGCTGGGAACAGAGAAAGGCAACATAGACACACATGGTTAACAGGCTCATGGAACCTCACTCTTGAGTCATCTTGGCTCAGCCACTAGACATGAATCAAGAAACACCAGAAAATTCCAGCTTCTGGCCATCTGAGTTCTCATGAGAGTTTTGGACACTGAGGAACAGAGGCTGACAACCACTGTTGTGCCCAGTCCAAATCCTTGACCTATGGGATCCACGAGCTTAATATATTGGTGGTTGTTTCTCTCTGCTTTCTTCAGGGTGGTTTGTTATTCAGCTATGGATAACTAGAGCCCTGACTCACCTTGATGGATCTCATTGTTATTCATCCAGAAATCTTTTATTGAGAAAAATAATATTTGCCATGTTGTGCAAGGAGTTGGGGTTGCAAAGCTGTGTGCTGTGACCTATAACACAAGGCGGCAGGGTTGTCTGATCTCCGAGAGCCACGTGCCTGGGATCTTCTGGCCACGGTATCTCACAGAATTCCTAATGCACAGTCTGTGTGGGAGATGATGCTGGGGTCCCCCCCCTCCCTCTAGGCTCCTCCACGTGCTCTGCTCACATCACTGAGGGGTTGGCAACAGCCTGCTGAGTCCCTTTCGACCCTTAGCCCACTGTGCAGCAATCAGACTGGCTAAAACCTGTGTGGCTGGCTCCACCCTCAGATCTCCCCACTCCTCTCATTAGCCGCCTGCCTTCTCAGCCGGCGCTCTTATTCTTATGACTCTTGCCTGACCCTGCCTCAGCTCTGTGTCCTCCCAGACTGCTGACTGAGGCTTTGCCCAGCGGATTTTCCATTGCCAAATTAGAGCTTTTCTCTCCTTGCCTGACTGCTCCCTGTCACTGTCCTCTGTATCTTCCTGTTCCTGATTTTGGCTGGCTATCAAGAGAAGATCTACAATCATCCCATCTCTTGTGGCACCTTACCATGTGCAACTCCCTCGTATCTAATACCTCACTTCACCTTTTCTGTTCTTCTATTTATAAGCTACGTGATGTCAGACAGGGCGCTTAACTACTCTGGGCTTTGGCTCCCTTATTTAACAATAGTTATCATAATAATACCTTCCCTGTCCAATTTACAGTTTGTCTGACAGCTCTTCATTGAACAAACATGCATTGGGTTCCTACTGAGTGCTGGGTGCTGTATCCAGCATTGCTAAGACAACGGCCATGAGACCAGCAAGCATGCCTGGGTTTTGCATTCTAGTGGGATGTCTCAGTCTATTTTCTGCTAAAACAGAATACCACAGACTGGGCAGTTGATAAAGCAGATAAATTTACCTCTTGCAGTTGAAGAGGCTGGGAAGTCCAAGAGCATGGCATTGGCATCTGGGTCATCCCATGGTGGAAGGGCAGAGACTAAGAAGAGCACCAGGTGCCAGACTCACTTTGCAACAACCCACTCTCACAATAACTAACCTGACCTCATGACCCAATCACCTCCCAACAAAGTTGCATTGTGATTGAGTTTACAACACAAGAACTTTTGGGGGGGCAAATTCAAGCCAGGCATGGGGATTAGTGTAAATAAATGAATAGTGCACACTAACTGATTGAGTTGTTAACAAAAATGAAAAGACAAGGGTGGGTTTGGGGAGTGGTGGGAGGGTGAACAGGCCTCTGGAAGTGGCACATACAGGGAAAACCCCTGTGCAGGCAGAGACCTGGGCTGATGAGAAGGGGCCGGACTTGGGGATCTGGGAAAAAGCGTCTCAGTTGAGGGAGAAATGGAGCAAGCCTGGAGCCCTGAAGAGCTTGAGGACTTTGAGACCAGGGAGCAGGTACTGGTCACAGGGAGTGGGAGATTGGCTCAGGCAGGACCAGGCAGGGTCTCTGTCCCTGGTAAAGAATGTGGGTATTATTTTGAGTGAAAGGAGTGGCATACTCAGAACTGTTTTGGGGTGATCCTTCCTGCTGCCATGTGAACAATGCAGCCAGAAATGGTGCTGGGGGTGTTATTAGGGTACTGCCATGACCCACTCAGAGATGACAGTGGCTGGACCACAGTGGGGAGAAGAGGGGGATCATCACAACCTGTTCCTGGAAGCCCTACTGGGTGTGAGGGGAGTAGAGGAATTAAGAATGGCCCCCACCACTTGATAAATGGAGAAACCCAAGGCAGTCATGTGGTTTCTGAGGTGTGGGGAAAGTGAAGGGCTCCTCTTTGTGTAATGCGTGAGCTTCCTGAGATGTCTTCATGGGAATAGAAAGTTGGCCTTGGGACGTTTGCTACTGGAGCTCAGAAGCACAATACTAACCTGGAGAAACATGGATGCCATTTGCTTAGGGTGGTGTCAGAATGTGTAGAGGATGACCATCGTTTGGGGAGAGGTGACAAGGACCCATGGATGCCCCACACTACTTGTCAGAGCCCTCATCCTGGGCTCCGTGTCCTATGGATGCCATAACAGATGTCCACAGACTTGATGACTTAAAATAGTCAAAATTTGTTCTTTGCAGTAACGGAGGCTGAAAGTCCAAAATCAGTTTCAGGGGGCAAAATCCGGAGGACCTGCTGAGCTGTGCTCTCCCTGAAGGCTCTAGCAAAGAGAACTTCCTGCCTCTTCTAGCTTCTGGGGTCTCCTGGTGTTCTTGGCGCCACATGGCTCTAATCTCTCCTCTGTGGCCACATGGCCTCCCCTGTGTGTTGAATCTCCCTCTGCCCTCTTTTCTAAGGATACTCATGATCGGATTTAGGGCCCACTCAGATAATCCACAATAATCTTTCCTTGTCTCTTCTGCGGAGACCTTTTTCACAGTTTCCAGGGATTAGGGTCTGCTAATTGGGGACCATTGTCCAGCCCACTTCATACTAAAGGTTTGAAGAGGCAGTACTTCAATATCGAAAACTTGAACTTGGGGTAAGAGTGCAATCTTGGAATTGCATTTCTAAACAAATGGAGTTGGGCTACGCATATTCCTAGTTGTCTGACCACAGGCCTGTTTCTTGGTTTCCGGACCTCAATGTGTTTATCCACAAAGTGGGGATAATGCCACACTCATTCTCAGGACTGTTGCTTGGGTTTGATGAGATCATATGTGCAAAGTATTTGGGACAGTGCCTGACATACACAAAAGCCCAGATAGAGATCAGTTCCCTTTCTTCTCCTTGGCTGGTACCTAAGGGATTGGAGAGGTCCCCTTGTGTCACTCCCCAGAGCTGACCCAGCTTGTCTAGCGGTGTCTCACATCAACCGTAGGCTGGAATCTTTTGCAGGGAGGCTTACGTAGAAAAATGGAACATGCGATGATTGCAAGCCCACCCAGGGTATCCAGGAGACCTCCGAGTGAGGAGGGAGGGCCAGGCGTGTGCTGAGAAGTTGTAGGAAGCCCTGCCTGCTGCTCCCTCTGCTAATGAGCCGCAGAGCCTGCAGCACTGACAGGTTCATCCCAGGGACTCTGGAGTTCTTCTCTGCAGGGACTGAGCCGTGAATCCGCCTGCGTGCTGAGCTTGTCTTTCCGCTCTCATCTTTCCATGGCAACCGGGGAAAGGGGGCCAGGATGTGGCAATCTCCACAGGAGAAGCGTGGGCGCGGCTGTCTGTAGGCAGCAGGGCTGGAAGGAGAGGAGGAACAGCAGCCCTGATTTCAGGCCAGCACTTGATACAAGCCCATCATGGTCACATGGGGGCTCTTGAAATACCCTGTGTCCTGTCTCCCTCTGGTCTGCCTGATGTTGCAGAAGAGAAAACAGAAACAGAGGGGCAAAGTGACTTGGTGAATGGTGCACAGCTGGTTAACAGGAGATGGGGGGTGGCATCGCAACCTGGGGCTTCCGACTGGAGGGCGACTCGCTGTTAGGGAGGCCTTTTATGTGCGTTAAGGGGGTCCTCCTGCACCACTGGTTTGAATTCAGGTCAGATTTACTGAGGGGCCTTGTTGAAATGACAGGGCAGGCCCATCATCGATCTCACCCTGAGAAGAGAGTAAGGGCTCCATACAATGTTAGGAAACCCAGGACTTCTAAGGACTTCTGCTCACCCTAATTCATTTAGGGGCCCATCAGTAAGTGTTTCACTGAGAACTTATTAAAATGTGCAGATGGTCTGTTCAAAGAGCATTACAGGTACTCCTCATGGAGCAGTCTTTGTTACAGGAAGGGGCTGGAATGAAAGGGGAAAGAATAATCGAAACAGAGATTGCAGGGCCCCGGAGTGGTGACTGAGGTCTGGGCTCCATCCTGCTTGCCTGTCCCCCCTCGCTATGGTCACTCAAGGCTCATAAACCACCCCTGGGAGCTCAGCGTCCCTCATGGCGACTGTCCTGTGACTGAACGGCCTTCATGTGTTCAACGGCCACTATTGTTGACTCCCACATTGGCTTGTTGCACTTTCCACTTCCATTCCTAGTTCTACTCATTTGGGCTCCACGGGAAAATGCTTTTCCTTCTCTGACCTGACAGCACCGTGGATACTTGGAGACACCTCACGCTTCACCCTGTGACCAGTCTCCCCCACCTCATTCTCAGGATGGGGCAGATCTGGTTCCACTCTCCCCTTGGGGCTGGGTGCCGGGGACCTGCGGGAAGGTCTGGGTGCTTGGGCCCGTTCTGCTCACCTCTCAGGCATGAGAGCCCAGAAAAGTGTCACTGGTGGCTGGACCAAGAGCTCAGATGAATGTTCCCCATGCCGGAGGTGGCCTCCAGGGATAAAATGTAGGCCTTATTGAGGAAAAAGACAACCCCAGAATGTGGGATGTTATGACAAGAGGAGATTCCTGATCTGCAGACACAGAGTACGGAGTCTCCTCATGGGGACCAACCTTGGGACATCTTTGCCTCCCTCTCAGCCAACTCAGGATTCATCCTGCGATGGTTCTGAGAAGGGACTAGTTAATTGTGAGGCAGCATCTTCATGGGTGGCCATCTTTATTTTTAGAAGGTTATCTTTAATATGCAGCTGAAATCTGCTTGAAATCTGAGCATTCCAGGGGAGCCTTCCCGGGCCTGGGGGCTGCCCCAGCAAAGCCTTGCTTCAGTGGTTTCTGCTTGTGTTAGGAGCAGAGGCCCCAGGACCAGAGGCATCAGACCAGACCCATCTGCATGTCTGCAGGGTCCCATCGAGGCTCAGTGTCTGGGAGCTGCAGGGAGCAGGGACAGAGGACAACGCAGCGTGTGCTGGGTGCCTCCTCATGTGTGCCCTGGGAAGTGCTCTGTGCTGCTTATTTCACAGAAGATGTCATCTGCATCAAGCTGCCTCTGTGCCATGCAATAATCCGAGTCTGTAATAATCTGAAGCCTGGAGCCTGGGTAGGGTTTTTTTGTTTTTTTGTTTTGTTTTTTAACAACTCCATTTGCTTTTTAGCCAGTGGAGATTCCTCCAAGGTTTTCGCATTCATTGCTCATCAATCTCAGTTTTCTGTGCTGTGGATGTCCGTCTCTGTGAATGTGAGAGTAGGAAGAAGGTGCGGGAGCTGTGCATGGCCCCTGACAGCCACCGTGGGCCGGGTACCATTTTACATCTTCCCAGTGATCACCGGGTCCCCATGACGTAGGTTCATCCCCTGATTTTGTGTGTTCGGGACAGAAACTCACTGATTTCAAAGTCTGAGTCTTCCCCACTGCCTGGCATGCTAAGTCTCAGAACCATTCAGAAAAGAGTTGAACAACCACGAGTGGCATGAGATTGGTCTCCCTGGAGGTGGAGTCTGGGCCAGGGCCATGGCGTGCCTGATGGTGCTTGGACCCAGTGGCACCCCAGCCCCACCCCTCGGGTGCCACTGCCTGAGTTTCTTGCAGGTGAATCCCGGACTCCTCCACTTGTGTCTCCCCTGCTGCTCAGAGGCCAGAGGTGGAGCAACAGGGCGAGGCGGGCTGAACTTCTTCTTACTTTCAGTCATTTTCAAGCCAATATTTATTTTAAGCAAAGAAACACAGACACATAGTTTAGAAAGTCAAGCTGTGTGTGTTGGGAGAAACAGTACTTCTCCAGTCCCGGCACTACCTGTGGGGGTATCTGGGGCCTTTCCCAGGCTTGGGTCATGCTAGTCTGCTCCTCTCTGAAGGGATGATAGATTATCTTAATGAGTTGAGATGAGGCTGGGGCCCATGTGCCTCCGCCCTGCCCTCCTTTTCCCCACTGGGAGCCAGTCTCCTACAGGGAGTTTGCATTCTGGTTGGTGTCCCCATGCCGTGAATCCTGCAGGGTCTGGTGAGGGGAGGCCTGGGGGCTGGCTCGTGTCTGGGTCGGGGGTCAGCCTCAGAGGCCCATTGCTGCTGCTGCGGGCTCCTCTCCCCCAGCCTGCTGCGTGTCTGCCTGGCTCCCCGTTGGTTCTGGAGCTCCTGCGGAAGGAGAGGCGCCGATTTTCAGGATTCCTAAGCGGCCTCCGTGGTGCCAGGGGATTCCCATGCCCTGTGCCACATGTCTCAGCCTCTGGTGCCATGCCTCACAGCCAACCACTTGCAACTCTTTTAGGCTTTTTTCTTCATATTTATCTTTATGTTCCTAATAATATGCTGTTGTAATTAGCCCTTATCAATGAGATACGATCTCTGGACTCACCACATGGCAGATCAGGCTTGGCTCTTCACAGTCCTCCTTGCTCTCTCCGCCCTATCGATGCAGTGATAGGCAGTTAAGTGAAAACATTGTCAGGTGTCCGTGCTGCCCCTGCCCCCCGGTGACTGCTGTTCCTTTGTGAGCAGCGGAGCTCTTGGAGCACGATCCCTTCCTGCATGGGGCCCTACTGGGCTGTGCTGTGGACGGGTTGACTTTACTGGAGGTGGGTCTGCTGGTGAGCTGGTGGTCTTGGGGGACACTTGAAAACATCTGATTTGTCCAGAATGGACCCCTCCTGTCCTTGGATGATGTAGTGGAGCCTCCACTTCTGGTTGGCTTTGGGAAGAGCCCTCGGGGGTTGCAGGGCAGAAGGCTATTCAGTGTGCAGTTTGACCTGTTCCTGCCTTTTCCTGCCTGAGCCTCACACACACTAGCCATCCACTCTGTGTTTTGGAGTCCAGAGCTCCTCCAGCCCAGTGTCTTCAGAGTCTGCTGAAGCCTGCCTCTAAGCATGAGGTATAGGCCGAGAGAGGTGTGAGGGGAGAAGCAGTTTTCTGGTTGAACTGAGAGGACTTGAGGAGTCAAGGTTCCTGTTCTGTCCGCACTATTTCTACTTCCTCATCCCATGTTCTTCTCTCAATCCAACTCCTTAGGGCTTCTGGCTCCACTGAGGCTATCAGTCTCCACTGAGGCTGATACTGTCTCGGCCCTATGTGCCTCCATGCTGTTAGCCTCAGTGCCCATCTCTTCGCTCTGACCTGACAGTTCTACACCATCCCCTATTCATAAAATACACACAGTCACATACATGGGCCCATGCACATGCACACACTTGCACACACATGTGGACACATACACACATATGCATACATGTGCACACACACGCACACGGATACAGACATAGACATACATGCACACAAATGCAGACACACATGCACTCATGTGCACATACACATGCATGCACACAAGGCACACACACAGACACACAGGCACACATACACTTTTAGTTGAACACTGTTATGGGCTGAATTGTATTTCCCCCAACTTCATATGTTGAAGTCATAACCCCAATGTGACTGTATTTGAAGGAAGGTCTCTTAAGGAGGTGACTAAGGTTAAGTGAGGCCATAAGGGTGGGCCCTGATCCCATAGGACTGGTGTCCTCATAAGAGGAGGAGGAGGTGCCAGGAGTGTGTGTGCAGGGAGGAAAGGCCATGTGAGGACACAGAAGAACCATCTGCAAGTCAGGAAAAGAGGCCCCGTCACCAACCAGCTGACACCTTGATCTCAGACTTCCAGCCTGCAGAACTGTGAGAAAATTAATTTCTGCTGTGTAAGTTATCCAGTCTATGGTGTTTTGTTACAAGCAGCCTGGAAGACAAGTACAGATTTTGGTATTGCAAGTCGGGTGCTACTGTAGCAAACACCTAAAAATGTACAAGTGGCCTTGGAACTGCTTATATGCTGGAAGAGTTTCACTTGGAGCTAGAAGAAACTGAGATTGCCTTAAGGGACTATTGGTAGAAGTATGGATGTTAAAGGTAATTCTAGGGAAGCCTTTGAAAGGAGTCGGTAGAGCTGTAGAGAAATGTTCTGTTGTCTTAGAGGATATATAAATAATTATAAACAGGATGTTGATAGAAACATGAATGTGAAAGAAGCTTCTGATAAGGTCTCAGAAGGAAATACGGAACAGGTTATTGGACAAAGGCTAGCCTTATTATAAAGTGCCAAAGAACTTGGCTGGATTGTGCTCTAGTGTCTTGTGGAAGGAAGAAATTGGGAGTTACAATTTTGGATATTTAGCAGAGGAGATTTCTAATCAAAACGTTGAAGGTGTGACCTGATTTTTCACTGCTTGTTAAATGTGAGAGGAGAGAGATATGTTGAAGGAATTGTTGAGCAAAAAAGAAACCATAGACTGGATAAAGAAAATGTGGTCCATATACACTGTATATGTGTATATATATATACATATACTATGCAGCCATGGAAAAGAATGAGATCATGTCTTTTGTAGGGACCTGGATGGAGCCGGAGGCTATTATCCTTAGCAAAACTAACCCTGTGACAGAAAACCAAATATCATATGCTCTCACTTAAAAGTGAGAGCTAAATAACAAGAGCACATGGACCCAAAGAGGGGGACAACAGACATTGGGGGTCTACTTGAAGGTGGAGGGTGGGAGGAGGTAGAGGATGAGAAAAAATATCTATTGGGTACTATGTTTAGTGCCTGCATGATGAAATAATCTGTACATTAAACCCCTGTGACATGAGTGTACCTGTGTAACAAACCTGTACATGTACCCCTGAACCTAAAACAAAAGTTAAAAGAAAAAAAACCCTAAAACGTAAAGATTTGGGAAATTCTCAGCCTATCCATATTACAAAAAATGAGAAAACATGTTCTGGAGAGAACGATGAGTATGGCTGGACAGTCACTCCGTATCAAGATTACCCATGGGTTTAATCAGCCATCTCAGCAGAATCCAGGAACAGAGATGGGGTTGTGCCGGCAGAAACACTGTTCATTTGCACTAAAGAGAACAGAGAAGGTGGGATAGGATGAAAGAAGGCTGTCTGACTTCTGGGATGAGACAGTAGAACTCGCTAGCTTCAATCAAGCCTTATCCTTCAAGAAAAGAGAAGAATGACCACAAAGACAATTCAGAGCTCACTGGGGTGCCCCTCCCATCATGGGTGTGGGGGCAAGACTGTTTCCTCCTCAGCTTCCATGACCAGGATATCATTTCCTTAGGGGGAAGGCTCCTGCAGAACCATGGGGTGGGGCCCTCACAGATATGAGGGGGTAAGTCCACCATCTAGGGTGTTGGGGTGGTGCCTCCAAGGGGCCCAGAGAGCAGAGCCAAAGAGGATTGTTCTGAGCCTTGAGAGCTGATGAAGTTTGCCTTGCAGGTTTTGGGCTTGCTTAAGACCCAGCACCAGTTTTTCCTTTCCTATTTTTCCCTCTTGGAATGGGCCTCTCTATCTTATCCCTTCCCATCATTGTATTTTGGAAGCACATCACACTTACCTGGTTTCCCAGGTTCATAGCTGCAGAGCATTTTTGCCTCAGAATGAATTATGCCTTGAGTCTCACTCATACATAATTTAGATGATCTTTGTATACTTTTTAAAATTTTTCATTTTTTATGATAAGAACACTTAACATGAAATATACCCACTTGACAATTTTTTAAGTGTACAGTAGATTATTGTTCACTACAGGTACACTGTTTTACAGCAGACCTCAAGGGGAGACTCAGTTTGCTTGACTGAATCCTTATGCCTGTTGATTTTTTACTCTCCATTTTCCCCTTCATTTTCTCCAGTCTCTGACAACCACCATTTCTCTCTTTGCATCTATGAACTTGACTGTTTTAGATAGCCCGTTTTCAGCGGAACCATACAGTGTTTGTCTTCCTGTGACTGTCTTATTTCACTTAACATAATCTCCTCAAAGTTTATCCATGTTGTCACATACTGCAGAATTTCCTTCTTTTAAGACTGAATAGGATTCGGTTGCATATATTTACCGTATTTCTTTATCCATTCATCTGTCAATTAACATTTCAGTTGCTTCTACATCTTGGCTTTTGTGAATAGTATTACAATGTATATAGAAGTGCTAATATCTTTTTGAGATCCTGATTTCAATTCTTTTGGATGAATACTGAGAAATAGGATTGCTGAGTCATATGATAGTCCTATTTTTAGTTTTTTGAGGACTGTCCATACTGGTTTCCATAGTGGCTGCACCATTTTGCATTCTTACCAATAGTGTGCAAGGGTTCTCTTTTCTCCATGTACTTACTGACACTTGTTGCTTTTTAAAAATAATAACCATCCAGATAGGTATAGGGTGATATCTGGTTGTGGTTTTGATTTGCATTTCCCTGATCGTTAGTGATGTTGAGAACTTTTTCATATACTTGTTGGTTATTTGCATATCTTATTGGAGATATGTCTATTCACACCCTTAGCCAATTTTTATATCAGGTTATTAGATTAAAAAAAATATTGAATTGTAGGAGTTCCATAAATATTTTGGAGAATAACTTATTTCCAAATGTATGGTTTGCAAAGATGTTCTCCGTTTTCATAAGTTGACTTTTCACTCTATTGGTGATTTACATTGTTGTGCAAAAACTTTTTAATTCGAAGCTGTCCCATTCATCTTTTTTTTGTTGTGTTATATCCATTTGATAATGTCTAAGACCATTGTTATGAAGCCTTTCCCCTATGTTTTCTCCTTGAAAACATATGTAAGACTTAAATGTAGTGTTATAGTTTTAGGTCTCACATTTAAACCATTTTGAGTTTACTTCTGTGTATGGTGTAAGATAAAAGTCTAATTTTATTTCTTTGCACATAGATATTCATTTTTTTCCAAGACCATTTGTTGAAGAGACTGTCCTTTCCCCATTGTATGCTCTTGGTACTCTTGTAAAAGGTCTGTTGACCATATATGTGCAGATTTATTTCTAAGCTCTCTATTTTGTTCGATTTCTGCATACGTCTGTTTTTATGTCAACACCATACTGTTTTGATTAGTGTAGCTTTGTAGTAGATTCTAAAACCAGGAAGTATGATGTCTTCAACTTTGTTCTTCTTTATCAAGATCGATTTTACGGTTTGTGTTTTCTTTTTCTATTTTTGAAAAAAATGCATTGGTATTTTGATTGGGATTGCATTAACTCTGTAAATCACTTTCAGTAGTATGGAAATTTTGACAATATTAAGTTTTCTAATTCATGAACACAGAAATTTTCCATTTATTTGTGTCCTGTTGAGTTTCCCTCATCAATGTTTTATAGTTTTCAGTAGACAAGTCTTTTACCTCCTGAAGTTATGTTTTTATATAGGTATTTCATTTTTATGATGCTTTTGTAAATAAAATATTTTCCTAATTTTCTATTCAGATATTTTGTTGTTAGTGTATACTGAGTTTTATGTGTTGATTTTGTATCCTGCAACTTTATTGACTTGGTTTTTTAGTTCTAACAGAGTGTTTAGGTGTTTGTGTCTGTGGGATCACATTTTCTGCAACCGGGAACAATTTTACTTCATTCTGATTTGGATACCTTTTATTTATTTATTTATTTATTTATTTATTGCTTAATTATCTGGGGAAAACTTTCATATTTTGTTGAATTGAAGAGATGAGAGTGAATACTGTTGCCTTGTTTCTGATCTTTGAGGAAAAACTTTCATTTTTCATTACTGAGGATGATGTTAGCTGTGGGATTTTTATATATAGCCTTTATTATGTTGAGATAATTTTCTTCCATTTCTAGTTTGTTGAGAGTTTTTATCATGAAAGAGTATTGAATTTTTAAAACACTTTTCTGCATCTGCTGAGATCATTATGTAATTTTTATCCTTTAATTAATGCAATGTATCTCAATTATTGATTTTCATATGGTTAACAATCTTTGCATCTCAAAGATCAATCCCACCTGCTCACCGTCTATAGTCCTTTTAGTATGCACTTGGATTCAGTTTGCTAGCATTTTCTGATAATTTTTTTCATCTATCTTCATTAGGGATATTGGCTTGTAGTTGTTTCTTCTTCTCCCTCCTCCTCTTCTTCTCCTCCCCCTCTCTCCCTCCCTCCCTCCCTCCCTCCCTCCCTCCCTCCCTTCCTTCCTTCCTTCCTTCCTTCCTTCCTTCCTTCCTTCCTTCCTTCCTTCCTTCCTTTCTTTTTTTAAAATTGAGACAGGGTCTCACTCCATCATCCAGTCTGGAATGCAATGGGGTGAGCATAGCTCACTGCAACCTCAAACTCTTGGGCTCAAGGAATCCACCTCTGGGTGCTATGTTGCCCAGACTGGTCTTGAACTTCTGATCTCAAGTGATCCTCCTGCCTTGGCCTCCCAAAGTGTTGGGATTATAGGTGTTAGCCAGTGTACTGGGCCTTCTGTTTTCTTATCTGTGGTATCTTTGGCCTCATAAAATGGGTTTGGAAGTATTTCCTTTCTTGACTTTTTTTTGTAAGAGTTTGGGAAAGATTGGAATTAATTTTGTAAATGTTTGGTGGAATTCACTAGAGAGTCCATCTGGTCCTGGGTTTTTCTTGTTGGAAGGTTTTTGATTATTAATTCAATCTCCATACTAGTTATAGATCTGACTTTCTATTTCTTCATTATTTAGTCTTCATAGGTTGCATGTTTCTAGGAATTTATCAATTTCTTCCAGATTATCCAGTTTGTTGTTGTATAATTATTCATAGTAGTCTCGTATGATACATTTTAATTCTGTGGTATCAGTTGTAATGTCTCTTTCTGCTTTTAGTTATCTGAGTCCTCCCTCTTTTTTCTGTAATCTAGCTAAAGGTTTGTCAATTTTATTTTTTTTAAAAACCTTTCTTAGATTTATCTGTTTTTCTCTATTGTTGTTTTATTTTACTATTTCAATTATTTCTGTACTAATCTTTGTTACTTTTTCCTTCTGTGAACTTTGGGGTCAGTTTGTTGTTTTTCTGATGTTTTGAGGTGTAAAGGTGAGTTGTTTATTTGAGATCTTTGTTCTTTCTCAATGCAGTTATTTATTACTATTCACTTCTCTCAGAACTGCTTTTGCTGCATTCCATACGTTTTGATATGTTGTGTTCTCATTTTTATTTTTTCAATACATTTTGATTTCCCTTTGATTTTTTTTAACTCAATGGTCATTCAAAAATGTGTTGTTTAATTTCTATATATTTGTAAGTTTTCAAAGTTTTCTTCTGCTACTGATTTCTAGTCCTACTCCATTGCAGAAAAATGTATTTGGCATGATTACAACCTTCTTAAATTTGTTAAGACTTGTTTTGTGACCTAACATGTAATCTATCCTGGAGAAAGGTCCATGTACAGTTGAGAAGAATGTGCACTCTGCTGCTGTTGGGTGGAAGGTTCTGTCAAAGTTTTATAGTTCCTTTTGGTCTATAGTGTTATTCAAGTCCTCTATTGCTTTATTGGTCTTCTGTCTGAATGTTCAGTCCATTATTGAAAGTAGGGCATAAAAGTCTCAGTATTATTGTATTTTTGTCTTTCTTTGTATTTTGTATTTCTCCCTTCAGTTTTGTTAAGTTTTGCTTTATATATTGAGGTGTTCTGATGTTGGGTGCATACATATTTGCGATTGTTCTATGTTTCTGGTGGATTGACCCATTTATTATTATTCAGTGTCATTCTTTGCCTCTTGCAACAATTTTTGATGTAAAGTTGATTTTGTCTGATATACATATAGCCATCTGTGCTCTCTTTTGGTTAGCATTTGAATGAAACATATTTTTCCATTCCTTCACTTTCAGTTTCTGTGTGTCCTTAAATCTAAAGTGAGTTTCTTGTAAATAGCATATAATTGGTTCTTCTTTTTAAAAAAGTTGTTCAGCCACTCTGTTTTTTATTTATTGTCTTTTAAAAATCCATTCAGCAATTGTATGTTTAATCCATTGTAATTTAAAGTAATTATTGATAGGAAAGGATTTACAATTGCCCCTCTGATATTTGTTTTCTGTTAGTCTTATAGTTATTTTGTCTGTCTTTTCTTCTTGTGGAGTCTTCCTATATGTTTTGTTGATTTTTGTATTATGTGCTTTGATTTCTTTCTCTTTCTCTTTTGGGTGTCTTCTATAGGTATTTTTTTTTTGTATGGTCAACTTGGAGCTTACATAAAATATCCTATAATTATAGAAGTTCATTTAAGCTGATAATAAGTTCAGTTGCACACAAAATCTCTCCATTTTAGGTTCTTCCCACCTCCACATTTTCTGTTATTATCATAATTTACATCTATTGTTTCTTTTAACATACTTTAAAGTTATAATTATTTTTAATATACTTGTCTTTTAACTTTTATATTAGAATTAACAGTGATTTACTCACCACCATTGCAGTAGTGTACTGCTCTGTGTGTGTGTGTGTGTGTGTGTGTGCATGTATACCTTTATTAATGAGTTTCATACTTTTTTATGTTATCATGTTACTGTTTGGCATCCTTTTGTTCCAGCTTGAATAATTCCCTTTAAGTCAGGTCTAATGGTGATGAACTCCCTCAGCTTTTGTTTATCTGAGAAAGTCATTATCTGTCCTGCATTTTAAAAGAAGAATTTTGCTGTATTTAGTATTCTAGGTTGCCAATTTTTTTCTTTCAGCACTTTCACTATGTCATCCCACCCCTTCTGGCCTACAAAATTTCTACTGAAAAATCCTCTGATGCTCTTGTGGAAGTTCCTTTGTATGTGACAAGGTGCTTTTCTTTTACTGCTTTTCAAATTATCTCTTTGTCTTTTGACATTTTGATAATAGTATGTCTCGATGTGTATTTCATTGGATTTATCTAATTTTTTTTTTGGAGGGGGCTGGTGGGATCTTCTTGGATCTGGATATCCATTTCCTTCCCCAGATTTGAAAAGTCATCAGTTGTTATCTCTTTGAATAAGCTTTTTGGCTCTCTCCTCCTTGTGGAGCTTCCATAATGCACATACGGATCCCCTCCATGATATTCCGTACGTTCCTTAAGTTTTCTTCACTCTATTTTTTTTCTTTTTTACACTTCTGACTGACATGACACCCCTCATAGGACCCTGCCTCACACCCCAGAGACTAAGAATGACAGTGACTCATGGCATCCCCCTGGAAGGTAGAACAAGGGTCCCCTCAGTCAGAGGCATTGCTCAGAGCAGGACCAAGGGTGAGGGAGAGGGACCCTTCCTGCTGTGGGTGGTGGGAGCAGCAAAGTGGAGTTTTAGAGGCACAGCCAGTCTGGTGTTCAGCTGCATGTGGCAGGAATTCTACTCAGTCAGGCCTGGGCATGATTGGCAGTATCATTCTGGGTTTTGTTGCTTCTGAGTCTTTATTCTTCTTTTTCAACACTTATTTTAGGTTCAGCGGGCACATATGCTTGAGGCCTGCAGGTGATAATTAGCTACCATTATCCTTTCCGTGAATACTTTCTCAGATTGCAGTAGCTGGAGTTGTCTGAGGTTGTTTGCCACGGGGAACCCTGAGTGATCCTGGTGCTTCAGTTTGCACTCTTATCCCTAACACTCCATTCGTAGATGACAGTCAAAGGGGTCTGTCCAGAACATGCTGGGAATTCATCATCACCATTTTCCTCTCCCATTTAGAGTAAACTTTAGCTTACTTACTTTGGCTTACAGCCCTGCATGCCCTGGTCTCACCCACAGCACTGAAGCCACACTTGCCTCCTTGAACATTCTTGAAAGTTATTTCTTCACTTTAACAAAAATATGTTGAGATCCTAGTGGGTGCTGGGCCCTGCATCAGGCCCCTCGAATGTACTGAGCACATCCTAACTTTTGAGTCTTTGCTTTATGTACCAGCTCCCTGCATTGTTATTTTGCCTGACTTCCACACAGCTGGTTCTTCCTTCCAGCAGACACTGGCCTGAACATCACCTCTTCCAAGAAAGCTTTCATTACCACTGACCTAACCTAAGTACTTCAAGCACCAAGGTGCTCTCATTAAGACCTGAGGCCCAGTCCTGCTCTGCCTCTAAACCTCTGGTTTCCACTCGAAGCCCTCTCTCTAAATTCTTTACTCAGCACTTTAGCACAATCTTTGGTTTTCGTAGTCTTATTTCTGTATTTATTTCCTTGTTTATTGTCTAATTTTCCACCTTGGGTTTAAGCTTGGCCATCACAGGGAAGTTTCTGTGTTCGCCATGGCATCGTTAGTTGAGAGAACATCTCCTGGAGGACAGCAGATGTGGCTTCCGCAGCAATCCCTCTACTTTCCACCCGTGCCTCATGCCTGCTGTGCTTGCACCTTGTGCCTCCAAGAGCTCAACCCCCGTGGCCTTCCTGGAGGCAGATGGGCATGTGACTCGCTTTGCATGTCTACCTGTCTAGAGGTGCTCAGTGTTCTATCTCCTAATCCTCCTCCACTTGTCTGTGTCTTCCAGAAATTCCTTGAAATCTCTCATCCACTGATGTGTCTCTCTTCCTCCCTTTCCTTTGTGTTATAGTTTTCTACTTTTTAAAAATTTTCTTTATGGGTTCAGTGGGAGTTTGAGAAAGACAGGAGATAAAAGGGCATGACCCTGTTTCTTGTCGAACCAGAATCCTAACCATTTTGTTTAATGCAGCAGAAAACAGAGGTTTAGAGGCATGAAGTGAAGACCCCAAAGTCACATGGCCAGAGGAGGACAGGTCTCGGGTCCCTAGTCCTGGACTTATCCCTGAGCACTGTCCTATGCTCCAACCATAGGGGCAGATCCTGATCTAGAGACTCCTGTGTCACACACACTGCTGGAGGCTGTGGACGTCATGGGATTCATTGCCCAGTACAGCCAGTAATGCCTGCCTCCAAGGAAAGCTGTTACCCTCGGTGGCCGTGTAGTGATGTGGTGGACCCTGGGAGGGTGGGAGCAGCCCATGAGGCATCCAGCAGCAGCCCTTCCCATGCCCCTTCTCACACTCTCAAGTCCTGGCTCTCCCACTCACTTGCTTTGTGAAAATGAGCACTGTGGTCAGATGTGCTTAGAAGATATTGAAGCATGATTGTTACAATTCAACTATGAACTGTGCTTGCAGGCTTTAGGGAAGTATTGGAAGAGTGAGTTTTCACTCCCAAAGACTCTGTTTTGGAAATCTAGTATCAGTCTATGTATTACCCCGATTGTTCAGAAACATAGTGGGGTGCACCGGCACTGGGGACATGGGCCAGCTGGCCAACTGCTTGCTGGATGACTCTCCCAATGCTCCCCAGCGACCTTGCTTTAGAATCTGGAGTGTTGGGAGGCACTGCCTGGGACCCCTGAGGATGGAATCTGGAGCGTTGGGAGGCTTTGCCTGGGACTCCTGAGGAGGAGATCTCTCCCGTTCTCTTCTCGCTGGTGCAGCTGGCTCTCAGTTCTGTCTTAGAGAGAGCCCACACCTTTGTTCTTCACGTTCCTTCCAGGCAGGCTGCTCGCAGGAGGGAGGCAGCCCAGCCTGCACGTTGCTTCCCAAGGCCCCCAGGAAGATCGCACGTGCAGCAGGAGCGAGGCCAGCCTGGTGAGAGTGCGGCATCGCTACTGCCCTCTACAGAGCTCTGTGCCTGCTCATCCCCCATCTTGACATAGGGTTGTGGTTGGACTAGGAATCTACATCAAATGGAACTTTGCTGACAGCTAACATGAAAAGGATGGAGAAGCCACTTTGCCACCATGCTGAGCTCTGTGTGGCGAGTGATCTTGCTCCTACAGCGTGGGGAGGTGTCAATCCATTTAGGTCTCCTGAGTACCCTTCACTTGGCTTAGAACTTAGATCTGAAGTTGGCTCAATTCTTACTTGGATGGAAAAGAGAAGGGCATTTGTTTTCAAAGTTAATCGTATGATCTTAGATGAAATATCAAGTCTCCTTAGGTATAAAATTCAATACACAATTGAAATTGAATGTAACAAAAGGACATCTGAAGACCTGGGGCAGGTAAATTTCACTGTTCTGTGAAAGCAGCAGTATCCAAATCTTCCGTTAGACCAAGATGGTTCAGTTAGTTGAGCTGAAGAATTACTAAAACCGACTCAGTTCTTCACTGGGGTGTGCAGCTCCATTTCTGATATTTACATTAGTCAAAGCATTGGGAAGAAAGATGTTTCATGTGAAGATTAGGCACAGCCTGAGGTCCTGGACGTGGTCTTTCTCGAAGACCACCTGAAGAAGGAGCATGGCTTATTGGCATCTTCCAGGGGACGGCTGAGGCCAAGGAGGGGGTGTATGGGGGGGCTGGTGGCCCAGTAGGAGGGGCGCTTTAGCTGCCAGGGCTGCCGACGAGAATGGACAGTCCCAGGGGTATGTGGCTGGGAGTTGAAGGCTGCCCTTCAAGCCACCACAGCAGCAGCAAATCTCAGCAGGGACGTTTGGCCAGGCATTTTCCAGCGTCCCTTGTAACCTTGAAATGTGTACAAACAGAACCCCTTGAAATTCTGCTCTAAATCAAATGCATGGTATTCTTAGTTCACTTTGTTGTCTCTGAGGGCAGGATCAAGAGAATACAGGTCTCTCCATTCACATGTTTTCAAAGGTTAAGTAGTTAATAACACTGTTTAGGTCTCTCATCCTCAAATTTATCAAAACCATTGAAAACAGAAGCTTATCTTCTTTTTTTTCTTTTTTTTTAATTTTTGGGCCATATAATCTCTTGTGAGTATTGTGTGCTGAAATGGGAATATAAGGTGAGCTGAGATTTATCGATCATTTCTGGGTCTTAGAGACCGTGGAACATCTTTATCATTCTGATCATTTTGAGATCTTGGAGGACAGAGATAGTGTATGTCTGTTTTTATATCCTCAACTCCTAATAGAGGATCTGTCATTAGGGGTTATGAGTAAATATTTCTTCAATATTGGCTGAAGTAATTATTACTATAATAGGTTCCGGATTTTACAGATGCCTCTAAAAGCTCAGAGAATTTGAACAAACCCCTTTCATAGGGCCACAATGCCTGTGTATGAAAGGACTTGGATCTGAACTCAGAAATGTTTATTCGTAGGTTATGATATTTTCAACACATTGTGCTGTTCTAGGTATAATTGGAACCTGGTTTTGTTTGTCCTGAAACAATCTCATTTGGGTTTCCGAGATACTGATGTTCCTGTGTCTCTATGGTCCTGGTAGTTCAGTCAACTTGAACACATTCCCTCTCACTCTATCTGCAGAGGAATCTTGAGACCCTCACATGAGGAATGGATTCCATCTATGTAATTCTGTTCCCTTTAGCAATTGAGCACTGTATGGACAGGGACCCAGCACGGCCCAGCTGTGTTCTCTGGATCAGGGTCCCATGGGCTGCAGTCGGGGTGCAGCCATCTCAGGGACCCTCTAGAGGGAGGGTCCTCCCTCAGGCTCACCGTGGACGCTTGGCTGGCCCCAGGTCCCAGCTGGCTGCTGGTGGGAGTCCTGAGCCCCTCACCATGTGACCCTCTTTGCAAGGCTGCTCACAGGACCACAGTGGCTTCCCCAGAGCGCAGGCCCTGAGAGACGTCAATGCACAGGAAAGGCCAAAGTCCTTGCCTTTTTGTGGCGTAATCTCAGAAGTGCCATGCAGTCACTTTTGTTGGGTTCCATGTATTAGAAAACAGTCCCGAGGCCCAGCCTGCAGTGCAGTTGAGGGGATTCTGCAGGATACGAATGCCAAGCCCCTGCTCCGTGCCAGGCCCCGTGCGGGCAGCCGTGGCTGCAAAGATGAGCAGGGCTTGTGTCCAGCCTCAAGGAATTTAGTGACATTGATTATGAGGAGCAGAGAGAGCAACACATAACTTTGGGTACAGTATTTATTATAAGCTCAATACTAAAATATTTTAAAATTTCATATTAGCTAGAAGAAAGAATGACTCAACTCTGTTGTCAAAGAGTGGGGAAGAGAAGCCGGGGAAGCTTCCTGGAGGAGACGGAATATGAACTGACATTTGAAAAATAGGTAATGCAGCCCCAGTCCTGGAAGGAGGCTACTGGCATCAAGCTATGCACAGGATCAACTCAGCTGACAGCTCCAGAGTTTATGGTCTCCTTTCTTTCCAGGAAATGTCTGCATTTCTCATCAAAATGCCCCAGAGAAATGGCTAGGGATCGGCTGGGGATGGGTTGCCTGGGGATAGCATGCTGAGTGCCGCAGCTCTGCTCCAGTAGTGATATTCATGTGAAAAATAAACAAGAGCATCATGTCAGCACCACACCCCAGTCAGCCTGCGTTATCCTCCTGCCAAAATAGCCTGGAAATATCAAATTTTGAAAAAGTGAAGGAAATTATGTTAATCATATTCCTAAGAGCACTCAAGCAAAAGGGCTGTTTATTGAAAATATTGACATGATGAAAAAAAAGCTGCTAGAGTGATCATTCCTCTGGGATTTTCTGGGGTGTCACTGAGGGAGTTTGAAGAGTCTCCCTTTTGACATTGGGATGTGTTGATAGATTGAGGACTCCAGCAGCATCTGGCTGGGACAGGAGGTGAAGGGCATGTAGTGAGGCCTCGATTTGCAGCATTTGGGAGGAAAACATCCTCACGAGGCCAGTTGGCATCCCCATGGGCTGGTGGGTGTTTCCTTGGACCCAGGGTGTGGGTGAGCAGTGACACAAATTGTGAAGGAAGGGATGGCTCAGTTACCTGTTGGTGGGCTTCCAGGAGGGTGGGCTTCAAGGGTTCACAGGATAAGTTGGAGGGCACTTCAACCTCCACCCTTTGTCCCCTGGGCTTCCCACCTGCAGCCCCCACTCCCAGCGCCTGACATTGCAAGTACGTACGGGCACGGCCGCCTCCCAGGCTTGCTCTCTGGGCAGAGTTTGCCTGATTTTATCTCTAATTATCTGAGTCTAGAAAGGGGCCTGGCACAGAGTTGTTGTCACTGAAAGCTTTCGATTGGGCAGAGAATCTGCAACCTATCCAACTCTAGAAAAGGGAGAAGAACGGGAATAATTCAGAATGAAGGTGTCTTCCCATGCCCTCCCTTTGCGGGATCACTGCCCTATCAGCAGTTGGGTGCACAGCTTTGAGGACTGGCTCTGGGATAACATGGTTGGAGTTTGAATCCCAAACCAGCTACTTTCCAGATTTATGATCCTGGGCAAGTGCCTTCATTGAGCTTGGACTTGGGTTTCTCATGTGTGGAGAAATGGAGAAAACAGAACACATATAACATTGCTGTCAGGATTCCTGGTGCTGCACGCAGAGCTTGGATGAATGGTGAGCACATAGAAGTTCTTAGTGATGGTCAGCTGCATCACAGAGCTGGACATACTGCCCAGTGCATAGATTAACCTTCTCTTGGCTGGGAAGAGTCTTAAGAAAAGCCAACTCTAGTTGATGTCAGTGTGAATGAGTTTCCCCAGGGGCAGCAAATACGGAGCTGGACCTGGGATGGCTCCAGGAGGCCTGGGCCTGGCCTCCCAGCTGCACTACCCTCAGGTCCTGCCTCTTTTGGTGCCTGCATGGTGCCTCCTGGGAGCCTGGCTCTCTCTGGTGCTCTGTGTGCATGGCAAGAGGCTGCCCCTGGCCCTGAAGGCTCCAGGCCCCTATAAAAGTCACATTAGAGATAGAGAGCCTGATGTAGTCCTTCCTGGGTCAGCTTCATCCTGCTGAGGTCCAGAGAGCAGGGCTGGGGCCATGAGTCCCTAGAACAGAAATCCACGGAGCGGCATCCCTCCACAAGGGGAAGAGCAGCTCTTAGGAACAGCTCACCTTGTGAGCCAGGTCCACACCCCACACAAAGTGTGCTAACGACATTCACTGTGACTCCACCCGCAACCCTCCTCACCTACACTATTCCCATGTTGAGTGAGGGAAACTGGAACTCAGAAAAGCATATTACTATTTTGAGATGTTGATGTCATAGGTAATTTGTGTTTTCTTCTTTATACTTTTTTCTTTATTTCCCGACTTTTCTGCCATGAGAAACATGGCTTTTATAAAAATAGGACTTTATCAAGGCACTTCTTTGGATCTAGCTTCCTTCTGTGACACCTCCTTGAGAAGTTTCAGGAGCTGATGCTTCAGAGACACCAGCACCAGACCTGTAACCTTCACGGGTCCTGTGGGAGGTACTGGGGGGCGGCCCGGCCGTATGCCGGGGGCTGGGGGCCTGTTGCCATCATCAGGCTCCATCTCGGCTGCAGCACCCGGCCAAGGCATCTGTGTGGGGAAGACATTAGGACTTGTTTAAAAATACTCTATTCCAACCCATGAAATGACCGGTATTCACATTTGGTTAAAAATAGCTTCTTTATTAAAAAAGAACTTCAAAAGATCTCTGAAAGTTTTAAGAAATATGTGAAAGGAAGACACTTGCAAAAGCGGTTAATTATATCCTTCCGCAAAGCTGTCGGCACATGTTTATTACTTTGTTTTTGGAATTAGATGTTAAATTATTGATTGAGAACAATGGCCCCTAACAAAACCATCAGGAAAGAAGTCAGCACAAATTGAGAGAGAAGAACTTTTTTAAAAGAGAGGACTGTGCAGCAGGGAGAGGTGACAATACCCCTGGGGTCCCGGGACTGGGTCTGGGCCAGTGTTGTTGGCGGGTTCCTGGGAGAGGATGTAACTTGATTGTGGGATATCGCTGTTGTCTGTGGCCTCAGTGTCTCTGGCTCCAGCCTCATCTCTTGGATAGGAACTCTGTTCCGTACAAAATTTCCCTGTGCATTTTATTTTTATTTTTGGAGTTCCCAGGAGTGTCTCAGCTGAGATAACAGGTCTTCCAGGAAACACGTGTTGGCAACTGTCTCCTTCCCGACCTCCTCTGACCCTGTGGTGTCGGCCCTGCACTCAGGAGCACCCTCCAATTATCCTGGTTACTCCCAGACATCTGCACGTTTCCCAGCCACACCTGCTCCTTCTCCTTGATTCCACTGGACCTGCCAGGCACCTGCCGGCTGAGTGCTGCTGCAGGGCTGGCTGGTGCCCGCTGAGTGCTGCTGCAGGGCTGGCTGGTGCCGGCTGAGTGCTGCTGCAGGGCTGGCTGGTGCCGGCTGAGTGCTGCTGCAGGGCTGGCTGGTGCCGGCTGAGTGCTGCTGCAGGGCTGGCTGGTGCCTGCCGATGCTAGGGGCTCTGTGCTGCGAGAACAGGGGTGCTTGGGGATGACCTTGGGGCAGGGGCATTCATCTAGATCTTACAGAGATGTTAGCAGCCTCACTTTTTGTAACTGTTGCTGGTATTTTCTCTTGCCACCATAGGACTCATATTTTGATATTTTGGTTGATGAGCCTCTGTCCCTGGAGATCAATTTAAGCAACAGCATCATATAAGGTGTCTGTCTCAGCTCCCTCTTCCCTTAGCATGAATTCTCATTCTCCCCCAGGAGGCCACTCAGCCCTTCATGCAGACAGAGTTAGGCAGGCCCACCCCACCTGGTCACTAAACATGCCCAGGTGTGTCTGAATCCCAGGGGCCAAAGTGACTTCCACACACCCTGGCTCTGCATCGTGTGCGTGTGGTCTCTGACCCTGGGGTCGACGTGAGTCTGCGTGTGGCCTGCCCTCCTGTGAGTCACGTGTCACATTCAAACCCAAGGTCAACTAGAGCTTCATGGAGCATCAGCTCTGGTTTCCTTGTGTTTATATCTTCTATCTCTCCCTTATTCTCACAAGAACGTCTATATTTTTATCTTGGGGGAAACAGGATTCTGAGGGATTAATAAGTCATCACATTTATAGACTGAGGAGTAAATCCCATGGCATGGACAGATCATAAGTCTCAGAGGCCGACCCGCTGGGTGCACTGTAAACACAGCATCCGTCTCAGCCAGCGACCCTGCCGGCTTCCCAGCTTCCGCAACTGGAGATGCGGCATCCCCTCGGTTCCACGCCTACCCCATCAAGGCCGCAGTAGAGTCCACTGTGGCTCTACCTCCAGATTCCTTGAGTCCACCCAACTCCTTTCTGCTTTCGGTCTCAGCCTCACCAACTCCGGATCAGTCCTTGCTCCAGCTGCTGCTGTAGTCTTAGAAGTCTTTCTGCTTCTATGTGTCAGAGTGAAGCAGGTATTAAAGGATCTTTAATACCATAAAGGAGATCGTGTCCCTCCTCTCCCTAAAATTAAAAAATGGTGAGATTGAAGGAAGGATGCAGGGCTGGCAGAGTCTGGATCCTACCCACCAGTGCCCTGTGGATGCTCTCCAGGACACACCCACCAGTGCCCTGCGGGGAGACTCTCCAGGACGCACCCACCAGTGCCCTGTGTATGCTCTCCAGGACACACAGTCATCTGTATCTTTCCCCTTGTGTGTGCGTGGGACTCTCCGCTGCCCTGGACCACGGATGAGCTCTTACACCTGCGTCGTCTGGCTCCCCTGACTCAAGTCTGTTTCACCCCCACCAGCCTGTTTGCTTCGCCTCCTCAGGATGCCAAGCTGTTCCCCAAATGTCCCCAGCTCTCTCCCAGCTTTCGCCTTTGCCTCTGTTGCTCCTTCTAGGGATTTTCTTTTACCAGTTAGTTGCAGGACTGTTTCATTTATTATTTTTATGCCCCAGAGCCTGTGTAAGTTCCCAGAGATGTCACCTCCCCAAGGCCACGTCATCCCTGGGGCCTTCCCTGCCCTCAGCTGCCTGCCCTTCCCCTCTCCCCCTTCCCCTCTTTCTTGCAGATTACAAGCTCCCCTTGACGTAGCTTGAGGAAAACGGGGATTCACTGGCTGCAGTGACTGGGGGGTCAGAGTGGACTGTATCAAAGATGGCTGAGTACTGAGACTCGGGTGTGGCCCTGGGAAGCTCCCTTCCCATGTCCCAGCAGTCCCCTGGCACTGGCATGTACTTCCCTCTCCTTGGGCTTCCCTGTTCCCTGAGACCCAGAAGTACTGCACTCAGGCCAATTCTAACCCTATGATGGCCTCTAGGTGTTCACGTGAAAGGAAGAGTTTCACACTTCTCACTCTGAATCAGAAACTAGACATGATCGAGTTAAGTGAGGAAGGCATGTCCAAAGCTGAGACAGGCTGAAAGCCAGGCCTCTTATACCAAAGAGTTAATCAGCTTGTGAGTGCAAAGGAAAAGTTCTTGAAGGAATTAAAAGTGCTATTCCAGTGAATGTGTCCATACTCACTGTATGGACAGCGAGTCCATACACAAATGATAAAAAAGCGAAACAGCCTTATTGCTGTTATTGAGAAAGTCTGAGTGGTCTGGATAGGTGGTCAAAACAGCCACGACATTCCTTTAAGCTAAAACCTAATCCAGAGCAAGGCCTCTAATTATTTTCAATTCTCTGAAGGCTGAGAGATGTGAGGAAGCTGCACAAGAAAAGTATGAAACTAGCAGAGGTTTGTTCATGAGGTTTAAGGAAAGAAACCCTCCCTGTAACGTAGAAGTTCAAGGTGAAGCAGCACGCGGTGATGAGAAGCTGCAGGAACTTATCCAGAAGATCCAGGTAAGATCATTGAAGAAGGTGGCTACACTAAACAACAGATTTTCCATGCAGATGAAAACAGCCTTCTATTGGAAGAAGATGCCATCTAGGACTTTCAGAGCTAGAGAGGAAAGTCAATGCCCAGCTTCACAGCATCAAAGGACCGGCTGACCCTCTTGTTAAAGGCTAAGGCAGCTGGTGACTTTGAGTCCAAGTCAGAGGTCATCGACCATTATGAAAATCCTATGGCCTCAAGAACGACGCTAGCTCTATCCTCCCTGTGCACTGTAAAGAGAACAGCAATTCCCGGATGTCAGCATGTCTGTTTACAGCACGGTTTCCTGAATATTTTAAGCCGACTGTTGAGACCTACTGCTCAGAAAACAAAAGATTCTCTTCAAAATATTACTGCTCATTGGCAATACATCTAGTCACCCAAGAGCTCTGACGGGGAAAAACAAGGAGATGAATATCGCTTTCATTTCTGCTAACACAACATCCATTCTACTGCTCATGGATCAAGGAGTGTCGTCGACTTTGAAGTCTTATTTAAGAAATATATTTCAGAAGACATTAGTTGCCACAGAGAGTGATGCCTCTAATGGATCTGGGCAAAGTCAATTGCAAACCTTCTGGAAAAAATGTATCATTTTAGGTGGTATTAAGCACATTTGTGATTCATGGAAGGAAGGACGTCAAAATATCAACATGAGCAGGAATTTGGAAGAAGCTGATTTCAACCCCCCTGGATGACTGAAGAACCGAAAACTTCAGTGGAGGAAATCACTGCAGATGTGGTAGGAGTAGAGAGAGAGCTAGATTAGAAGCAAAGCCCGAAGACGGGACTGAGTTGCTGCAGTTTCGTGATAAAACCTGAATGGATAAGAAGTTGCTTTTTATGAATGAACAAAGCAAGTGGCTTCTTGAGATGGAATCTACTGCTGTTAAAGATGCTGTGAACATTGTTAAGTTGCAACAAAGGATTTAGAATATTCCATAAACTTAGTTGATAAAACTGTGGCAGGGTTTGAGAGTATTGACTCCAATTTTGAAAGAAATTCTACTGTGGATAAAATGCTGTCAAACAGCATCACTCTTACAGATAAATCTTTTGTGAAAGGAAGACTCAATCAATGTAACAAACTTCATTGTCTTATTTTCGGACATTGCCACAGCCACCCCAGCATTCAGCAACCACCACCCTGCTCCATCAGCAGTCAGAAGCATCAAGGCAAAACCCTCTACCAGCAAAAAGGTGACTTGTTGAAGGCTCAGGTGATTGTTAGTATTTTTTTTTTTTTTTTTTTTTTTAGCAATGACATATTTTCTACCTAAGTTATGTAGATTTTTTAGACATAATGCTATTACACACTTAATAGACTCCAATGTAGTGTAAACATAACTTTTATATGCACTGGGAAATAAAAATCTTTGTGTGACTCCCTTTATGTTGGTATTCAGGATTGACTGAATCTGCAGTGCCTCTGAGGTCTGCCTGTGCTGGCATTCACGTGCACATGGGCTTGCTGTTGGGCTGCCAGCCAACATCACCCAAGCTCTTCTCCACTTCCAGTTGGTTCTCTCTGTCCTTACTATGTAGAACGGTGCCAAACACAGAAGATGCTAGTCCTTATTTAAATGAGTAAGGAAATGAGTTTAATCTGGAGCTTTTCATCTCATTGCTTTCTGTAGCAGTGCCACCATGTGTCGTAGAGCTCCCACATTTATTTATTGGGAGTCTCCATTGTACCACTGGCAAAATACTAGTATCAATTTGTCTTTTTCATAAGGCTGTTTGAATGTTCATTAATTTTTTCTCCACATCATGAAAACATTTCCTTGGCCACTCGTATTAGTCTGCTGTCACACTGTGAATAAAGACATACCTGAGACTGGGCAATTTATAAAGAAAAAGAGGTTTGATGGACTCACAGTTCCACATGGCTGGGGAGGCCTCACAATCATGGTGGAAGCCAAAGGAGGAGAAAGGCATGTCTTACATGGTGGCAGGCTAGACAGGGTTTGTGCAGGGAAACTCCCCATTATAAAACCATCAGATCCTGTGACGCTTATTCACTATCACGAGAACAGCACGGGAAAGACCCACCCTCGTGATTCAGTTATGTCTCACTGGGTCCCTCTCAGGACACATCGGAACTATGAGAGCTATAATTTGAGATTTGAGCGGGGACACAGCCAAACCCTATCACCACCTGTGATCAAAGGAGGACTTCTGTCTCTCCTGTTGGGCTGAGCAACAGCCAATTGGGCAGAGATTTCTGGCCATTCACTCCAATTCATGATTTCTTCTTCTGGGACACACAACAGTGCTCCAGCCTCCTATGCAATGAGGTGGGACTGCGTGGCGTCATGCTGGCTCGTGGAAAATGCACACGCGCACCATGGGCCACATCTGGGAATGTCCCATCCTGTCCCCCATTCCCCGCTGACCTGTGACAGGCCCCTGGCCCACATCCGAAGCCCCCTGTTGAAAGTGGCAGATTCCCCGCGGCCTGAGTTCCGGAGGGCCTGTGTCCTACTGGCCTGTTGAGCCTCCAGGTTCTGTTACATGGGTGAGGAAAATCCTTCCACTGTGCTTGAGCCATTATCTTTCTGGAGATGTATTTGTTAAAACAGCAAGCATGCCTTCCCTACATCGTATAGTAAATATGCCAAGTGTTTGTTCTTATTTCTGTATTACGCTGTAATCATTTTTACTTGATTTTTATATAATGTCTGTAAGAACCTGACTGGCTGAATTTACTGTTTCCTTATATCTTTCCTTTGTACGTGTAGCTCTTCCTCTTGGTGAGGAATAGATAAAACCGGCTTTTCCCTGATCACAGCGCCCTTTCTCGCCACATCACAGTGAGGGGAGCCACACGAGGACTCAGCTGAGTAGAGTCACTCTTTCTGTCAGCATAGGAAACCATGTCGTTCATCACTATCTTCCTTCTCCCTTCCTTCCCTCCCTCCCTCCCTCCCTCTTTTCCTTCCTTCCTTCCTTCCTTCCTTCCTTCCTTCCTTCCTTCCTTCCTTCCTTCCCTCCTTCCTCCATCCCTCCCTCCCTTGCTCCCTTCTTTCCTTCCTCCTTTCTTCCCCCTTCCCTCCTTCTGCCCTTCTTACCTTTCTCTCTTTCCTTTCTTCTCTCCCTCATTCTCTCCCTCCTCCCTTCCCTCCCTCCCTCCTTT